>NC_041048.1:14120662-14433389 GCF_900634775.1 Gouania willdenowi | reverse complement strand
TTTGTGTCTTCTTTTTGAATAATATGTTAAGATTTGATTTCCTCAGGCAACAGTTTTTAAAGAAATTGACTTTGATCTCCTGACATTTTACGCAGAAGACAAGGAAACAGGAGATCAAAGTAACTTTCCTGAAAACTGTTGTCTGAAATGAAACCTTAACATAATATTAAAAAAGAAGACAAAATTAACTTGCTGGAATTACAATGCAGAAGTCAAGGAAACATCAAAGCGTTCAGCAGTTGCCTGTGGAGAAGACTGGCAGTTCACAATCGAAACGTGTCAGGTGATCAAAGTACATTTCCTGAAAAACAGTTGTCTGAATAAATAAAACCACAACAAATTATTTGAAAAGAAGACAAAAAGAACTTGCTGGCATTATGTTTCCAGCTGATCATTCTTATGTCAACATCTGTTTTGTTTCTTTCCCTTTGTCTTCAATTAAAAGGCATGTGTGAAGTATACATCCAGTCAGGGGAAGAGAACAGCAGAACCCTAAAGCCATTCCCTCCCCCTGCCTCGTTCTCTCTGCAAATCTGTCCTGCTTGCACTGTGCAGCCTGTGAAGAGGATAATCATAACATCCAAAAGAAAGAGAATAAACACAAAACTATAAAATGTCTCAAATAAAAAGGCGCAGAACAGTAGTTTGCACATGGGCAGCAATAAAAATGTGTATAGGTTGCCTTTACACCAGGAGTTCTCAACTGTTCATTAAATCACCACCCACTTTTTCTTTTTTAGAATTGAACAAACCACCTTTAGTTTTTCGATAAACACACATATATACACAAATCTACATATTTTCCTGTGCAGCATGCATTTCGCAGCATGCCTATCAAAATAAAAGTTTCTTTCAAAATAAAAGACAAGTCCAACATGAGATATATGAGAAATACATTAAGTATTTATTTATTTCCAACCAGCTGTCCGTGATCCACTTTTGGGTCCCGACCCACCAGTTGAGAATCGGTGTTTTACACTTTGTTGACGAGTTATAATGAATATATCTCGCAGAAGATTAATGAAACTTCATGCATAAGAAAAAGTTCAACAAAGTTAGAAAAAAAAAAAGAAGAGAAAATGGCAACAAAGTGTAAATAGAAGTTGATGCAGTGAGTATTGAAGTGCTCCGTGCTGCATGCACTGCACGCTGCAGAGGAACAGGGAAGCTGGGCCTTTAAGGACATCCTGCGAGGCGGAGCCAGACCTCAGCCATAAAACTCGTAGCACAGAGACAATACTGGATTTATCTGAAAGCGTGTAGGCTGAACACTGGCAACTTCCCCGCTCCCTGTTCATGATGCAATAGAACATCTGAAAACAACCAAGTCAAGGAAAGACAGGAGTTACACTTTTTTTTTTTTTTTTTTTTTTTTAACCCAAATAAGGACTGCAGGACTCGGTAAAGCGGAGAGCTGGAGTTACTTAGGTGAGTTAAGAACATATGTTCAACTGCTGTCTTGACTCAGTGTTGTGTTTGTGTGATTGAGACTGGACATGTTTGTTTATTTTTTTTAGTTTTTCTTTGTTTGTTGTTTACAGTTAATGCCTTTGATTTTATGAAGTCATCTGCAACTGAAGGCAATACACACAAAGAAAAGCAGTGTTTACACACTAGTCTTGTGACACAGATCTAGGCATGTTAGACACAAACATATGGTTCCATGGATGTACACACATGACTTGTGTAGAAAGAGTGGTTTTTGTAAGACATCCAGTGTCCACGGTGTAGCCTATAGGCAAAGAGCTTGAAGGTAAAGCAGACCTATAGAGGATTTCATATATGTGGTACAAGGTGTGCATGCTGTACTATGGATTGCATCTTTAGGGTATTTGGGCGGTATGGTGTGGAATAAAGTGTAAATTATAGTGTGGATAGCTCTTTAGGAAGGTATATTTCATGAATGCACCGTTCTTTACTTTGATGTTTGTTGCTTTATCAAAGTTTCCAAATTCCACTATTTTTCCCTTTTTCTTTGCCTGCAAGGAGAATGAGTCAGTCAATATAAAGAGTAATCATGATTTACATGTAGGCTACCCTGTTTTATTTTTTATTTATTTTTAATTTTGTGTGTGTGTGATGTGTGTACTTATTCGGTGATATCAATTAAGTGTCTTTTCCGCTCCAACAAAAGGGGGAAATAACAATTTGAATCCATTATGTATCATCACAGCCAGTTCTTGCCAAATATCTGCTTTGTGCGGTGCGGTGTGAGTCACCTGCCTGCTCGAGGGCCTTTAACCATTATGATGTAGATCCGGTGCGGTGCGGTGCGGGGGTGTGCGCGCTCTGCGCTCTTGCCGCACAGGTAGAGCGGGTATGGTTGCTCAGAAACCTCTGCAGGGGTGTGAACTACTGTCACAGAGCCTCAATCAAAGGGAAACACTTGGCTTCCGATGTTTCCATCTATGCCTACCTACCCAATCCCCCTCACACGTGATCATAACAGTGTTATTTGTGTTGACTATACATTTTTTCGTCGTGGTTTTCGTCGACTTTTTTTTTTTTTTTTTTTTTTTTTTTTTTTAAAGTTAGAACAACTAGACTGTGACTGCATTTAAAAAAAAAAAAAAATCCAAAAAATAAAATCAAAATATTTGATTTTTTTTTTAAAATTTTTAAACTATTTAAAATGAAACTACAATTTTGTCAAATGGGACGAAATCCAAACAGAACTTGTGTTATCATGTGGTCCTACGCATTGATTACATCCAATCTGTTTATTTGTTTATCTCTTCATTGGATCCCCATTATTCTCCACCGTGGTGGTGGTGGTTGCTAATATTCCTGGGATCCATTAAAAAAAAAAAAAAAAAAAAAAAAAAAAAAAACATTTCTAGTACATATAAGAACAGAAAAAAATAGCGACAGTTAAAAATATACAGAAATATCACATGAAAAGGTACATCGAGACACATTTTCATTACGCCAACAAATACATGATATATACATTAAGATTGGTGAAAATATGATTTTATTTTTTTTTATTTTTTAATATGAGTAAAGTTGACATGTCTTTCAGGTCCCAAAGCAATTTGTTCCATCAGTTAAAAGCTTTAAAAATTGGTGACTAAATTGGAGTTTGAAGCAAGTCGAGTATTGTACGAGTCGATATGATGCGAGTATTTGATCTCAGTTGGCGACTTAAAATTATCTTCTTTATAAATATTAGTAAATTCTAATGTATTTCAATGAGGGCCCATGATAAGGTGTGTTATGTGTATCTACAGACATTTATACCATCCCATATTAGTTTAATAAATGTTTTTTTTTTTTTTTTTTTTAAGAAAAAAAGTGCATAACCTCATATGCTGTATATTTTTGTCGACGATATTTGTAACAGATTTAGTCAACTAAAGTATTAACACTGAACAATTCTTGACTATATCTGAAATAGTGTTGATGACCAAATTTTGACTAAAACAACTAGAGCAGAGTGAAAAAAAAAAAAAAATGTTTTAATCGCTCTTGAATCATTTTAATTGAAATTTTCCGAAATCAATTCATAGGTACTGAAATCCATTTTTAAATTCATTTATTTTTGTATTTATTTTAAACTTTAACCCCTGTAGTCTTGCGCATTAGTCTGGCGTTAGCAAAGACAAATACTGTGCGTGGCAGATGAATCACCGATGGGTAAGCTGCTCCAATTTAAGTCAGAAGTTTGGAACCATCTTATTAATATCCAAATTAATTTGAAAGATCAATACTGAATCGAAATCGAATCGCAATTAATCGATTCAAAACCTTTTTATTCGAATGGATTCAGGAAACCAACCATGATACTCAGCTCTAAAAACTACAGTGATCTTCAAACCATTGTCACACTTGACCACAGAGGAGAACTCCATTCTCTGGTCCAATCCTTGGGTTTAATGGACTTGAAGAATTCCTCTTCGGGGGACTAATGCTCTGCATGACTACATCATTTGTTTAATCCTGTTGCCTGTAAATGCTGCTATGGGTAACTGCCAGGATGAACTGCTTCTGCACCTGTTGCAAGAGGAAGCTCAAGCCCCATGGGGTTCATTATCGAGGATCATGTTGCTTCCCGTCCCCGCCGAACCGAATCGGCGGCCGCGGTCGAGGGGATTGCATGCCTTGTTGGGCAGTTTGGCTCAGGCTTCCTGTTGTTTTAGCGCTTTGTTTCTCAGCAGCTGTCAGGACACCACATAAATATGGCTCATAGGAGAGCAGGAACGGGGGGGGGCTTGTTCTCTTCAGTCATCACTGCTTTATTATAAGGAGAACAGCTTGTCTCTTGGTGTGCATGCATGCACTGTGTTCTGCAGCCAGGTTAGGTGTGCACCTGTGTAGTTGAGCAGGGATAATTAACCCTGCTGCTGATGCTCTCACGCAGTTTAATAAACTTCATTGTATAAACCTCTTCATGGTTAATTATTCTGACAAACGTGAAGTCGGATCACACACATTTTTCTGTGTGTCTCTCAGCACAGACACGTCAACATTCCAGGAGTTTCTTTTCTACTGAATATTGTGTACAATGTTTACTCAGCGCTGACGCCAACTTGACATGACACAAACATTCAGGTCATTTGACATGAGGAGTTCTTGCAACATCAGTGTATCTACGGTAACAGGAGGAGCCCCTTCCTCTCTTGTTTGAGGCATTCGTACTTTGTCATTTTTAACGTGGCGCATTTAAAAAAAAAAAAAATAAATAAAGTTTATAGTATGGGCTCTTACGGTTATCTTTTATAGACTTCAGCAGTGAACTGTAACATTGATCCTTTAAATGTAGAAAGCATTGAGTTTTGTATAATTTACCTTTATTCACACTGGTAAAAATGAAAGTTTCAACTTGAACTTAGACTTTGGAAAGTCTCATCTTAGTATTAAGATTTAAAAAGAAGGATCAGTCGACTCATTTCCTTGCTGGATGCCACTTTCTTGTAAAAAGGAATGAGAGCACTCATAACCAAATCTCTTCTTTGCCAGGGCAGTAATCTGGATCAATGATCCTGATCATGGTTCCAGAATCATTCACACTTTAAAGGCTTGGAATGAATTTCTATCCCCACTAATAACAGTAGACTAGCTCCAAATGTATAGGCACACACTAATTTTTCGAAAAACATACGATGCACAATCAAGATCCCATCCAGATGAAACTCAGTGGGGTAATTGAGGGACCATTTTGACAGAATTGGGTCTAATTTTTCAAAGATCTTTCAATTACCAACCAAGATATGAATTTTTGAATTTCAGCCAATGATGAGAGATAGGATTTTTTCCCTTTTTAAAAGTCATCCAAAATCAGTATACTGATGTGGATCATGTTGAAAATGTAATGGAATCTTCCATGTTGTAAGGTCTGTCTTTGGTTAAAATGTTGTCAAAATTTGTTTAGTATTTTTGACGTAATCCCGCTAATAGTAAAACAAACAAATAAATCAACGCCAGTGAGAAAATTACCTGCTTGGCAGAGGTAACAATGCCACTGTCTCTGAAACATTTTCATTCCATTTGAGAAATCAGTCCTTTTCATGCTTTCTTTGTAAATAAATGCAATAGTTGAATAAATACAATCTGGTTTTTAACATGTTTTTGTGTTTTGTCAAATCAACATTTCTGACTGTCATTCATTAAATAGTTTTTTTCCTTTTTTTCCATGTACGAAATACAAATCTAAAGCAATATTGGGGCTGATCTTTTACTTTATTATTTATTTTGGTATTTCTTTAACCTTACCTCCCTCTCATCCACTTGTCTTTTAGGTTAACCAGAAACGAAGCGGCCAGCCGGACGATCTGAGTGTTTCCTGGCTTTGATGCGACCCGATTGTGCCTGGAGCATGTCCACAGTGGGCCTGACTGCCCAGGAGATCTCTTTTCCCATAGAAAACCCCTTCCACCGGGGCAGCTACTGTCACAGCATGGCTGGATACAAACCCAGGAGTCACCACTATGAGCTGGACAAGTAAGTTAATTTGAGGGTTTTTTTTTCTTCCTTCTTTTAAATGATTATGTATATCATTAAAAACAAAAACTTCACGTAAATGTCCTCTGGGCTAGTCTGATGATCCTTCCTTTTTGTTTGAAATCTACTTTTTAGCAGCATCTACTTTAGCATGAACACAGCACACAAAGATCACAGCTATCAAGTCCAGCAGAAAGGACCACAGCACACTTTTGAGAGTAAGTACATTATAAGGAACTTGCTTGATACGTGTCTATTGAAATACAAGTATAATAAAAACTACTGTCTTGAAACATGTTCTGTTGTTCATATGACTATAGTAAATGTAATTCAATTAGTTGTTATTAAAGATTTGAGTCTGTTCTATAAATGCTGGAATAACTTATTTATTAAAATAACTTTTTGAACTTCTGAGGTGTAAAGGGCAGTTTTATTCATTGTTATTCTCTTGCAGGACAAAAATACAGCTCCAGCTCACAGCGGCTACCTCAGAAGAAGTCACGACCTGCCCGGATTCCGCCCTCCTGCGCTACAGATACACCCACTGTAAGACCTGTGGATAAGGACCAAGTAGTCCCCTCATTCCAGAAACTCTCCATCCATGAGTACAGCAGCAGATGCTCTAAGCATCAGTCCTCTGAATCCCCAGATTCAGAAACCTCCCCTATGGACAGCGATGAGTATTTCCGCACAGATGACAGCTCCTGTCTTGTGGCCAATCAGTGTTCCAAATCTTCCCCTTTTCGATACGGAGTCTGGAGTCGAAGGAGCTTCAAAGACTGTGGTCAGATTAATTATGCTTACTATGATGGTCCAATTGCAACCCAGAGTGCACGGCAACCTCCACTTCATCCTCCGATGTCTGTTTTACCGGAAGTGCAGAAACGGTGTGAGCCGCAGCCAAAGGAGCCACCCGAGCCTGTAATCTGTCAAAAACACCTGGAGAAGGTCCAAAGGAAGCTACGGCGCTGTCACTCTGGACCAGCTGGATCTTTAAACAAGCCATCCCTGCTCGGCCTTACGTATCATAAATGGCACACCAACAGTACTGAAAAAACAGATTTGCCTCCTCCAGTCCCCCCTCGTGCAAATCACAAGATACAGTGCTGCCGCCGCTGGTCAACGGAGGTTTCGTCTGGGGCTTGCAGCGATGAGGACAAACCCCCCAAAGTGCCCCCAAGAGATCCATTGTCCAGAGGTAGCTCCCGCACCCCTAGCCCCAAAAGCCTCCCGATGTATGTTAATGGGGTAATGCCTTCAACACAAAGTTTTGCACCAAATCCTAATTATGTAAGTCCTTGGAGTTTACAGAGACAGAACAGTGAAGGCTCCGCTTGCATCCACCCAATTATAGAAAATGGCATAAAGGCTAGCGACACACATTACTACCTTATGCCTCCACGTTCTCCTTCGGACTCACCGTGTGACTGCCATGCCAGAAAGAAAGCACCTGTAGATTTAGTTTGAAAAGCACAAACTGCTTGACTATATAGTGTAACTGGACACTAATGACCTTCATAATGCTGCTTTTACTGTTTTTTTAACCCCTTATACAATCTGAACACACAGGGTATGTGCACATTGTATAGCGTTACTGCTAATGTTGGAATTGTCTGTCTAAAGGTTTTAAGCAGAATTCAGCATCACAGAGCTTATTTTTTGATAAGATTTGTATTTCACGACACTCATTTATGTGCTGTTTTTGCCAGTGATTTGTACCAAGGGGGTACAAGCAGGCCTTGAACCAGCAGTTCTCAGTGTTTTGTTTTGGGTTTTTTTTTTTTCTTTGTTTTTCCCAGAAATTTAGAGGGAATGGAGACGTACGGGAGCATTTTAATGCAGTTTTTATGTCTCAAAGGTGACAAAAAGGTCAGTAACGTAATCGCGTATTACAAAATATATGAAGTATCGTAGTAATACCAGTGTGGTTAATTTCTAACACAATGAAGGATGCTAGCTCTGTTTGCTAATATATCAGCTCTGATATGGTCTTCCTGCCTTGGTTCAGTGATGCTCTCACACATGCCAATAAAATCCCAGTAGATTTGTGTTTTTCTAACATGGCACATTGTCATGGTACACGTAGTACCTAAGATACGGGTACATTACTGGTCGCTATGCATGTTTCCATTGGAATGTCTCGTGCAGCTTATACGGCGCAGTTGTTTTTGTGAGTATGTATGTGCAATGATGGTGTGTGTGTGTGTGTATGTGCATGTGAACAGTGGTTGGAAAAGCGTTTTATTGTTACTAAAAAAAGGACATTCTACGATTGGTAGATGACAAAGATGTTACTGTGCACTGTTTGCAGTGTCTTCTTTGGCGGCAGCCCAAGGGACTGTATGCACTTGCTTTTCGTTCTGTCAGTTTCCAGGTTTGTTGTATTGCACAGAAGTTGTCCTGTTGAATGGCAGTAAATGTGTGCTACTTTAACTAAAAGTCTCTCATACGGCTAAGAAGAGCTTTTGTTTTTTTGGTGAAGCTGTGAGTCACTGCTTGAAATGAATTTGCTTTAAGTACTACCTCACTTTATAATCCAAACACTCTGTTTAAATAGTTTCACAAGGCTAAATCAGATATCATAACCTGTGCAACTCTTGGTTAATCAGCCCCATTAACTACCTAATTTGTTTTTTGTTTTTTTTTTTTGGTTTAAAAAAGCTAATTGAATTAGATCTGACTGTAGATCCTTCAACAGAGGTTTTGGATCATGTGAATCTTAAATCAGATCTGTGAGGCTGTTAATACAAATGCATTGGAAAGACAGAGTAGGGCTTACCTGACTGCCTTACCTAACAGACTTTCCAGTTCTGCATAAGCATTCCTACCTTACATGATTGCAGTGGGTGTGGTCTGAAAGACTGGCTGCTGGCAGCTCAGAAAATGTATGAATAATATAGATACAGATTTTTCACCAAAAGTCAGGATTTATAGAAAATGTAGCGCAGGTATCGAAGTAATCCTGTTCAGTTGGGGGAACAGATAACCACGAAGGTCAGCCGGTCATTGAAGTATATCTTTCTCTTCTTGCTCAAAAACCTTGACAATACAATGTTGCTTTTGACTTAGATGGTTGAAAAATGTTTACATTATATACTAATGCTATTCAATCTTAAGATTCATGTGTCTTATTGGAAATGAGACGTATGAGTAAAGACTAGTTTATCAAGACATAACTTCTCTGCTGTGGTAAAGACATGCACTGTTCAGTATGCTGTGTACAGTATTTAACAATTCCTTTTGTTATGACTAGTTGTTAAGTATATAGTCTTTTAAAAGAGCAAAAATAAAAATTACTTATTTATGAGCACCCTGTTTTTGTGTCGTGAATGTTATAAAAGTGTGCACCTCAACTCAGCTGTTTGGCCTGTTTTATTAGCCACACACCCTCTGCTGTGTGTTATTGTGACTGGCCTCAATCCAAAGACAGAAGAGTGACAAGTATATAGCATGCTACTTTGCTCTTCCTGGTTATAACAAGGTTTCCTCCTGCATGTCTGCTTAGTTTTAAAAGCTTAACACGCAACAGTTTTACAACACTTGTCGTAATGTTGCATATATTTCATGCTTACATTTCTATTTAGTGCTCAAACTACACTAAATGGGTCAAGAGAAGTGGACTACAGCATTGGGATCTTTTTCTATGGTTGTCTTTTTTTGCAAATCCGACGTAAAGCAAACAGTGAAGGGTTCTTTCCTCATTGGTTTCTTAATACAACAAAAGGCAGTTTAGATTATCGAGGACTTCAAAAAACCCTTTCACCTGCTTTGGTCTCAGGTGAGCTGCTAGGCAACAGCATGGGTGGTGACTAAAGCCGCCACAGAAAGACTGGCTAGTCCTTTTTAATCACAGAATGGGAAAAGAAGAAAGTGCTATTTACGATTTTGTTTTGGTAAATGAAAAAAACTGCTTCCTGATCAAGATATTGTGTGTAGCACTTGAATTGAAAAAGCGAAAAAGTGTTTTTTTAAGTTTTATTTTTTCAGTAATCATTCAGAAATTCTTCTGTGGACTCTAATTGAGTAATCAAGCATTTCTTCCTAAATTATCCTTGAACATATAACATGTCAAGTGTCTACATTATTGGTTCTCATTGTTTCAGTAGTTTTTAGGAATAAAGTTCAATGTAATAACAGGTATTCCAATATTGAAGGATAATCAAAAATAAGTTACTATTGAAGGTCAAATGAGGCCCTAAATAGTTAGTTTATATGGCTAATATATTGAGACTGTTAACTGCTAAGTGTAGTGTGATCAGATATATACAGTGTACACTATATTAGAACATAGACATGGGTACAGTATTGGCTAAGGCAACAGTAGCTGAAGTCATATGAGGTTTGCATTGCTCTTTAAAAGACAAAAACACCCCGCAAAAGATAAGTCCTCCTACCAGATCTAAAAACTGCTGGTTTAGCTTGCTGCTAGTAATGCTAGCACACAATAACACAATTCTCAAAATATTTTATGAAATAACATTTTAATAATGGCAAATTTGCAAGACACACATTTGCCACATAATTTATGATGCTAATTTTTTTTTTTTTTTTTTTTTGTATAAGGTGATTATTTAACACCAAAAAGGACACTTTTAATGAGATTATGACCAAGCCAGGATAAAAACTTCAATATAATAGCTAATAACCCAGAACATAATATAAGCCCGAGTTGGGAGTCCCATTGTAAGTAAAAATACAACAAATTAGGTAAATATTTCTGTTTTAGTGTAGGCTTTTGTAAAACTCATAGACTGTAAAAAGAATGGACCGGACAAGCTGCCCGGTGGAGTGAAGCTTTTATGTCTAGAGCTTCCCCCTGCTAACTGGCTGCAGTATAGATCATAAACCCGCCTCCTCAATGATAACGAATAGGATGTGTGTGAAATTGTAAAGTTAAAATACTAACCTAAACTCTGCTGTGGTCATTAGGTATTATCACCCTACATTGTGTTCAGGGGCTAATTTTTCTGTGAAGTTTGTGTTAAATAAGTTATTTGAGGTTGAAAAACTGAATTTTACGTCATATATGACGATGATTGACAGCCGGGGGTCTTGCATAGCTCTCTTTGTGAATAGCAGTTATGTCGTGAAGGAAAGCCGAGACGCGTAATTGTCTTCGTTTTTAAATAGAGTATGTTTAGTCATTTGAGTTGAAATATATCGTGGTTTTGCCCTAACAGCCGTTGGTAGAATTTCCAGTGGGAAAGATACTTAATTTCTTGGCATAGCTGGGAAGCCTAAGTCATCAGGGCAGTACGCTAAATGGGCGGGGGGGTGTTACCAGGGCTCCTCCTGCCGGACCCTACTGCGCAGACACTGGCTCCAAATGACATCAAATTTGCAAGATGGAAGCGCCCCTTTTGGCTTCAAGAACGTTGAGTGGGAACAGTGAAAGACTCGTACAACTCAGTTTCAGGCAGTGTCTCAGGTACAACATTTTCAAGAGATTTTTTACAACTATAATCTCTTTGTTTTAATATTTCATATTTTTCCACATAGAAAAGTATTTATTTTCCTGCACAAATTCACAAATTAAACCTCTTAAACCAGCTGCTGTTTTCAGTCAGATTACCTTTCAAAGTAACATATCCATAAATGAGCACAGATTAAAATTGATCCCTTTTACTAGAACAGATATACAGCCTAAAGCTATTAAAACAGAGCTCTCATTTAGCATTTCAAACTCTTACCAGCATTTTATTATTAAGTCCATGAAAGAACAACTGTGTCTCCTGCTTATTGGCTTTTTCCATTCAACAGTGTGTCTGTTTGTTTTAAGTGTCTCACACATGATGCAGTTTGCTCTGTGTGGCAAAATAGAACTGCTAATTCCACCCATCAACAGTCAAAAGTCCACCAAAACATAGTCAGGCTACACAACCTCCTTCAGAAAGTCTAAACCCAACCTGGCAACACAGCTTCATCAGTTCAGTCTCCCGTCCCTGCTGTCTTGTTTTTGACTTCTTTTTTTTAACTTTTAAGTTTTTTATTCCTTTCAGATTTTTTTTTTGTCTTTATTGACTTTTTTCACTGTCACATCCTGTAAATAAACAATAGACAGATTTATTTTTATTGGCCCATTTATTCATTCATCATATTTAATCGCATAAAATAGAAAATTAGGTTTGTCTCAAAAGGATGGACAGGCCTTTAAAAAAAAAAAACTAATTGTAGTTTGTATTGTCTTATATGGAATTTGTAAAAATGTAATATCTATTTGTTACATTCCTTTAACCTGTATTGGTGTATCCTCACACAGTAAAACTAGCTGTTCTCCTAAACTAAACACTAGCCTCTAAATCTACTGACACATTTTTCAAGTTTTTGGTATTAGATTTACTCTCACCATAAATGAAAAAAGTGCCATTTTTGCTTTTAAAATTATATTATCTATATATTTCTTGTATAATTAAAAAGTAAAAGGCAATAATTAGTATTTTGTACTAAGAATTTATAGTATTTCGGCCCATTATGTACAATGTACTATTCATTTAACTAATATATGCAAAAACTTAATTTTGAAAATAACTCAGACCTTGCACTTTTCTTATATCTGTGTTTTTGAATTTAGGTAAGGGAGCAGTTCTGCCACACAGTGTCCCCGCACAGTTTTCAAGTTTAAAACCCCTATATTAGGCTTTTCTAATCTCTGTGTAACCTGTTGATTTGCCAAAGTTGCCGTCAGTGGAAGAGGAGTAATGGTTTGACTCCCTTTCTTCATTTTTTTGCATTAAAGACCCTTATCGCTTGCTGTGTGGGACGACTAGTTAATATCTAACTCTTGTGCAGGGCAGCTGGTTAAACTTTATTCAGATCAGTGTCTCTTCAGGTGTTCTGGGCCAATGTATGTGATGACTTTAGTCACTAGGTGGAGACAAATCCCTCAGAGTTATACACATTAATGGACACAAATATGACCGCTGAACATGAACTCTCAAAGACTAAAAAGAACTCTTTCATGACACTCGTTGGAAGGTATGGGTACAATATGAGGCAGCAGGTGATCATTTTGGATTTAAAATATGTTTATGTTGGAGACGGAAAAAACTCAAGACCCAAGCCTGGGTTAAGGTTCAGCGTCAGGACCTACGCCGGGGGAATGCCGCCAAGGAGGTTGGCCCTTTTACTTCTGCGTGGAGGGAACGCCTCGCTATGCGATTGGCCACCCTGCCGCTAGGGGGTTGTGGTTGTGTGTTGTTGTTACAAATAAGCATTAAAAAGCCCTTGTTTATCTTACGGTCACAGAAAAATATGTTTTATGTCTTTTAAGCATCTTAAAATGTATTTTATTTCTGGATTATTACTTACCTACTGTAACTATGTGTGTTTTGTTTTGTTGACACAAACATTTAAACAATGGTTTCAAAACGTGCACTTTATTATTCAATATAACATAGGAAACTCCTAAACAAAGTATAAAAGTGTATAGAGCAGATTGTCGACTGCTCCAGTCAACAGTCACGCCAGGGGTGAGGGGACCCAGACCCCGCCGTAGAGCGGAGAGAGAGCAGCAAGGTAACCGGGTCCACGGCCCCGGGAAGCGTGGAGTTGGAGTGAGACAGCGCTGTAATGATCGCTTTAAACATAACGTCATGTCTGCTCCTCTATCAGCTGTAGAAATCACTGTAGAAAGAACTCTTGTATCGCTCAGCAAAAAGTTGAAACATGGCGGTGTGACTGGAAAAGGCAGTGACCGGGGCTGAGGTTTGGAGCTGACCTATCACAGCCCTAGCTGACTACGCGTCAAGGCACCGACTTGACAGGTAGTCAGGATTTTTGAGAGCCGCACATGCGTCTACGGCGGGGGATTTTACGCAGAACCTTAAATTAGGCTTCAGTTGTGGCTCGAGTCAAAAAGTGAATTGTTGAACACATTTAAAAAAAAATGTTATACCAAGTAAACTGACTATGGAGGCTGAAAAATATCCTAAATTTTGAAGGAAAATGGAGCAGCAATCGCCTTCTACACAAGAAGTTATAATTCATGTTAGAAATAACAAGAATAAATAGCACATGCGAGAAGAAACCAGACACCCTTCACTTTGAAATATGGATAGGATGTTGATTTAATATTTGAATTTCTGTGTATAGAACATAACATTGTACACTCTTTGCAACAGCAGGCATTAAACATATTTCTTCATACAACATAAAGTCAAGCAATTCTTCTCAGTGTATAACTGTCGCTATCTAGTGGTCACCAACTGTAATGACTTTATGATTATGATTTCTGTGGTTGATAATTTTAAAAGATACAGGAAAACTAGATTTTATTAGTACATTTATATCTGACAGTGAAGAGTTACAGGTTGCAGATAAATTAAAAACATGTACACGTAGAAAACATCACACAAAGTGTTTCACTCATTAAAGCCCAACACTTTCATTTTAAATCACAGATCAATTTTATATTGTGATACTACACATAATCACAGCTATTGCAAATAAAATCATGAATATTATATCAAAAAGTGCTTAAAATTGGATAAACCTCTTCTGGCTTTGGCTCTCTTTTAATGAAAGACAAATACATTCAATGCAAGAATCAGGGGTCGATGCTCAGGACATCTGGATATTTTGTTGCAACCTAAAGTGAAACAAGAAAAATCACACTCAGTTAACAAAACATATATTGTACATTGAATGGTAACTTTCATTAAAAAAAAAATTACAAGAGATAACTGTGCCGTATTTGCACATTATAAAACAAATAAATTATTCACCTGCTCGTTTAAGTTATAATATGAAAGGTGAATGCTTAAGAACTGCTTAATGTGTTCATGCTAACAGACATAAACAAGATGAGCTGCTACACTTATTGAAACTGAGCATCAAAATGTGGACGAATGTGATTCTTTTTAAAGAAGCACAAGGAGAGCTGAACAATCATTATGCTTTACAAAGAATGGTCCTGAAAGGAGAAACCGTGATGTGGACAACTGTTATATGGTCTAAAATGTGTTGTTGATTCCATGAATCCTAGAAAGGAAACATCAAGGTAAAACTTTGCAGAAAAAACTCCCTTTTAACAGGAAGAAATCTCCAGCAGAACCAGGCTCAGAGGAGCCAGCCATCTGCCTCGACTGGTTAGGGTTAGTGGACAGAAAGAGGTGAACAGGATAGGATAGTGGGTAAGAACATCGAGGGTGTCCCGGACTAGGTGAGCAGTAAACCACAGTTTATTGCTAAACTTCTTTTTTGGACTGAAATGATCACAAAAGATTTGTTGGGTTTTTTCCTTTTTCCTTTTTATTACAAATTTCATATTTTGATAGCGCTTTGAAATTACTTTTGTTGTAATTAGCGCTATATAAATGAATTTGAATTGAATTGAATTGAAAAGAAGACACTCATCTTACCAAAATTCTGCCATCAATGTCATGGTATGGCAATAAAACGCTTTTATGAGTTGTGTTCCCCTGGGCAACAAACAAAATGTAGAATTGTTGTTAGCAAAGTAACCATTTTTTTCCTAGAAATGGTTAAAAGAGTTGGGAATTGAAAACAGAATACAA
This sequence comes from Gouania willdenowi, assembly GCF_900634775.1. NCBI lineage: Eukaryota > Metazoa > Chordata > Actinopteri > Blenniiformes > Gobiesocidae > Gouania > Gouania willdenowi. The sequence goes on along the minus strand of NC_041048.1, from coordinate 14,417,934 downwards.
CCCACCTATACTGTATGTGTAAAGTCAAAGAAATCCTCCTCAAATATTGACAGTCATTGGTCAAAGGAGTAGGTTCTTTCCCTAGAAAAGGATAATTCACTGTTTTACAAAATTGTACGTGTGGCCAAATTAAGAGGTGCATGCTGTGTATTAAGGCTGACCAACCACACACTGCCACTGCCCTTTGATTATTTCAGACGTGTAGTTCGCAAAAGAGCAGTTTATAAAAGGTTCAAACTCAGTAATATCTGCAGAACATTTAACAACAAACATGAAATGGATTCCAGTAAAATACATTAAATTTCAAAAAGTGTTTGAAGGACACTCACTATTGATTGAAGGAATTTGGAAGAAGATGTTATTCACTTCCACAGGTACATTTCCAAATGCCAGAGAGATCTCCATAAGGCTTTTTGGATCATTCAAAATATCATCCAACACCTCTCCAAGCAGGGTGTTGACTAACTGGATTTGACTTTCATTGTTAAGATAGTTAGTCTATGCAATGACGCTTCCAGGTCTGCAGCTGAAAAATGGAAAGGTATCACCAAGATAAACTACAGACAAGTGCTATTGTTTTAACAAATAATACTTTTAGATAACTTACAATAGCTCAATGACTTTGACACTTTGGTAACCTTCTTGGTGTGCTTGTTCACACAAAGGGCCAAGCTGCAACAAAAAAAGATACACCTTTAAAGCACAGATATGTTGTATACTGATACCCAAGGCAATTAAAGGTTTAGAATGAATATTTTAAACCTTTAATATATATAGTATGAATTTACATTCCTTAAGTATCAGAAGCTAGTTTGTTAAACTCTTAATTGATTATACTAAGGTTTAATTTCATAACAATTGAAATCTATTTTGGCTCAAAGCTCAATGCAACTTTTTTTAAAATTACATCTGATCTGATTCATCTTTTTGTAATTTGTGTTCAGTAATGTATGTACCTGGGTGAAAACATTTTTAAGCAATGGATAATTGTTGAGTAAAATATGATTTATTTCTTCTAACAATAAGGTGTATCAAAGAGCTTTAAATAAAACTGTACAAAATTAGAAATTACTGCCAAAAAAAATGAAATTAATTGAGTCACATGAAATTTATAATCAATAGTTTTTTAGAATACAGTTTACTGAATGTTTTTTTACATATTTTTTTGTTGTTTAATGTCTTTCAACACGAAACATCTCTATAAGAGGCACTGATCACTCAGGATAAACTTTAAAACACATTGTTCTACATGCATTTTTTTTTTTTTTGCATTATGTTTTCTTTAACCTTAAGAAAAATTAGATATCAAAACCTATTGTTCTTCTAGGTCTCAGGAGGATTTATACAAAGTTATCTATAGGGTGGTTTAACACCAAGACGCCTTGTGACCTGGGGCTTGTGAATTATTCTTCACAAAATTACAAGAAATGCGCATTTATCAGCAAATGAAGCCAAATCCATGGAAGGGACATCATGTAAGTTTGTATTAAAAAAACTATGTTGAATGTTCTTTTGCTGGAATGTGTCTCAGGATGAGTTGAGAGTGGAGCATGTCGGACTTTGAGGAAATATATGTTTTGTTGTTACAGTAAAGTACCACAGTAACTATTAACTATTCATATTTAGTTTGATCTATTGTCAGTGTGAGACATGTGTAGACACATGGGTGTCGTCAAATTTGCTTCGGCTCATCTAAGACCTTATCACATCCTGATTAGCAACAGGCCACACTTGTGGTGCAATATTGAACTTTTGCAGATTACTCGACAGTCACGCGAGGAAAAGCATGTGATTGCAATTGTATGTAATCCTGATGAAATCTCCCTAATGAGCTGCATGTCTCTGCAGTCAGGGATGCGCTTTGATTCTGCAGCTCATCAAACTGTTTCCTGGAGCTTCCACCCACCCTCAGATTATCAATATGAGATTACTGAAGGTACCACTTTCACGGGATTAAAGGAGAACATGCTCAAAATGACGACTTAGCCCTGAAACAAGTTGTACACTGAATGAACTGTTTATTTTGGTAATTACATTTTGAAGTATTATTGCAATATAACCTGTATGTGTGCCAGTGTTTTCTCTTCTTCTTTTTATTGTCCCTTTTAAGTCACTCAGCCTGGTCATCATGGACACAAATATTATAAAAAGTTTGTAACTTCCTATAATATTCAGAGTAAAAATCTGCAGTGTCACAAGTTACCCACAGCTGAGGAACTTGAGACAAAGTTTAAAAAAAAAAAAAAATTAAAGTAACATCACTAGTTTTTAGTTTTAAAGAAATTATGAATGTGATCTTTGAAATGAAAATGCAATTTACAACATATACTACTTATCACAGATACAACCAAACATATGTTATATTATAATTATATTATAAAAAGTTTTGGCAGAAAATTCAAAGTTGATCAAGAGCTCCTTCAGCTGTTAAGACATGCTAACTCTATATTATAGAATCTCCAAAGAATCAAATCTATGCTATATGCTAACTACCTAATCAATATTCACTATAGCTCTTTATTTACAATAATCTCAACCCAACCTACTCACCACAAATTTCACAGTCAACAAGGCATAGTTTTTATGGAAGGGGCGGAGCCAACAGTGGTGGTTTGTGACATATAAAACCATCAAAACGTCACAAACCACCATTCTCAGCTAATAGCAAAATGCTATTGTAATAGCCAGGTTTCAACCCATAGAGGGCAGTCACCCTCAGTCATTTTTACAACAAACTATGCCATATTTAAATATCTTTACTCAATGGTCCCCAATGTCTTTCTGCTGCGCCCCCCTTTGAAGAATGAAATATTCTCAGGTCCCCACCCATCTACTCAAAAAATAATAATAATAAAATAAAAAGTGACATAAAATAACATTACATTTTCAATCACATGATTTAGAACAGTGATAAAGCTCTTTAATAATAAAGTGAAAAGAAAAAAAAAACATTTTCTATTTTTCATGCTCAAGGTTCAGCAAAGCCATCTAGTGATGATGATTTGTTTAATCTGAACCTGTGTTGATTTTCACCAAGTCATTTGTGTCGTAAAAAAAGATGTTTATTAAAAAGTTTGTGGCGGTAATGAGAAAGCTGTGCCTGTCTACAGATTAAAATAGGTTTGAGGCTTTGGTTAGAAAAAGGTTTAAGATGAGAAATTACAGATGTATTATGTAAGTCTGTTTGAAAAGCCTTCATTATGACTTCATCTGTCGTACCAGAGATGAGGTTTTTATTGATAATAAACAACTTATTCCAGGTCGATTGATAAGTTACGTGTAAATGTTCAAAATGTGTGATATATCTTCTATTGCACTTATTATGAGCGTCTTTTCACTTCTAACGCTGTTTTATAATCTTGGTTTTGTAACTGTTGAACAGCATTGTGGTGTTTAAACAGAAGTTTTGGTTGTGTTATAAATAAGAAAAAAAAAAAAAAAAATATATATATATATATATAAACTTGTTTTCTAGTAAAACCAGATTTATGAATAAAAACTGAAGCTGTACTTTTAATTTGTAGGTAGCCAAACTTTTATTGTGAAATATGAAAGGCACTATTATTGACCTTTAAATAAAGGAAATAACAGCTGATTTAAGGCTATTACTGTACTTTAGAAATATTAATAATCATTGGTGACTTCTACTCTTATTCAATAGTTTTCAGTACTTTATACAAGATTAATGGTAACACTTTATATTAGAAAACATCTATTAACCATTAATCAGTTGCATATTAGCATTAGTAACATATTGGTTCTTAATTAGTCATTATTAAGTACTTATTAATGCCTTAGTCAGTCCAAACAGGGTTTGGGTTAACGTTAACCCAAACTCTAACCTAACTATATTGAGATCGTAAATCCTACACAACTTCCTTACTTATTAATAAGTAATCATTCTGAGGTTGAGGAAAATTAAATTGAGTGATAATGGTTATCCAGTGTAACATTCAGCCCAGTAGGAGTGACCTTGTATCCCTTAAAGGTTTGACACTCCTCTGCAACACATCTACAAACATTGCCTTATACGATGTGACGCCACACACTGCACAATACAAACGCTTCCATAACTCCCTCTAATGTAAGTGAGGGTGGAGAATTGCTGTTGACTATTTTGAAGCACGCTAACAATCCTATCAACGAGCCACCCACCTTCGATTTCAGTGTTTTCTCCTGTTTGACATCACTAGTGTTCCATGTGACTCGTGCGTGTACACAGATGTAAGAAGGATAAACGTGTGCTGCTGATTCAAGAGGAAGTAACGAGTGCAGAGTAGTTAAAAAGACTTTTTTTGTTTTGTTTTCCACTGAAACTTCTAAGTCTTATAGTTTAAGAATTGAATAAATGAATTCACAGCTAAAGTATTCTTTAAAAGTATTGTATTTTCCAAAATGAATATAATAATGAAACATAAATTGTACATAAAGCACACAGAGATATCCTTGTTGAATAAACGCTCAGACGTCAAGCTGTCAGTCCGTCCTTTGCAGACGTCTCGGCTGCTGTCTCTGCCTTCTGCTGCTGAGCTCTGCGACGCTCGGATTTAGTGACCGTCATCGGGTGCAGAGGGAGGAACCCCGACAGCCCTGCAGAGTGACAACCAGGAGATGATTTCCACAACTGGCCAGAGACTCAAACATGTCAGACAGACCTAAACAGTCAATCTAGAAGCTTTTTCACTATCACTTTGAACCACAATAATCTCTACTTTAGTGGTTCTCAACGTATTCAGCCCGCGACCCCCAAAATAAAGGTGCCAGAAACCGGGGACCCCCACTGTACCTAATGGTGGTTGAACAGAGACATGAACATTGAAGAACAGTCATGTAGACACAGGGCCATCTATAAGGGGGGATAAAGGGGAGAGATTTTTGGGGCCCATCCGTAAAGTCAGCAAATGGTCCATTGTTCTATGAATCTGTGATAATCACATTTATTTTTTTATTTATATTAATAATCTCCCCTGTTATCTATGAATTTTATCATTATTTGTGCCATAGTATATTGTCATCTTAAAGATGTAAATCCTTGTTAATCAAATATAAAATGGTCTAAAAGTGACCAAAAATGGTGGAAAAAGTGACGACTATAACCGTACTTTAGAAATATTGTCATTGGTGACTTTTACTCTTATTCAAGTAGTTTTCAGTACTTTATACAACACTAATATATACACTGTATATTTCTAAAGTATGGTAACAGTCACCACCTTCTCCACCATTTTTGGTCACTTTTAGACCATTTTGTTTCTAATTAACACAAGGAATTACATCTTAAGTGAAAAAAGATGAACGTCTCTGAACTGAACATATTTCTTTTAACTACACTACAGCACAACTACGCAACACTGACCTCTATCAAGACAAACCACCTGCAGTAAATACCCACCCAGGAGTTTGGCCACTGGTTTTGATGGGTGTGCGCCACAGCCGATCCAGTACTTGATCCGGTCAAAGTTGAAGCCGACCAGTTTTTCGTTGTAGACGTTGGGGAGTGGGTCGTACGTACCCAGCTGCTCGATGTATTTTCCATCTCTGGCTCTTTTGTTGTGAGCAGCTACGATGCGGTAAAATGGTCTGTTAGCTTGTTTGTGGCCTGCGAGGGCCAGTCGAATGACAACATAACCCCCGTGGTATTGTTTGAGGAGGAGTGACGCTGTTAAATGAAAACAACAGAGAAAAAGATTGTAGCACTGGGACACAGACACAAAAATAGACAAAACAACAACAAAAAATACACAAAATGAACGAAAAAGGTACAAAATGACAACAACAATAAACAAACCCATTGTTTTTTTTCCTTTATTATTGCTCGGATTGGTCATTATTCATAATTTAATTTAATTTCTTTATTTAAGTAGGGACAATACATATTAATGAACATTCAAAAAAAATGTAAATATGCCAGATTGTAGCCAACGGCTAATTTCCATCTGCTGTCCCTAAAAAAAATGACTTCTGACATGACCAGATATACTGTAGTTTGTTAAAAAGAATAAATGAAAAAAGATCTACAACAAATAAAAAACAGAATGTGATCCTGCCTTTATCAAGAGTAAAAATCAATGCCTTTTGTCATCAATTTGAGTTTTCCTGATCAGATTGGCTGTATCAGATTCAATTCAATTCAACTTTATTTGTATAGCGCAAATTACAACAAAGTCATCCAATGCGCTTAAGAAAATATAAAGTTCATAATGAGAAAAAACGGGTGATAATAGTGACGTTAAATATATGAGTGATTAACCTGGTCACACCCACTGCTATACACTGAACTTGTTTGTAGTTTCCTATAACAAAGAAGAAATAATAATAATAATAATAATATTACATTTTATTTAAAAGGGCTTTTCAAGACACTCAAAGACACTTTACAGGTTAAAACTGTAATAGCAAAAACAGTGGTGAAAACAAAGAAATATAAATCAGGAAAAAAAAAACATTAGTAGGAAAAAAAAAAAGCAGGAAACATTCAGTCGTGAATGAGTTGGTGGTTAAATGTTAAAAACTGAGGGAAACAGGTGACTTTTCAGAAGTGATTTGAAAGATGGGAGGTCGGTACAGCTACAAAATAGGCATATTTTCTACAATGTCTAGCGCCACAGTTTGGGAAACCAGTCAGCTCAAACAAAGATATAAACCAGTTTGGGGGTGAGGGTTGTGAATGTGAATACAACATGTGGTAAAAGATGTTAAAAAAACAACATATATGATAATACCAGAAAAATGCAACATTGCAACACATCTTGTTTATATCTTGGCACAGAATCACACTAAACGTCACTATGTTAAAGAATGCATTTGTTCCTAGAAAAATATTGTAAAATTGACAGCTTAGATTATGTGCGCAGTGACCTTAGTTGTACTCGAATACAGAAGTTCTCAGTTGCTCTGGATTTGGGATCACTCCTTGAAAAATGTAAAAAAAGAGAAAAAAAAAAAGCAAACACCCTAATTGCTGAAAATTTTTCAATTCATCCGAATGTTTTTGGGAAGAGATGCAATTAAAGAATGATGTGATAAATAATTGACTTTATATTATTGGGGTAACATTGGGGTATGGGTTAAGGTAGGAGTTAGGGCCCCTGCTTTTTAAATCAAAGACTAATAATACAAAGTAGGCTGCTGTTATTTCACAAACTTAAATTTTTATAATAACGTGCAATTAATAATAAAAAAAAAAAAATCAATCAATAAAATGTTGGGGAAATTCTAATCATTGTCAACTAATCATTTACATGTAAATAGATGCCGTAAATATGGTTTGGGGGTTAAAAAAGAAAAAATATATAATGTTCATGCTAATATTTGCTTCAATAAAAATGTCGATTGTACAATTATTGATTTTCCTTCATAATAGTGTTTTATTTAATACATTATTGAAGTACGAAAGCCACTTCGTCCAGTACTCACATAAATGAACCATGGCTGTATCTGAAATGTCCTGCAACAGACAGAAAACAGACTCAGTATGTAAAAGAAATACAGTATATTAATCATTTTAATGAACAGTAGCAGCAGCAGCGAGTATCAGAGTTGATCTTCCTCTGTCACAAAAACAGCTCAGAAAACGTCACTAAACATCGGCCTTAAACACTTTTAAACACTTTACCTCTGCTGACGATGGAGCCTCTTAAAACGCGTTGTTTTGGAGGACGTTCAGCTATAGTAGGAATGCGTTTTCACCATAAGCACTGTGACATTACTCAGCGCGCCGCCATGTTTTTACCGGACGTGACGCAACTGCTACGTCATAGCGTTGTTATGCCACTAGATGGTGCTCGTGCGCTGCAGTCCGTCTGGGGAATCATGTTTATCTGCTTTAAACTCTGTGAATTACAATAACTGCTAAATTTAAGCTTTCAAAAACAATCCAAAGTTCATAACTTTTATCTAACGAAGGACATTAACGCGCAGGTTTAGTAACACACCTGTCAAATGTTACCTATTTGTGTAAATAAAATTAAAAAAATCAAGAAATTCAAAATATTTTTTTTGCTGGCTCACCATTCTTCTCCAAGAAATCAGATATTATTAAAGCACAACTTTGAAAATAATATTAGCTTGACTATCTTTTCTCTTTTGCAGAACATTAAATGTCAACAGCCATGTATAGCTATAAATTAAAATACAGTGATGACAAAAAAAAATCTGATATGGAGCTCTTACAAAGCATATATATTTAAAATAACTGAATAGTCTTGACTCCTAGTGCAGGTGAAGATTGATGCATCAAATGTTGGCCACAATAACAACAATAAATTCCGTCTCCTAATGATTTGTGTGTGTATCTGATCCCTATTTTTAACAGTCTTTTACTTAATTATACACTTTGTTAACGTTTTTATTCTTTTATTTGTGATTTTATTTATTTATTTTTATTTTTTCTGTGGCTGTAACATAAGCAATTTCCCCCTGGGATTAATAAAGGAATTCTGATTCTGATTTAAACTTGAGGGCCACACATTTCTCATTGAAAACAATGAGTTTCAGTCAAATATATCAATTCAAAGGTAGAAAGTCAACTCATGGGTATAAGTTCCTTTAGAAATAAAGACCCATGCAGCAACGCACAGCTGCTACTTCTAACGCCTTCAAAAAATAAGGCTTGTGAAAAAAAATATATAAAGTGGCCAAGCACCAATGTTAATCATGATAACAAAACAATTAACGTATTCTTGAAAGCAAACTGTAAACAGAATGTATAGAAAAACAACCTTAATTCAAACAAAAAGGTTGTCGAAAGAAGATGAATACCTAGAAGTTCAAGTAAAATTAGGTCCAAGAGCGTCTCAGTGGAAATCAGGTTCTGTCTGTGAGTCTGTTAACTCATACTCATTTGGAGAAAAACAATACACCACATATGGGTTAACAATATTCTTGCCAGGGCTTTTTCTTTTGATTAAATTACTTGAATTGGTTCGTCTTCTCCTTCTTAGCCTGATCATTGTGAGAAATACATTTCTTAGGAGGATGCAGGGGTGTGTAACTGGGGGGGTAAAGTGTACACAGGGCCCAAAGATGGGGGAGGGGGCGGGGCCTCAGGAGTCTGTTTTATATATATGTACAAATTTTTAGAATATTTTTATTGGAATGAAAAGGGCCCTGTGTGAAAATAAGACGGTTGTTAAGCACAGTTTTGCATTAAAACAATTATTAATACTGCATCAGGGCCCTAGCTACAACCCCCTTTAAAACAGTGCAAATGGTACGTCCCGCATATGGTTCTGCTGTTGCTGTGGTTGTGACATGGAGCTGGAGATACACAGCAGCATGTCTTTCCTCAAGAAAAGGACAATCAGGCCAAAAACGCAAATAAAGAAAGAAAGAAAGGAGAGGGAGGTGAAAATAGAGAAGGTGAAATGAGGGAAATCTGCTCATTGAATCAGACGCTAGTCTTCGACCCTCGGTGACAAGCGTCCAAACAAGTTGGGAAGTGGGCACGTTAAGCACGTTTTGGGGTGGGTTATACAGCTCGGAGCGAACACAGCATAGTTGTGTTGGATTCCTGTTGTCATCCGGGTCCTACAGTCCTGTCACAAAAATGCGTCACTACGTCATGCCGTCACTGTTGGAGAAAGCTCCTGATTGGTTGACGAGCCGCGATTCCAGCCAAAAGTTCAACAATCCCAATTCTAACGTTGGCAGCGCTGGAGGCACGGGACGCGCATCAAAAGCTTGAAATCTCCAAAGCGCGAAAAGCTTCAAAATGCTGATGAAAATCTGTTTACACCACAGATTATAAAAACAATAGTAATAAATCTATTCAGGAGTCACTATACATCAGTGTTTTTTAACCTTATGATCGAGACCCCATGTGGGGTCGCCTGGAATTTCTGAAAAATTCAAATAGGTTTTTCGAATTCTTTTAGTTATTATTCTTTTTTTAATTAGAACAACACACAATCATCTTCACTTTGTGAAGTATAAATCTAGTTGAACTAAAATGCAGTTAAAAGAATATATCTGTAGAAAAACATGATCAAAATCTAATTCGAGAAAAAAAAATGTATGGGGTCTCCAGAAGTTCTTGAAATCAAAAAATGTTGGAAACCACTGCACTAGATACTTTTTCTTTCCACATATATACATTTTCTTTAAAATGTGTGTTTGGGGGTACTTGGATATAGAAATAAGAGAAAAGGGGTACTTGAGCCAAAAAAGTTCGAGACCCACTGACCTACAGCACAAAAAATATGAGAAAAGGGTTTTGCCACAAACGAAGAATTTATTGGCTGCCATATACGGTTTCAGTATCAATATACCGACATTCTATCCGTAAACAGCGCCCCTATTTGGCCAGTTTAGGTCACGTGATAGGTCAGTCATTGGCCAGTTAAGGTCATGTGACTATGACTAAACCTAACCCTAACCCTAACCCTAAACCTAAACCTAAACCTAATCCTAATCCTAATCCTAATCCTAATCCTAATCCTAAACTAAACCTTAAACCTAACCCTAACCGTATTAACTCGAACCCTAACCCTACTAAAAATTGTTGCGATATTGAATTATAACCTAAACCTAACCATAAACCGAACCCTAAACGTAACTTTAAACCTAACCCTAAACCTAACCCTAAACTTAACCCTAAACCTAACCCTAAACCTAACCCTAAACCTAAACCTAACCCTAAGACGCTACGTACTTGTACGTTGGTAATCGTACCAATAGCACACTTTATTTATATTATTCATTATGTTATTCATTATTTTTTTCATTACACAAGTCATTTTCATGACAGGTTCACATGAGAGATTGGGCTGGATACACAAATGTTTTAATTTTTCTGTAATGAGATCAGGTTACATAGAGATAGAAGAAGTGCCCTTGTTTGGAATTCTGGTGACATCCTGTTTCTACGTGACTCCTCGAACACAAAGCGAATAACGACAAAAGCCAGAGAAGATGAAAGACATGTTGACAACAACACTGATGTTGAATGCACAGTAATCACTACCTTATTACACTTTCTGCTACTCTACATCCTAATAGTAAGTGTTAAATCTGCATGTGCTGCAAATTATTTTACCAATAGAAGAAGCTTAATTTCCCAGAATGACAATTCTGTGCTTTGGTGTTTTTCAACAAATCTAATTGTCTCGATGCATCACACAGTCATGACAGATTCACACGTCTTTAATAGGAAAGAATAACCACATTACAAGCGTATTAGTTAAAAAAGATTTGAAGAATGTGCCAACTTGGTTTGTCACAGAAACCTTATTAATATTGTGACGTACGACACCGTACAAATTACTTTTCATCTTAGTAATATAACCAGGACTGGAATTTTCAGAGAACTGAAATCTTACTGAGCTGACCACGTTTTCCCCTGAAATCAGACAATGAATAGAGGCTTTACACATCAGTTTAAGAGCAAACATAATGCATCTTACATGGTTAATCGGCAATGCATGATTATCTGAACGGTGACATTGATTCTGGTTGTGGCTCCCTCTCTCTCGTGAGGACCTCATGCTCTTTGGGATACCAAGACAAGTTGTTCCTCTGCTAATCATCTGTGACAGTGCAGTTAGAGACACTCAGATGACCAGATACATGCTTTGAAAAAAAAAGTTGTCTGCTTTAAACGAAGTCTCCAAGCTTTTAGTCAAAGATGTAGGGCTGGGCGATTTTGCCTAATAAAAAAATCTCTGATTTTTTAAAGAGAAATTCGAGTTTCAATTCAATTTTCAAAATTTTTGTTTTCAATGCACTTAAAAAAGACTGCAGATATCAGATATATTGTCAAAAGTGCAACTTTTAACAAGAGTTAAAATGCAAAGAACAATCCCAAAACAAAAAGTAAATGAGGCTCTCTCATTCAACAATTTCAAGCTTTAACCCAGGTTTAAGCAAAAGTGCAACAGCGCCTTCACAGTAGCTCATATTTTCTGATTAAGAAATTACTACATATGACATTACATATGACATTACATATGACATTACATATGACATTACAATTAATAAAATAATAAACTCTTCCCTTAGCATCTCATCATAGTGCGAATAAAACATTAAACATGCCTGTGGCACACATATAGCCTACTCAAAGGGTAAACAAATATAAACAAAGAGGGGGCTGGCTCACAGTGCGCTACGGTAACTCACAAGGACGGAACGTGAAAAAGTCTGAAAAAATTGTGGTGGAAAAAAAAGATTTGAAATCAAAAAATTAAAAAAAAAAAATTAAAAACTCAAATTTGCAAAATAAAAGTTGTTTTTATCTACTAATTTGATTATGTGGACAATGCCATCAGTAAGTCTGAGCTTCTATGGAAAGAGTGTCTCAACAAAATTTTCTTGCCACCTATTTGTGTTTGATTGACGCAGTTCAAATCACTTTCCTGAATTATTTAGTTCATCAAACAATCACTTATTGTTGCTTGTAGCGAAAGTGTTTAAAGACTGTACTTTCTGTATCTTATCCTCTTGGTGTTATCTAAGGGCAAAATCTATGTTTTTTTTTTTAGTCCAGCAGAGAGAGATGATAATCACATGTTTGGTTACTTTTTTGAATCAGTTCATAGCGGGTGATGATGTTACAAAACAGCATCAACACATTACGTGGTATCCCTCCTTCTCCAAACTCGTGAACACATCAGAAAGTTTAAACAAGTGTTGAGTTGTTTAGTGGCAAAGTGCTTCCCAGTTTACAGACTTGTTTAAGTGATGGACAGGGTTTTGCATGCTCTCACAGAATGTGCATCGATTTTCTACAGGGTTTGCATTTTCCTTCCTTTTTAATGTGAAAAGTCATTGTTAATGTAGCTGCGACAACATTGCTGTCATATATTAATAACATAACAAAGACATTCATGAATGCAAAGTCTTGCAGTTTTTTACTATTTGTATTTTTGCAAGAATTTTTTCTTCTTTGTTTTCCAGTCGCAAGAAAAACAAGAAATGTCAAGAGTCTTTCCTGATTAAATAATGTTTTGCTCAACTTTTCCGCTTGTATCTGGTACACTATTTGTAGATATTTTATTGATAACATTCATTTAATACTACTTTTTAAATAATATTTTTGTTGTTGTTGTTATTATGTTCTGTATTATTTTTTCTACATTTATTTTGTCAGGCCAAACCAAATACAGAGCTGTTGCTGTGACATCGTGCTAACCACTAAACCTCCATACTATAGAAACGTATATATATGTATATATATATATGTATATATATACAATGTATTACAGAGTTGTTCATAATTCACTTACTACTGTTTAATACAGGAAATCTTCTTTTCTCTCAAAACTTTTTATTTCCCCGAATAAATTTTAAGCTACTTATTGTGTTGTTATATAAAAATGTTGTCTCGTTTTTAAAAGATCACTTACACAACTGTTAGAATATGTTGGTGGAGAAATGTTTCTTCAAGATATATATCAGACAAACTAGTGGGCACCAATAAAACGTTACATTTTGTGGCTTTGGGCTCTTGCATTTTCACAATATGTTAAATTCTCCGAGTTTACTTAGTATATTTGCAGAATTAGTGAAACCCCCAGTGTGGAGATTGGTGGGTTCCACGGGTTTGAAACACTACTAATGTCTAAACGAGAGATATTCATCAGGAAAATCTTCCTTGCTGCTGTTTTTTGGAAACTGCTCCAAACTTTCAGACATTTAAACAGAAGTAGCATATTTCCTCAGGGTTGTTCAGAATAATGGACCTTTTCAATCAAAGGCTCCGTGTGACTCCCAGACTGTCAGTTCTTTGTGAAGCCCTCTGCTTTTCTTTTTTTAGGTGTCTGTGTCCAGCTTGACTAGAGATAGACGTTATGGTTGTAGTGAGCACCTCATGCAAAGGCAGGGTTTGGCCACAGATGGAGGGTCAAGTGATCTGCAGGGATCTTTCAGATGTGAGACTAATTGGGACAGCATGCAAAATGGAGGCATTACTTTTATCTTATTAACAAAGAGACTATGTATTTTGTGGGTCTTTTCTTAGATGTGTTGACTCTTGCAGCCAAAGATTAGCAGAAAGAGTTTTGAGTGTGTGTATTTTTTGTTTTTTTCAAACATATGGTGGTTGGTATCAATCAGAAAGGTTGTTGTTATGTCTTTGCTTCTTTGGTCAAACCAGCCGTAGACTCGCACCTTTAATAACTTTGTTTTACTGAAATACAACAAGGTGTGATGCTGCTGTATTTGCACCAAATAAAAACAATAATTTGGATGCTTAAAGCTGCCATTTGAGAAACGTCTCGATGTCCCGCCCTCAATAGCCTCACTTCCTCTCCCAATCTACTAGAAGCCACGCCTCTACTTCTCTGCACGTGCATCGTGGAACATAACAAGGTCGCATTGCTTGGCCTTAATATAGGTCTATGAGTCAGGTAAGAGCCAAAATCATATTTACCTGTTTGCTGTTGTGACGCACAGCCTTGTTTCCGTGCACAGTTCTGCATTCACTTTGATTGACAGTCTCAAAAACAGGAAGTTGAAGCCTATTGGCTGGGTGCAGTCAGCGATCGTTTCCATTTGTATAGGGGTCTATAGGACAAAGGAGGGACTTATATACATTAATGTATATGAATGACCACCAGCAGTAGACCATAGTAAAAGACTAGTTTGGTATTTTTGCGCATTTCAAAAGAATCATATATAAACTTAGATTTCTCAGAAACTCCGGTTATCGGCTTTAAGTGTCGTAGGATTATTTTTGTTAAGGGAAATCCCTAGGCCCACAATTAGTAAGCCCAGGACTCATATGTCTGTCTTAGTTTACAGAGAGAGGTCAGTATACACTATAAGACAGTGGTTATCAAACTTTTTTTTGGCTCAATACCCCTTTTTTCTTATTTGTGAATCCAAGTACCCCCTTTGTCTGACTGCAACATTTTGCTTAGAAAACTATAGAGCATAATGATGGAATGAACGAGTAATAACACATTTTAAAGAATCTCATTTTGTAAATAGGTGGAAAGAAACACTATTTGATGCAGTGGTTGCTGACCTGTTTTGGATCATGTTCCCATTTTAATATCAAGAATTTTTGGTGACCCCATACATTTTTTTTCCAGAATTTGTTTTTTTTTTTTTTTACTGCCTTTTAATTGAACTAGATTTATATTTCACAAAGTAAAAGTATACACATACAGTTGTTTAAGATTGTGCATTGTTTTAATATATATAAAAATAAATAAATAATAATTAAGAAAATTCAAAAATCTCTTTTAATTATTCAAAAGATTTTAGGCGACTCCATTTAAAGTCCAGGCAATCCCACATGGGGTCACAACCCCAAGGTTGAAAAACACTGATTTAGTGGCTCCTGAATAGATGTATTGCTATAGTTTTTATAATCTGTGGATTAAATAGATTTTCATCAACTGAAAACTCATCAGGTGTGATGTATAAAGGCCCAAACTCACTCTGGTGTACTGTGTGCCGAACTTCCATAGTTGACCACATTTCCTGTGAAATCCTGCATTTCCCACAATCCTTGGACGTTCTTTACATTTCTCTGTCATGGCGTATACACTGACGATGAGGAAGAGGAACTGCTCTGGCTTCTGACCTTTCAAATGTATGTATGGCCAATAAGAATTAAAAATGCAGTTTGGTGTCACATTTAACGCGGGTCAATGTGAAAAATTCATGCCGAGCATTGTTTTACAATACGTGGAGCGAAGTCTGCATGGTTGTAAAATTTAAGCTTTGCACGTACTGGTCTTCTGGAAGTCTGCTTTGAACCTGCGTGGACCTCCTTGTAGTCCGTTCCACGAATGTTTCGCCTGAGTATTTTTGGACATTTACCATGTCAGCAGGGGGCAGTGGATAGCCTAATTATTTTTGTCCAATGGTATTTTTTCAGCTCTTAAAATTTCCTGTGGTTCAAAGATTACGTTAAAGCCTGTCATAGTCTTCATTAGAGTTCATACAATGCTCTCAGAAGGGTCGCTGTGTGGCACACTGGTGCGTTTTGCTGCCTCTCAGTGCAGAGATGGAGGATTGAACTCCCGCTGGTGGCCTGTTTTCAGAATGGCCGTGGCTATCCGTATGGTTGGCGTATCAATATACAGACATTCTATCCATACACAGCGCTCCTATTTGGCCAGTTTAGGTCACGTGACTAAAACTAATCGTTACCCTAAACCTAACTCTAACTCCAACCCTAACCCTAAAAATGGTTGCGATATGGGGTTATAACTTAAACCTATATCGCAGTGTACTTCAGTAACCATACCAATAGCACTGGGGGTTGTCTGTACGGCAATAGACACTTTCTTTAAGAATTTAGTCAATAAAGTCATTTTAAGATCTGCAAATTCATTCATTCATTCATGACTTGCATATTCCTGTTTAGGGTGGCGGAAGTCTCCTGGTGCCCAGCACTCATAGGGCACCAGGCAGGGGGGTACTGTACTCTGCACATTGCACACGCCCAAACACAAGCCTCAACCCAGCAGGTTTTAGATATCTCTATTCCTTCTGCAAAGCTACACAAAGAGGGTAAAATAGATAATATCTACACATATTATGTATCTTTGATCTGTGGCCTCTGTGGCCCTCAGCAGTATGTGCAATGGATAAATATCTGTCCTATATTTTAGTTTCTTATACAGACCTGAAAACTCATCTTTGGAAAGGACTTACAACTGGACAAGTGTTTTCCAAATTAGATTTGGACTGTGACTGATGCGCTTGCCACTTTATAAACACTGTTTATCATCAGGCTTCTCCCAACAAAAGAAACAAAACAACAAGTGTTAATAATAAAAAAAAGTAGGTAGTTGGAGAGGCATGAGGACATGTAAAAACATTTTATTGCTCTTATCCACATCCATTCATCTCACTCAGCTGTCACCCTGTGGAAGGCTGGTTATCACAATTATATTTGTCTGTACCTACAATGTATTTAAATGTAAATATAGTTTATTTATGCGATAATATTTAAGACATTATCTTTGTCAATCTTTCTAATTTATATGCAGATCAGATTAGGTTTAAAAACCAATTCAAGCAGAAAATGAGTCTTTTTCTCCGAGGGGTACACAGCTTTTTTTTTTTTCTCTCTCCACGTGTAAACTTGAAGAAAGATAAAGAAGGTTTTCACTTGGTTTTATAAATCCATTTTTCTCTGTATGATTAAAATGGATATTTGCAACAAAGCAAATTACTCACCTAAATCCATGAAAGTACTCATTTCTTTTAAATGTGTTTATTCTCTCATTTTAAAATGCTCAGCTCAGAACAAAACCGCACGGGTAATTGCCTTTTGCCTTTTTTCTGGATTTGAGAAGGTTAATTCTTACATTCTTCTGCTTGATTGAACTTATTATGAGGACGCAATGTGATCTACAGTGTTATTTACAAAACAATTACCAACGACGCAACACACAGAGAGCGACCACAGTCGGTTAAAGGTAATATCCGGTCGGATTCAGTTTGCAATCGCTGTGATTTCTTGTCTGCAAGGTCACGACCTGCTTCCTGTGTTGCTGCTCTGTGCCGACCTGGGATGGCAGAGCTGAGACGGCAAAGCCACACTGATGGCTTGTGTGAGAGGACAAGTAGATTTGACATGCACATCAGAGCGTGATGCCCATGCATTTTTGTGCTATCACATGCCACACACACTGACATACACACACACACACACACACACAAGTACACACACAGAAAGCATTTCTGGTCGTGCAAAATGGATTGTAACACTGGCCACTGTAATGAAATAATGCCAGCAACCCACAGTATGCCTTTACAACCAAACCCACTAAAGGTCTGTGTGTCCTTTCACTGTCCTGTTGGTACAACATAAAAAAGAAGGCTTAACAACACTAGGATTTACTCCTATACATTTCTAAGAAATCCTCTGGTTGGCAGAGCCATTGTTCACCATTAAAGGGAACAATTTACCAGCAGTAATTCATGTTTTATCCCTTTTGTTTATACATTAAAGGCAGAGGTGAAAGTAACGGATTACAAGTACTCAAGTTACTGTAATTGAGCTTTTATGGGTACTTTATCATGTCTCCCTGTCTCCCTGCTCGTTCTCTACCCCTTGCGTGCACTAGCCCATACTCAAAGCGTGTCACAGATGACAGAGTTAAGACGGAGTTAGAGTTGACTGCAAGTTGTCCATAGAATGGCAAAGAAATGACCCATTCCATGTTTACTGGTGACGGCTTGCCCTGCAAACACGGGCAAGAAAAGGTTTGTCGGTTCACTTCTAGAGCCCCGGCGCTCGTGCATGTGAGTGAGGGGCGTGGCTTTAGAGGGGAGGGGGCGGGTAAAAGCGGAGCACTCTGAGGATGCTACTTTCAAAATCATGCTAGGTTTTTGAAAATTACCTACCATGCCTTTAAGTAAGTATCTAGCCTAATTTAACCAGAGGTGAAAGGAACAGATTACAAGTACGCACACTACTGTAATTGAGTTGCTTTTATGGGTGCGTGTACTTTTTTGACTATATTTCTAAATCAGTAATTTTACTTGTACTCAAGTACATTTTAATAGAAGTAAAGTCATTTGTTACATTTCTACACCCAAACATTACTGAGTCATATATTATTTGTGATTATTTTATATTATTATTTTATATTTCCATTTCATGGTCTCACATTGAACATAAACCACATGTTCTTAGTTGTGCCATTTCTGATCAATGCTCAGCCACTTTCTTGGGTTCAGATTGGTGTTTCTACCTATGGTATTATCGTCATGGCACATTAGGCATGGTTTTAGAGTTCATAAATGAAGCTATACTAAGAGCCTGAGATTTTTTTTTAAATTTTGAATTGAATTCATTGGTGTTATTTTATTTAAAAAAGAATGGATTATTTTATACAGATGCCTTTGTGGAAGATAATTAAGTTCCAATTGTGCAAGATTTAGTCTCTTTCTTTTTAAGTTTATACATGAGATATTTACTGTATGCAAGGGAACCGTGGCAAGATTTATTACCCAGAAAAACGAAATAAAACAAAACAAAAAAAACGTGGGGGGTGAAAGTAACTAGTAACTCTTATTTTGAGTATTATTGAATTGAGCTACTTTTTACTTGTACTGTACTTGAGTATTTTATGTATGACTTGCTTGTACTTGTACTTGAGTACAATTTCAATCAAGTAACAGTACTTCTACTTGAGTAGAATATATCAGTACTCTTTACACCTCTGATTAAAGGTTTGTTTTCATTCAGTCATTATAATTCTTATCAAATTTGAATCTTCTTTAAGTCAAATCCGTATCATCTGTTCAAGTCTTGGAGTAACTTTGAAAAGAAATAACAAGCAATACCTAAAATAAATAAAGTCATCCAAAAATCCTGATTTAGTCTCAGATGTGTTGATGGATGCTTCGGGGAAATCTGCTTAAATTAAGGCGCTAGTGCAACCTGTTTAGTCACCTAATAGCAATGCACGTTTGTTTGTTTTTTTTTACTTTGGAAAAATGTTCTCAGAGGATACTGACACGAAACCAGGAGCAACTTTATCTTAAGGACATCGTAGGCGGCCATGACAAGTTGTACTTAAAATGTAGCTTTAACTCAATGCATTGGTGCCGGTCTGAGGCAAATCATCAAAGACATGAGATGAGAGGTTGGCTTTGA
Source organism: Gouania willdenowi (assembly GCF_900634775.1). Taxonomy (NCBI): domain Eukaryota; kingdom Metazoa; phylum Chordata; class Actinopteri; order Blenniiformes; family Gobiesocidae; genus Gouania; species Gouania willdenowi. Next base: position 14,398,367 of record NC_041048.1, on the reverse strand, counting down.
CATGATACCTTGTTTATGTATAACTCCGACTAGCAGAGATCGCCCTTAAACTCTCCCCACATTCTTACGTAAAGAATTGTGAGACAAAAGTGGTGTTTTTAATGTGAAGGAGAGGAGAGCCAAGCTGGTGTGTTAAACAGAGCACAGGTTTGATCTCAAGTGGGCCACACATTTGATGTGAGAAAAAGAGTAATTTCAACATTATTGTGCCCGAGTTTGCACTTCTATGTATGCATAAATGACAAAATATGTAATAAACTGACCAAATCAAAGCAATAAGAAATAGATATCAGTCCCAACAGTGTCTTCACTTTAATTTTCTTAGGTTTTGTGACCAACTTCTATGCAATTAAAGGAAATATTTTGTCATAATTTGAGATAAATTTAAGGATATTGTAAGAATTTTGAGTTATTTAAGATTAACAATGACTACAATAATGCAATGTAAGCACCGGGAAAACTGTAAGCACCTGTAAATATTGTTGAGTCTCATTTACGCAGAGATCCATGTTTTCTCTTCTATTTTTACTTTCTCCTGTGGGTCGAATTGAATGCTCCTAAGGGCCAGATTTAGCCCCCGGGCCATGAGTTTGACACTGGACTGTATGGGCTAATACAGAAGGTTATTGACACAACAGGTTTTCTGACATTGTTGGAGGATGATAAAAGGAGCTCTGTGTGCTCCCCTCTAGACACGGTGGAGACAACACTCATCATCGGCGTCTTATCATGTGCCTTGTATTTTCTGCCTATTAGATCCAAGTTACGTCCTGGTTTCAAACTGTGGGTTCTCTGTCATTTTTATTTCTCCACCCATTCCCAGAGGTCTAGCTGTACTTCTTCATCAAATCCTCATCCAATGAGAGTCCAGTTGATGCTTGTGCCAAATGAAGGTGACAAGATGTCACCTACAGTGCAACAGATCAACTATTGCACACACCTGCACCCATTCAGCTGAAATTGCCGGTTTGTTGAATGATGCCAACACTGACGGCCTGAATGATGGTGCTGTAACAAGAAGGCAACACTCGTTTTTTTAAACTGCACCATCTGACTCCACTCTGGGTTTTTACCACCTTTGTTTTCCACGTGTCCTTGTACATTCTTCAGGTTCTCCACACAGTCCAGAGAGAGCTGCCCTTTCTAATGGCCTTTGGCTCTGTTTGATCACAGGTTGAGTTATAGATTTCTCTTTGACTCATAACTCAGGAACCAGACTGAGATGTCAACATAACATATGTTGTTTTTCCACTATATACCACACAAAGTGTGAGGACTGCTCGGGAAGACAAAGGGACAGGCAATGATTGTCTCAGAGGAAGGTTATCAGAATCATAATTTTCTTGAATTGCCTCAAAATCAATAGAATAGAATAGATCAATAGAATAATTTTATTGTCATTGCACAAAGTACAATGATATTGCACATGCCCCTCCCAACAACATTTAAGTGCACTTCAACGATTCAAGCCACACAGACACAATCATCATAAAAACAATATAAGGTACGGTAAAAATTGCATTGCACCAAGTTTGTTCAAAGGGGTTTTTCTTCTATTTCTCTGTTTATTATTTAGTTGAAATCTAAATCACTTAATAAAGCTGTGCATTTAAATGAAGGCGCTTCTTAGTGGAGCTCATTATAAGCATTTAAAAACAAAAAAGGCATTCGTGTTGAACATGTTTCTTTAGACAATCTATGAAGGGCCCTATTCTGCCAGCCTTTATTATATTTCCCTCTGTGTCTCTTATCCTGTTGCACTCTGGCATGAACGGTGAGATTTCTGACAAGGTTCAGATGTGGGCTAAGTTGTTCCAAATGAGTCCAAGAAATTCCTGGCTCCTTGCTCTCTTTATTAACCAAACACCACCTTGTCAGACCTCTGCGTGTATGTTTGGAGCTCCTCCCAGTGCCACACATAATGAGATGAGTATCTGAAATCAGCTTTCTTTAATTAATGCTACAACACTATAGTAAGCTTTTTACCATGTCTGCTACTCAGTGCACATTTTATACGCTCCATTCCTATCGAGATAAAATAATTCCCATAAGGAAGCGATAACACATTTGGATAATTCCAAGCAGATGTCAACAAGCTAACATGGCATTGGTGGAAATGCAGACCATGTCCCTATTCAAACAGCATCACGAAACATCCTGAGCCCGGCAGCAGCAGTAGTACACCCATGAATGGGCACAGGATGAGAGGTTAACTTTTTTTTTTTTTTTGCAGCTCCGTACTCTGAGGAACTTGCAGTTCATCACAATGACAAATGTTTTATATTCAGGGGGATTTGGTTCAACACATGTGTGACTAGTTTTCACAGGAGCAAAAGATTACGACTATGGTGGACCGAGTGCTTGTGCAGATGTAAGATTTATTTTTAGAAACATCTGTGATTGTCAGGACAAGAACAAAAATCACCTTAGCATTAAAGTACTGATGCAATGGAAAAGGTACTCAGGAAATAAACACATTGTGTTGGTCCGTTGGTCTTCTGGAGGCCAACAGAGATCAGAAGATGGACAGTTTGTGCATTTTTTGCAGAAATGGAAATTATTGTCCGTCTCTCATCAAATTTTAACAGTGGCTGTATACATGTGTTTTAAAGCCTATAAAACTCTTGGGTCTTGGAAAAACCCAATCGTCATGTATTCAGTTAGCTATAAATGTATCTTTAAATACTCATATACACTCATTGTACATAACAGATGATCAGCTCTAATCAAATGCTGGTGATCTACAGCTAATATTTGTAAGTTTAAGAAAAAAAAAGCCTCAATAGCAATGCCTCTCATCAAATGTGTGTGTGTTTTTTTTTTAATCTTTTGTGCTACTTAATGGGAACAGCTAAACACTGTGTACAGAGAAAATACATAAAGACAAGAGGAGGCTGGGGGAGGAATGTGTTCACCTACAAGCAAAGAAGAAACTTTGGTAATTACCATAATACAAATAAAGAGAGGCTATGTAGAAAAGTGTTTGAAGCGCTGCCCTGATCAAGATAAGATTGGAGACTGTATCGACACAGAGAGAGGAAGTGTTTTTCTGTCTCCAGCAGCTGAAAGGAAACTTAAGTGACAGAGTTACTCGGGCTATATGAGCCAGACGCTGGGATGAACCCTGCAGAAACAACTGGGCTAAAAAGAGTTTAGGGTGTGACGAGGACAAGCTTGAGTCAGGCGCCAAGCGTCTGTGATGGAGGCATTCATCAGGACTTAAAAAGTCACAGTAAAGTTACATTTCAAATGCTTTTTAGAGTAAACACCAACTGTCATGGGATAATCAACCTTAAATGGATGAGGTAGCTCCACCTTATTGGTATGGTGGTTTTGTAGGTGACAATTTCAGGGTGAAAGGCCATCAATATCAAGAGTAATATTCTGCAATTTATGCAGAACAAATCAAATTCAATTCATTTTTTCTAGCTTATGTAAACCTTTAACAATTATTTCATCAAAACTGAGTTGTGTTTTATTGAACCAGCAAAGTAAAACATTAATCGAGACAACATCCAAAAGTATAGTAAAATGGGGTTACATTTGTTATCCAGTTTACGTAAACCTTAAATAATTACTAAAAGTTGCATTTTTTCAAGAGTAATTCTCAAAGCACAATTTCATTTCTTAAGTGTGGTGTACTTTATTAATTCAAAGCCCGATGACTTCTCCTGTTAGTTTACTTTATGTATTGTGGTTCAGAAGTTACAATACAAATGTATGAATGAAAATGTCGACCTATACATTTTTGGACTTTTGACTTTTCCGATTTTTTTGTTGTTTTTTTTTTTTTTTTGTAGATCAATGTGAGTTTTGAACCCTTTCTCTTGAGCATTGATTATGTGCAAAAACGTATCTAAGATATTATTGTATATTTACTGTTCTAAAGGCTAAATTTAATGTTGCCTCTTATTTCAAAGGTCTTGGGTTTGATTCCTTTCTGAGACACTCAGTGACAACAAAGACAAAGAGGCTGCTGCTGTTTGGAAACCATAATAATTAATTCATAGTTTTTTTTTTGTTTTTTTTCCGATCCTATAGTATGCATTCATATCTGCTTTACTTATACAGCTAGCTGAATTATGCCTGACATCATTTTTCTAATCATGTCTAGATTTATTTTTTTAACACTTAAAGAGGAAAAAATAGATACTCTATACTTTGGTTTTGTTGTAATATTTTTATGAACATTGTTAAAGGGCAACAAAGTTGTGCTAAAATTATATTAAGCAGCATATAGGCTACTTAAATTTAGAATTTTAATTTATCAGCATTCTTCCAACGTTTGTTTTGTCTGTAAAAAAAAAAAAAAAAAAAAAAAAAAAAAAAAAAAGAAATGTGCACAAACCTCGGGCTGGTAATGTTCAGGCTGACAGAGACAGGGTGGTGCAGAGCAGAGCAGAGCGCAGTGATTTTTTTGTGTATTAACGCAGTCTTATTAGCTTCATTGGCGTGTCTAACGCGACTGTGGCTTCACAGAGAAACGCGGAGGTGAAGTATTTGTGACGGAGCATGTTTTTCCATGAGAGAAAATGTGCTGTTGTTTGGATTTCACATGATTGATGCTTGACTTAATCCAGTGCTCTTTGCGCCTTCCCAGGAGGGTGAGGCTCTCTCTTTGTGCCTCTATGTCCCATGTGAAGCAAACCAAAGCGGGAGACGGAGGTCAGAGCCATTCGGCAGGGTACCACATCCTTCCCACCGGCGCATCTGCATGTGAAATCGCCATTTCACCCCTCCACACTCCCTAATTGTTGCTAAAATTATTTGTGAAATTGCCTTCCACCAGGAGTGTTTTCCACGGCAATTGTCACACGATTTTACATGCACGGTGGGCCCACAGAGTTGACACATGCATGCTCTGCTTTCCTGAGCGCTTCCATTGGACATTAATAGCCGCCTATTATACTTTAACAATTGTCTTTGGGCAATTACTGTGGTCAACCTGTTGTCATCAATAGAGGGACGCACCAGCAAAGAAACACATTCATTAGGCATCATACATACAAAATAAATAAATGAAAAATAGGAAGAAAAAAAGTACTAAAGGGTTCATTTTTATTTATTTTTTTAGTTTATTTAAATTTTTAATGGTTTATCTATGTATTACTGTATGTAAAAACTATATGAGTTTTGTATATTTTGTCTATTGTATAAAATTATAGGCTATTTTAATTTTTTTTGGGGGGGGGGAGATTGGTTCTTAGGTAAAATCCTAGTCTTGCTTTTTTTTTCTTTTTTTTTTTTGAAGGGTTTTTTTTTTTTTTTTTGCATTTTACTTTGTTTCAAGCATACCATTTAAGCACAAGAAAGAAAGAAAGAAAGAAAGAAAGAAAGAAAGAAAGAACTGTTTTGGGCTGAAAATCGTGGCATCATATTTTTTAGGAAAGGTTGTGTTTTGCAATGTTTCGTTTGTTTGTTTGTTTGTTTGTTTGTTTGTTTAACAAACAGTGTTGTTTTTTGTGTTGTACTTATTTCAAGCACAATAGACATGAAAGAAAAAAAGAAAGAAAGATTTTTCAGAAAAGGTTGTGTTTTGTAATGTTTTGTTTGTTTTTATACTAAAAATTTTTTGGTTGTTGTTATTTTGCATTTTACTTAGTTTTAAGCAAAAGAAAGAAAGAAAGAAAGAAAGAAAGAAAGAAAAATAACTGTTTTAGCTGAAAATCATGGCACCATATTTTTCAGGAAAGGTTGTATTTTATGTTTTTTGTTTTTGTTTGAATTTTTCCCATGCATGTGGTTTGTTGATGGAGGCAGCAGTTGAAAAAGTGTGTTGTGTGGCTGTGATTGGTCGGCCTGCCTCTGGCTAAACCCACTCTTTTTCATCCTTAAATGAAAAGGCCAGGGAGCCTATGGGAGCGCTCGGCTGCCTCCTCCTACGACAAGCACCAAAGTTGGCCACTTAAACTACTTCCAGCCAGCCAGCAGACATTATACTGAACACCAAACTACACCACATTTCCCCCAAGCCAATATACATTAGGTGCAGACTTAGCTGTCATTTAAAAGCTCTTTATTTCATATGCAGCTGCTCCATTTCTTTGTTTGGGCGCAGGAGAGCATCACTTTATTCTCCCCAGTGGAAGAAGAACTGGTCCTGTTGCACGGGACTGGGATTTGACAGCGAGCAGCGCGTCTTTCTGAGCATCTCTGATCACACACCGATTTCTTTTCCATTTGGTTTGGACTTTGTCAATCATTGAAGAATCAGTTTCCGCGTTTTTTCTAAGTAGCTGCAGGATGGCTACTTTACCTGGGACGGTGCCTCGAATGATGCGCCCCGCGCCGGGTCAGAACTATCCCCGAACCGGGTTCCCCCTGGAAGGTAAGGACCCCCACAGAGAACAGAGGCTATATGGATTATTAAACATCAGCCAAACAAAAATGCTTTGTCTCTGCAGAATTTTAGATTTCATTAACATCATTGTTTCACTAATGTGCGGTTAAAAGTATGGCTAATTAATAATAATTATTAAGTATAACTTAGGTAATAAAAAAGCTGTACAAGTGCAGTTTTATCTTGTCATATAACTTTTAGATATAAGTCAATTTAATATAAGTCAAGTTCAATTTATTATTAAAAGTGCCATGAGTTCATTGTGTTGTGTATAATTATTTTTTTCTTCAAAAGTGGCATTGAAACCTACTGTAAACAAATTGATTTTTAATGTAAAGATTTTTTTGATTATAGACTTTTATCCCACCACATTTTACTAAAAATCTTACTGTATTTCAATTATAATTTGTTTCTGTATTTGCAATTTCCAATGTATTTTTAACAGAAAAATAAAACTAACCATTTGACAATATATATAGATTATGATGAGTTTATTCAAAGTAAACTCAAACATGATTGATAACCCTTTTTTTTTCCTGGTAATTTTGAAAAAAAAAAACAATATATATATATATATATATATATATATATATATATATATATATATATATATATATATATATATATATATATATATATATATATATATTATTTTTATTTTTTATTTTTTTATTTTTTTTTCTTTCTGTAGCTGATATCTTTTCTTTTATGCACACGTCTCGTTTGGACATATGGGCCGGAAAAAAAGAAGATTATTTTATATTTGCATGCGTTTATGAGAAGATTTTCCCATTACACCCAGTTCGTGCTCAAGTGGCCTAGATCCAAACAGCCAAAAACCACGTAGCCTCCAAGTTACTCAAGCTCCTGGATTTGTTCAAGTGTCCTGATGCTGGAAATGGCAATAACACACACGGCAAAGAGATGGCTCAAAGGATCACATCAATATTTGTACAGCATGACTAGGAATAATCAAGGTGAGAAGTGTCAGCCTCTTTAGTGTCTCTTGAATGGGAAATTGGATCCTGAAGTGGTCCCGAATGCCTCCTGCGCACCACACCGAGGCAGGATGAATTACGCACAACGCTCTCTTGAAAATGTATAATATGATAATGTGATAACTACCTCCCATTACAAGGCAGGACAATTCATACTCCATTATAGATTGAATTAGACAAATAATAATGTGTTTTAGTTTGTTGTTTTTTGAGAGACTTGTTGTTTATTGCGGTGCAGTGTCCACTCCTCTGGGCCAAGGCAGAGTGAACCAGCTCGGCGGGGTGTTCATCAACGGGAGGCCGCTGCCAAATCACATCCGACACAAGATCGTGGAGATGGCCCACCACGGCATCCGACCCTGCGTTATCTCGCGACAGCTGCGGGTGTCACACGGCTGCGTGTCCAAGATCCTGTGCCGGTACCAGGAGACCGGTTCCATCCGCCCAGGGGCCATAGGAGGCAGCAAACCCAGAGTGAGTGCATGGGGGTCCAACCATAGTACACCCCCTCCCTGCACATTATTATTATTATTATTATTATTATTATTATTATTATTATTATTATTATTACACCTGTAAAGTCAGTGTTTGAAATAATAATAATATTTTCAGCAGTTTTTAAAATTTGTAAGCTATTTTTAAATGATATACGTGTGAATAGATATATAAGATTATTAAATTATAGATAAATAAATTTATTTATTATATAGCCTACTTTTTTTATCATTAAAAAAAAGTTTTTAGAGAAATAGTAAAAATGATAAATGGTAAGCAATTTCCCCCTGGGATAAATAAAGTATATCTGATTCTGAAATGTAGTTAAAGTTATTTGATCATTCCCATTATGACATTTTAACTTTTTTTCTCTCCCTAATTTATAAGCAAACATTACACCACAAAAAAACTGTCACATATATACAAATTATATACAAAAACCACATATTTGTTTTTGTTTTGTTTTTTTTTAATTAAAGAATTAGAGCTTGATAAATTAATGAAATAAAAAAGGTTTTGTGTTTTTACGAAACGACCTTCTGATTTAAAAAAAAAGGCCACAAACTCATAAACCTTTATTTTGTGTGTGTGTGTGTGTGTGTGTGTGTGTGTGTGTGTGTGTGTGTGTGTGTGTGTGTGTGTGTGTGTGTGTGTGTGTGCGTGTGTGTGTGTGTGTGTGTGTGTGTGTGTGTGTCACACCTGTAAAAAAAAAAAAAAAAACCACACACACTAGACGAAACTGACATTGCTTCCATTTTCTCTTTCCCCCCAACTTTTCCCCCCTTAAACCATTCCAAACCTAAAGCAGGTGGCAACTCCTGACGTTGAGAAACGGATCGAGGAATACAAGCGAGAAAACCCCGGTATGTTCAGCTGGGAGATCCGGGATAAGCTGCTGAAGGACGGGGTGTGCGATAGAAGCACTGTTCCTTCAGGTGAGGCCCCATCTGGTAAGCTGCACTTTTTATTTCCTCTTACATCCAGCGAACACTGCAGCTCACTTCTCAATGAATGAATGAATGAATGAATGAGTTTAAGCCCCTCTTTTTCCACACATCTCACAGCAGCCTGTTGAAATGTGGCACCACAAGTGAATTCATGTCATTATATTTACTGTGTATAGAATGTCAAATACTTTAAGAACATCTTCATGTTCATTTTATTTTTGCTGTGTTTTTTTTTTCCTTTTCTGTTGTATCTCCTAAATGTGTGATGGGATTTACTATATGGTTATTTTTTTTTAATTATTATTAATATTACTATTGTGATGGGTTTTAAGGGCTAATCATCCATTTACCTCTTTGTTGCCATTAGTGAGCTCCATCAGCCGCGTTTTGAGGGCCCGATTTGGCAAAAAAGATGACGAGGATGACTGTGATAAGAAGGATGAAGATGGAGAAAAGAAAACAAAGCATAGCATCGATGGCATCCTCGGTGATAAATGTAAGTTAACTGCAGAACGTATTATTATTATTATTATTATTATTATTATTATTATTATTATTATTATTATTATTATTATTATTACACGTAAATTGCAGCTTTGTAAGCAGGAAGCTTGTTACACGTCCTCATGGGAAATTGTCCTATTACACCCGAGCTGCAGCTATAAACGCAATTGATAATCTTTCCCTGCATGTCTTTAAGTCCGAGCCAGCAGTTGTTCATTCGTTAAATTATTTATGAGCCAATTGGCAGAAGGTATTTAGCTGCAGAAAATTAATTTGTGTGGCGAGTTCCTTCGCATTCACTCAAACATTTAACCAGCTCTAAACGACAGCTGACAGTTGACCCGTCTCCACAGTCAATGTTAGTTCACTGACATTTCCCCACGTGTCGTTTAAAGTGGAAATCAATGTGCATTTGTTATTGGGTTTATTAACAGTGGTGCTTGAAGTATAATTTTGCTCACAATTGCATTTTTTAAACAGAAGAATTCGTTTTTATTATTCCCATTTTTGCTGTGATTAAAATATTTGTGGTTTTGAGTTGAATTTTGGGCATTAAAAAAATGATGGTTTAAACAATCTGGATTACGTTTTAAAACGGTCTATATTCCGCATTTTATATCACTAAGTATTCACCCTCTTTTAAATAAATGCTCGAAGCGTCTTTTTTTTTTTTTTTTTTTTTTTTTGTTCCAAACTTGAAGATGAACTTGACGAGCAGAGCAACCTGCCATCCATGGACGTTTTTCTAAAGGAAAAGAGTCTGTGGCTATACAAAAGCATGAGCCTTGGAAAGCAGGGGATAGTATAAAGTCCCCCGTCCATTCTCATTCAAAAAACTGAGCCAAAAAGGAGGGAGAAAAGTTTGAACAAAGGCCAAGAAGAGACATAAAAGGAGATGAATTATTCAGTACGCCCCGCTGCTTGATAGTTTTGTAATTTTATATAATGGCCCGTTGGAGAAGAATCAGTGGATAGCGTGAAAACGGTCTTTTCTCTGTCACACCACGTATTAATGTTACGAGAAAAAACGGCACCGTTTTTATTGTAAAAAATGTCTTCAATAGCCATATAAACTCAGTCTTTACAACCAGGAACGTTTTCAGTGCCGTCTGCGCTTTTACGCACGGTGGCAGGCACGCATGTCCTAAATTATACTTTTGCATTATCATATTATAGAAAATATATATTAATTTTTTATTAATTTTTTTTTTTTTAGCGTTTGGCACCAAATACGATCCTAAAAGTTCTATTTTTTTTTTTTATTATTATTATTATTTTTTTTTCCTGTAAATAATAAGACGCACCCAGAGTGTGATGGAGTTTTTATATCAGCATCCGGATGGCGTTTAATAACGTTAATATTATTAGAGTAAGCGCTGGAGACGACGGATGCTGAATAGGTGTCTGTGTTCGTGCCGGGTGTAAAAGCTCGCAGGCATGGTAAGAAATGTATTTATCCCCAATCATCCCCTCACTCTGTGAGTTTGAAGCACAGCCCTTATGCGGAGAGGGGCTTTAAAGCAGATTAAACAGAGCCTTTTATTTCTTTTCACTTTCATCTCAGAGAGGAGCTCAGTGTGGCTCGCCCTCGGCGCAAAAATTCATGAGATTTTATTTCGTTTACTTATCCAGATTTGAAGTCTTTATTTATCTATATCTATTTGTTTATTAGGTCTCTGTATTTGATTTTCTCATAGGTTACATATGATTTATCCAGACTCTAGTCAACTCAGCGTGTTTTCTTTCAACCTGAAGCTGCATCATTTGCTTTTTATATTCTGACACTGGTGGTGCACATATGATCCAGGTTATCAATACATTTGTTGTGGGTGGGAATTAATACTACACATTTAAGTTAATAAACAACATTTCCACATTATGGAATTCGAAAAAAAGAGGAAAAAAAAAAACACTGTAAAATTTTTGAATGAAACACAATTTAAAGAAATAATATATAAATGAACGAACTAAAAGTCTGAAAGTGATAAATGAAACAAAAAATGGGAGAAAGTATAGCTTTTGTAAATTGTTTCCTGTTATGGGAGAATGTGTTGGAATTTTTACAGATTCTATAATCATAATTAACTATTAGTCACAACAAAAACAGTAAGCAATAGTCTTATTATTTGTGGATTATTTGATAATTGAATGTGTGTGAAGTATTTTTCTTCCCAATAAATTTTGCAATTTTAGGCCAAAATCACCACATGGACCAATCTGGACATTAGAATGGACCGGATTTAGCCCGCGCATCACATGTTTAATATCAGCGAACTGTCAATGCAGCAGATTTACGTTTCTAGATCGAAGTTTGTCCCTAAAATGCTGCCCGAAAACTTCTATAAAAGAAAAAAAAAAAACTTCCCCACCCAACGTGAGCATTACATGCTGCAGATGCGCATCGTTGTGTTTTTCAGAGGGAGAGGAAATGTCCTTCATCATGTCCGCCACACTCATGTATCCATGCTGACCGTCAGGTGAGGTGGCGACAGGCGATGGTCACTTCAGCAAATCGCAGGATTACTTCAAGTCCTCGGTGTAATTAAACAGGTGCCAGGTGGGATTATTTCAAAGAACCGAGAATGGGAGACGGACAGAGCAGAGAGGTGATCAGGGAGCCAGAGGGAGTCAGACAGCCTATAATGCAGGTCAGGGGAGGCTTTGCGTGTGACTAGTGCGCAATTTGTCTGCTTAAGTAGTGACATATATCTTACGTTTGTTTCCACATTAATATATCCAAGAAAACTAGATGTAGATTTGATATAAAAAGCTGCTCCATTCGAGCTCCTTCCATGACACAAAAAAAAAAAAAAAAAAACAACACCTCACATAGGCCTTATACACACCCAGTTTCTAAATATATGGTAATATATTGTAGCTATATTTTGAGTGTAAAGCCGAATGAGAAGGAAAGGGGAATGAAGTGTGAGACCACTTCAAACAAATCCATCTGGAACAGAGATTCAGTGAAAGTATGGGGAAGTTATTTAGCTATTAATAACGGGTTTTTTTTTTCCTAAGGCATTGAGAGTGACTCCATCTGCACTTTCTTGCAGCTATTTGGCTGGGTGGAAATTGAGGGAGACCCAAATGTTGGGCAGAGATAACATACCCATCATAGCCCAGACCCTGCGCTGTGCTTCACTGCATTAAACTCGGATTAACCTCCCCTGTCTCCACAGCCACTCAAGGCACATTTCACTGGAATTTACAATGTAGGCCCACATTTTGTATAAAGGCAAATAAAACTGTATTATTATTATTATTATTATTATTATTATTATTATTATTATTATTATTATTATTATTATTATTATTATTTGAGCATTTTATTTATATCCTATTTTTGTGGCAATTTTTTGTGTGGTCTATCGATAGGCTAATATTTTCCAAATGATAAAAAAATATTTATACTTCCGTCAAAGTGCAAATGTATTGTAAACACTTGTATAAACACACTTGTGACAGAGATTATTAATCTCAATGACTAAATGAAGGCTAATAAATACATAACATTGACCAATCAGAAACAGCCTATATGATATTTAGCAAAGTTGTAATAATTGTATTATTTATTAAATATTTATTTATTTATTTATTGCCGAGTCTAATTGTTGGACATACATTATCTTAAGCTATTTTTCATGATTTCAAGAACTCCAAATAAAATAAAGATTAAAATGATATAAAATAAGATTAGCAACACAGCAAAGCTAAAATAACAAAGTAAACGACAATAAAAAAAAAAAAAAGAAAAAAACAATCAAACTCGTTTAAAAAAAAACAAAAAAAAACAATTTTCACAGCCGCATTATTAGGTGTCGATATTTTAAAACATCGAGAGAGTAAGCTACATATACAAAAGTCAGTTGTTTTATTTTGTAGGCGATGCTTTTTTTAAATTATGTATTCAATTTTCATTAACTGACCTATCGCGAGACTTAAAAGACGAAGTCCACAAAGAAGTGGAACAAATTGTCGCCGCCTATTGGTTCCCGCTGCGTATCGGTGAGTAAACCGTGCAATTTCCTAACACAAAACCCCTGTGAGTAATGAGAGTTGTATCAGTGTTTACGTTAATGCAGTCAGTGTAAGCTCGTAGGCCTACCAACGTTTCAGTGTCATCAGCTTTAAGTGTCAACAGCATTATGGGCAAAACTGGTGTAGGCTTAAATCCCTTCTGTGCTGGCATTTGACTTTGATCACATGAGAAATATTCATGGAAGCACAAACAGTGACTCTGTGGCCATTATCCAGGCTGACAGTGATACCTCTCAAGGCTGTCTATTAATTAAAGTGGCGCTTACCATGTGGGACGACTTCCTATGGGCACAGAAATGGCTTTTCCATCTCTTGTGGGGCTCTTAAAAAGGGCCAATCTTTCCTCTCCAGCTTCTTGTGGGAACATTTCAAAGTGTACAGACGAAGACATGGGGAGCTCATTTATTAAAAAAAAAAAAAAAAAAAAAAAAAAAAAGTTTATAATCCTTTCCTGCTTAATAACTTAAAAGGATTCAATTTCTTCCCTCATTTATGGAGTTATGATCACACATTGTTTGACACAGATAGCAGCATTTCAAGGTTAACATTTCCTGCTCTAAAATATCAGAACATAAGCTTGAAGCCCATAGGTGCCCCTTTGTTTGGCTCTCGATTTACGGCACAAATACCGACAGGCTCATTTAAAAAAAAAAAAATAAAAAAAAAATGCTACTATTAAAGTGATGACGACACCGATGCAGAAGAAAAACCGGCGCGTAAAGATGAGTCTTTGCCAATGCACTGAAGTTGTTTTATTTAATTTTTTAATGATGTGATATTTAATCATGGCATATAATTTCACCATCGAGAATTAAATTCAGTTGGCTTACGCATACTCTAAGGATTGAATGTCTAGTTGGGGGTCCCAAACCATACGAGTCAAATTAAAGAGGAAACGTTGCCCTCCAGGTATCCTGTCACAACAGTAGGGTGCTTCAACCCGTCTCTCATTTCTGTCTGTGTTTTATTCCGCCAATTTTCACTACGGGGCTCTGCCTGCAGGGCTCAGGCCCAAAACAAATTATAAAAAAAAAAAAAAAAAAAAAAACGCGCACTTTTCCTTTTCTCTCCAAACTGAAGCCTGTGAATGTCTGTTTTTCCCCTTTTATTAAACACGTCCACACAAGTGCACAACTCATTCACGCCAACAGGTGTGGGAAATTCAAACGTGTTTTTAATATATGTATACACACATCATTTTGTTTATCTATCTGTTTATATAGTTACGTTTATTTTTAAATCCCTACATTCGTTCAAAAAAGTGTATGAACTTAAATGTTCTGAATTGTATTTTAATAAGACAATTCATTAAAAAAGTGTGTTATTATTATTATTATTATTATTATTATTATTATTATTATTATTATTATCATAGTTGTTATTTATTTATTTATTCAACAGGAGCAATGCAATTTAGATACAAAACAAGTTTGCAGCTGATGTGATGCACATAGAGCAGGGGTGTCAAACTCATTTTAGATCAGGGGCCAAATACGAAGCAGTTTGATCTCAAGTGGGCAACAGATTTTATGGGGTGAAAACAAGTAATTTCAACATTTTTGTGCCCCAGTTTTCCCTTCTACGTGTACATAAGATACAAAATATGTAAAAAAAAAATTTGACAGTATCCACACAAGCAATAACTGATAGATATAAATCCCAACAGCATCTTCACTTTAAATTTCCTAGATGTTGTTTTGTGACCAATTTGTGTTTATCGCAATTAAGGGAAATATAATTTTGAAAGAATTTTGAGGTTTTTTTTTTTTTTTTTTCAACTGTATAACATTAAAAATGAGAATGGGAAAACATCAGCCCCTGCAAATATTGTTGAGTTTCATTTACGCAATGATTCATGTTTTCTCTGTCAGTTTTACTTTGGATGCACCAAAGGGCCCGATTTGGCCCCCGAGCCACGAGTTTGACACGTATGACATAGAGTATATTAGCTAGTGCTATGTTTACAACTCCTGTCCCTGGTTGGACCCTTTCTACACTACAGTGAAATACAGTCAATACACAATACAAAGATCATAAAACATTCTCGCACACACACACACAGCTATTTACAAATAATAATTATTATTATACCTATACTGACATCGCCTAAATATTTACATTTTCCCTTCCGGCACTTAATCCATCCCCTAAATTGCCAGCGTTTTGTAGGCATTAATGTTTAATTGGCTGGAAGAAGATGAATGAGGCTGACAGGAATCAGCTGTCCACAGATTCCCCCTGTGAGTCTGACTCGGAAATCATAACCTGACCAGCTTTTCCTCCTCTGAAACCAGCTCGTTGGACTTGTCACATCTAATTAGGGTGTTAAAAAGAAGCGACAGCATTGGTGGGAAACAGTAGGTGGTTGGACCGTGGCAGCCAATAAGGCCTTTTTTTGGGTCAGATGGTGGAGGAGAAAGAGTTGGGGGGTTGGAATGGTGGTGATGTTGAATTAGAAGCGCTGCGGGCTTTTATTTCTATGCAGCGTTTTTCCGCTGTTAGGACCTACTTGAATTATGGGGCTACACAGGCCATGAAAGCATGGACTCTAGCCTTGTTTTAATTAGGTATGAAATTAATTAGAAGAGACATCCGTTAAAGATTTTCAAATCAAAATAGTTCACTAAAAGTGTTTAAATATTTATTAGTGAATGAATGGCTTACACCCAGTATTGCATTATAATGCATTCCTTCGTTTCTACATGATTTAGCAGGTGTCGGTGAATGAAGAAACTATAATACTTCATGTTCACATACAAAACTATGCAAATACAAACAATACACAAGTTTAAATAGTGCAAATATGGCTTCTACAACCTTCTAAACTAATTTCCAAAAACGTTTTCTTACCATTTTGCCTCTATGCATGTGTGAAAATGCAATTGTCTGTTTCATGCCGTTTCTTTTCTGTTTTCTGTCTTTTTTCCAAATACTTTTTCTTGTGTTGATACAAAAAAAGCCCTGTGATGTCTGACAGCCTACTCTGGCCATTGTTGGAAGAACAGGCGCTAGAAAGGGAAGAGGGAGCGGGGTGGGGGTGGGGAGGGGGGGTGGGGGAAGGCCCTTCTGTTATTATCTGTCTTGAGACTTGCTGCATAGGCTATTCAGGCAAGTTGATGAACTCCTCCAAAAAGTTTATTAAGGGAATGAAAACAATAAGAACTAAAGCCTTTGGGTGCCTGGGCAGACAGTTTATAAACTAGCTGCTATTGTGCCTCAAAGGCAGATGCATGAATACTTTTGAATAGGGGCCTTCAAAGTGACACGATCAGGCTGGACAGCAGTGGTTAAAGAGAGAGACCGGGTGCTTCTGCTGGCTTTTACTTTTTCTTTTCTTTTTTTTTTTGTGTGTTGTTGTTGCATCAATGTACATCTGCAAAGGGAAAGGGAGGAGAAGTAGAAGCACTTTCCCGATCAAGGCCAAATGTTTAGTTTTGCATTTTGGTTTAGTTTGCAACTATAACTATATAAATATATATATTTCAGCTACACATAATCAGAACTATCCTCCTATTCAGTAAACAATGAACTGTCACTCTTTATTCTTCTTCCCTCCGCCTCTGTCCCTCCCTCTCTCACTCTCTGGCTCTGTGCCTCACAACATCAGAGGGAGTCCAGTGATTTGTGACCCCAGAAACCCACACTTAATCTCGCTAAAGAGGGGGAGCATCCAGTTTACAGCTTGGTGGGCCCCCAAATAGACCAAGCCTGCGCTGGCAGGTGTCAACATTAGCAAACAATTGGTCCCCAGTCCCATGCCCCCCATACCCCAGTGAGACACTGAACCTAAACTATTTGAGTCTCGCTGAAAAGAGCCACATAATGGCCAATGTGGATGGGAGGAGAGGAGGGGGAGGACACGGGAGAGATTACATTCTCAGACAGCTATTAGCAGGGATGAGGCTTTTCTAAACAAACAGAAAAGAGACACAAGAAGATCAATATTGTGTTCGTTTTACCAAGTCGTGCCATCAGAGCGGCTTTGGAGTATTTATTTTCTGCTCCATTGTTTTTCCACAACTTCTTAATGTCTGTGAGTCGTATTGGCAATCCAATTAGGTTTGAGGGGGTCCCATGGAGTATCTCTATGGCCCCACAGTTTTGTGTGTGTGCGCGTCTTGCAGTGGACATTTCATTCACAGATTTGGTGTTGTAATGAAACCTGATTGTTGAGTATTAGCTTGGAAAGTGGACAATGACTGGGCTGTCTGGAGGGAAACGGCACTCAGGGCCCTTGTGGGACTTCAGCACCTCTACTTCATTAGACCAGAGTGTCTCATAGCCAATAGCTCACTGTGGAAATGGAAAGGGTTAATGTGAACTGTCGCTTCTGTCGAGTTTGTCCTGACACGAGGCTTTAAGTTTTTTTTAAAGGCTATTTATTTATCTCTCACCGCTGATTCTTTGCCATGTCAGGAGGAGAGACAAGTGCTCTCAGCAGGGGAGATTAGTCTGAAAGGTGTTGATTGTAATAACCTACTGGACAGAAATGTCATGTAATTTCTCAGAGATGTTTTCTATATACTAAAACATTGTTTAAAACTAACCTTAATCAGTAGTTATCATCAATTTATTGTCATAGAAAGAAAGTAAAAATGTAAATATTCACTAAAAGTTATTGTGAGCGCTCAGTTCATGGTGTAAGACAGGGGTTCTCAACTGGTCTCACCCTGGGACCCACATTTTGCCACGGTCTTGAAATCGCGGCCCGACCCACTTTTTTTTTTTTTTTTTTTAATTCAACCAACCAAAACACACGCATATAATCTTTTTAAAACATAAATCTATATTATTTCCTGTGTAACATGCATTTCACAGCAAGTCTGTCAAAAGAAAAGTTTCTTTCAAAATAAAAGACAAGTCTAATTTAAGAGGTACTTATTTTTGACCAGCTGTCCGCGACCCACCCAGTACAGGTCCGCGACCCACTTTTGGGTCCCGACCCACCAGTTGAGAATTGCTGGTGTAAGACACGGGTGTCAAACTCAAGGCCCGCTGGCTAAATTCAGCCAACCATGACTGTCCAGTTTAGGCCTGTAGGAATATTTAGCTTACAGAAAAAAACCTTATTTTGAAGTGTCAAACTCAATTAACCCCAAGGACAACATTCAGTTTGATATCTAACGGAACAATCCAGATTTTTCCAAGCCTTTTTTTTCTAAAGGCTGTAACAAGAATATTACCACAATTGTGCCTACGTTGACATTATTAAATGTAAATTACTACTTACACATCAAAAGGAATCTGCTTAAAAGTAAAACAGTGATGCACAAACATCTATACCATACTGGCTTTTACTTCCCATCTCTTATTTTTCCAGTCATTTTTTTTTTCAAATGATTATTATTTTGCATTAAAAGTTTACATTTCCACATGGAAGTGTTAACACTGAAACAATAGTACAGTATTTTTCTGGTTTGGCCCACTTGAGAGTGAACTTGGCTTCATGTGGCCCCTGAACTAAAAGGACTTTCACAATATAAACTAATAACAATTTAATAATCATTGAATCTTTTAGTTTTTCCCTGTAAGCAGGTGATTAGTCAGTGATGTGTTTTTAATATTTTAAGTTCAAAGGAGGATTTAGTTCACTGTTTCAATTTATAAACTTTAGCCCAACAGGTTTTCACCAGACCAAATAAATATTATCCCTCTCTTACAGACGAGTCGTATAATTACATATCATTGCATATTTTATTGCATTTAAAGTTCATTAATAATCATGGTTTTATATTAAAGCTAAACACAGTTTGTAGTTGTTGTAAACCCTTGAATCAGTACTTTTACCTGGAAGTTTCAAATAACTTGAAATGTACAGATGCAGAATTTACGTTAGTTAAAAAATAAATAAATGCAACGATTGAACGTTCTGCTTGTCTGATGCAAGAAAAAAAATAAAATGAGCTTTGAGCCTAGTATTAAATTCAGGACCTTTGGCAGAATTAGATTATTGTTTGAAGATTAGGCCGTTGTTACTGTGCAAAACAATGAAGCGCTACAAAAGAACGAGGGTACAGTATGTCACGCAGGACATCTCAGGCTTTATTAGGTCCATGCTAAATCACACAGTGGATGAGCAGGTCAAAGGCAAATCATTTGTTGAAAGAAATGTTGTTTCCTTCAATTCGCCGTGCCAGCTAAGGTTGTCAACTCTGACAGCTGGCACAGATCGACACACTGTGTTGCATTATTACCATCGGCTGGTTACCATGAAGCCGCATTGGAAAAGACAAAGAGCATTTATGGCTAATTCTATTACAATACAGGAATAGCCCACATAATGTGCAACAGTAATTATGTTTAGCACAGCGTGCCCATGCTTTCCCTCAGTGATGAATGGGAAACATTGACCATGGTCTGCTAGTTTAAAAATCACCATTAGTCCATGCTACTTAGGGCCAGAACATTTCTCATTTTATGCTCTTGTTCGGCTTCACCACTGAAATATTCATTTGTTTTCATCGAGCATGTTTTTCTAAACCCACGTCCACAACGACAATAAAAATGTTCCCTGAGTGTTGCAAATTGGAAATCGTGTTTTTGTCTTACCACGTTAAAGAAGAAGAAAGAAAGAAACAGTTGTTCAAACAGACTAAGGAGGAGCTCCTGTCCTTTAGCCTACAAAAACAACTTCAAAATATTCTAAACTAATGAGCTTATTTTTGCCGTGTCTGTCATTCTCCTTTGGAATATGTAATGCCTGATACAAATAGCCCATTATAAGAACATTTTCTTTGAATTGTTTTACATAAATTAATTCTTCATTGGCAGTTTTGTTTACCTAGAATCCTGACTCTATGATAATGTTAAAAAAAATGTATTTTATGATTTTACACATTGCTAAAAGATTAGTTGTTCAACTCAACTATTTGTCTAAAGATGATTAACTATATACAGTGTCTCTGATTAGAAAATAAAGAATCCAAAATTATTGCAAAGACATTTTGCTGTGTTCTAAACTTTGTACAACAAGTCTTCCTTTTCCTTTTCATTGTCAACTTTTCGGCCTCTTCTTGTGTCTACAAACTTTCTGCACAATATTTGCTGCCCATCATTGTCCAGAAATGTAGAAGACTCCCCTAAGGCACAGAAAAATGTCCGCTGTGCATTCCTATACTGTGCGCAGTAAGCTCTCTTTGGCTTTGTTGAGCAGATGATTTGTTCCTCCAGGAGAGCTCAGCTCCTTGCCCTGAGACGCAACTGTTTGATTTCCTGCGTCGGTTTTTAGAGATTTTTTCTTTTTTTTTTTTTGCTGGGGGAACAGGGCTCTGGCTCTATGCCTTTTTTGCAAAGACCCCCACGGGTTCCTTTTTACTTTCTAGTGCTCTGTTAATTTCATTACTTTTACTGTGACCTCAATTAGCAGAAAACTAGAGCTCAGACAGTGACATGCTGTTGAACAGAAGAGAAGACCTGCTGCAGTCTCAGTGGTGGAAGTGAGAGGTGGCTACATTGTGTTTGCTCTGTTTTTCAGGATGTCTGCGTTTACGTTAAATCCTGCATTATCCTGGACTGTTTATTTAAAAAACAAATTTTCACAGCAGAAAACCTGAAAATACTTAAAAGGATCCTCCACTATTCTTACAAATGTGGTCTAAAACCTATGAAATGTCCTTATTAGAAGATCTATGCCCCAAAAAAAAAACGCATCAGTTTGCACCATATTCATTTTATTAACATTAACTACTGTACTGTTTTCAAGTCTGTGCGCCGCCATGTTGAAATGATGTCATTGATGACGCGAATCGCCTCTAAAGTCCATTAAGTTCTATAGGAGGTGAAACATTCAGGATCATTTAGCAGCTTTTTCAGTCAAAATGAGAACTTACGCTGCTTTGGGTTGCTCTAAAAATCAGTAAAAGTAAAAAAAAAAAAAAAAAAAAGTTGACGTAAACCTCTTTTGTTTACCAAAATTTAATAAACAAAATCCGTGAGCCGAAAAAAATCTGTGACCACAGGGGGAGACAGTTCCAACTCTGCTGTTTCATAGACAGCATGAAGAAGAGCTCCAGGTGCATGTAAATACCAGTGGGCGTGCCCTGTCGCTGTTCCTTGAAGCCAAAATACGGCGCTTAGGGGCACTTCCATCTTGCAAATTTGACGTCATTTGGAGCCAGAGTCTGCACAGTAGGGTCTGGTGGGAGGAGCCCTGGTAGCATGCCCCACCCATTTAGCATATTGCCCTGATGAGTTAGGCAACTCAACTATGCCACAAACTTAAGTATCTTTCCTGCTGGAACCAACGTCTTGTTCAGATGATCAGATCATAGAGGTTAGCACTAGTACTCGTAGCTCAAAAAAGACAAAAAAAATACTGTACGGAAAAGTTTAATGGCTTCTCGGCTTTCCTTCACAACTGCTTATGCTATTCACAAAGAGAGCTACGCAAGATCCGAGGCTGTCAATCATTGTCATATATGACGTCAAATCCCGTTTTGCAACCTCAAAAATAACTTATTTAAAAACAAACTTCACAGAAAATGAGCATCTGAGCACATTGTATAGTGATATTAACTCATGATCACAGCAGAGTTTAAGTTTGGAAAAAAAATATTTCAACCTCAACTACAGTTTGACCAACACCCCATCAATTAACATTGAGGAGGCGGGGTTTATGACCTATACTGCAGCCAGTCAGCAGGGGGAACTCTACAAAAAAGAAAAAAACACTTCCCCCGTGAGCTAGGGCTGGGCAAAAAATAGATTTAATCAATATATCAAATATTTAGATAAAAATGATTTTTATTTTGCAAATTCAAGTTTAAAAAATAGAAAATGTATTAATTTTTTGCAACTCGAATTTGCAAAATAACTCGAATTTGCAAAAAAGAAAATTTATATTATTTTTTAAAATTTTATTCCACCACATTTTTTTTGGAGTTTTTTGCGTTCCGTCCTCGTGGGTTACCGTAGCGCGATGTGAGCCTCTTTGTTTACATGTGTTTACCCTTTGAGTAGGCTATATGTGTGCCACAGGCGTGTTTTAATTTTTTATTCACACTATGCTGAGATGCTAAGGAATGAGTTTATAATTTTTTTAATTGTAATGTTATATGTTATAAAATATGTAGTTATCTGATTTTTTAAATCAGAAAATTGAAGCTACTGTGAAGTTGCTGTTGCACTTTTGCTTAAACCTGGGTTAAAGCTTGAAATTATTGAATGACAGAGCCTCATTTACTGTTTATTTTGGGATTGTTCTATGCATTTTAACTCTTGAGAACAATCACAGCAATAAAGTTGTACTTTTGACAATATATCTGATGTCTGCAGTCATTTTTAAGTGCATTGAAAAAGAAAAAAAAATCGAAAATCGACTCAAAATTCAAATTTTTCCTTATAAAATAGAGCAGCAGTCCGATCCTGGTTGCCTGTTTTTACAAACACCTGGGGCTCTTCTTCTCTTCTTTATGCCTACGAAACAGCAGAGTTGGAACTGTCGCCCCCTGCGGTCACAAATGTTTATCAAATTTTGGTAAACAAAAGAGGTTTACATCAACTTTTTTACTGAACTGAAAAAGCTGCTAAATGATCCTGAATGCTTCACCTCATATAGAACTCAATGGGCTGAAAGGGGCGATTCACGTCATCAATGACGTCATTTCAACATGGCAGCGCACAGGGTAAAGTAGTCCCAGTTTTAAAAGTTAATAAAACAAATATGGTGCAAAATTATGCGTTTTGTTTGGCACAGATCTTCTAATAAGAACATTTCACAGGTTTTAGGCCAGATTTGTAAAAACAGTGAAGGATCCCTTTAACCAAAATGAATACTTTAAACACATTAATGTCATTTGTTACATTAAAAAGGCAAAACAAATTGTAAGGAAAGATGATTTTCACTTCTCGTGGAAACAATTTAATGGGTTGCTCTACAGTTTTAGTCAGTAGCATATTTTCAATCCAAAAGAATTGCACTCTTCAAGCACTTCACGCTTTTACACTTAGGTCTTGCAGTGGCATGGGGAGTCAATATGTCAGCGTTTATGGATGCCCTGCGGAGCTGCACAGGCCTGTCAGGCCTCTATTCATGCTCTAATGGCCCCCTGAGGAGCTCGTCTCTCTGGGCTGAAAAGGCCGGGAGGCCCAGTGGACGCCCTGTTGTTGAAGGTGAGCGTGCGCTCTCATGGACGCGCTGCGCCTTCAACCATATGACAAGAGCCATAAAAGAGCATCGCTCTTGCTGCTTCTACTTTCTCAGTCTCCCCAGCTTTACATCCACCCCCTTCCACCTCAAATAGAGAGAAGGGGGCTAATTGTTTGTTGTGAGAGCCAAAGATTATAGAGCCTCCCATCTTTCTTCCTTTCTTGCCTTTTCTCCTCTTTTCCAAACCCCCTACTTCTTTTTTCCCCAAAGAGTGTGATTCTATCAGAGAGACAAGGGGAAAGTATTGCAATTTTCCTGGAGAATGTCACCATGGAAGAATCTGTCATCAGTGAGATGTTTGGATAAGGAAAACTGCTTTATTTGAGTCTTTTTTTCCCTATAGTATTATCACCTAGGTTTTCAGCTGAAGCCATAATAAATCACCCGTTGAGATAGATTTTGGCACAGGTGCCCCCGTTCTTCCACCACCTGCTACAAACCAATAACTGACTTGATAGGCATGAGTCAAAAAACGAAACCACTGACATCTCCATAAAGGTAAGGAGGGAAGATTTTATTTTAGGGAGACTGACTTTTAATGTCCTCATGAAAAAGTTACACATCTCCTCTGGATTCAATTTCAGCTAAATGTCAGGATGTCGACCTAGAGAAGGTCACTGCCAACCACGAGAAATCCATGAAGATACAGTATGTCACCTAAACCATACATGCAGTCCTTCCATTTAGAAAAATAACATCAAGTTCAGAAATACATTTCTTGTGTACTGAATTTTGGCAGAGATGAAAGTAGTACTCATGTTACTGTACTTGAGATACTTTTATGGGTACTTGTGCTTTTTGAGTATATTTCTAAATCAGTAATTCTATTCGTACTTAAGTGCGTTTTAAAAGAAGTAACATAATTTGGTACATTTCTACACACAACTGTTGCTGATTAAATTATTATTATTTTTTGTTTTAAAATGATCAACGGACATTGTGAAACTACAAAAAATGAATGGTGCCAAAACAGCTTTGAATGGAGGTTATTTTCTCAGTTTTAGAGTAGAGAATAATTTTTTTATTTTGAATTGAATTCGTTGGTGTTATTTCATTTAAAAGGGAATGTACATTTTGACAAACCTTTTATTTTGTACAGATGCCTGTGCAAGATTTCATCTCTTCCTATTTAAGTTTAAACATGAGATGTTTACTGTATGCAAGGGAACCGTGGCAAGATTTATTACCAAAAATAAACGTGGGGGGTGAAAATAGCTAGTAACATTTTACTTGGAGTACTATTTAATTGAAACACTTTTTACTTGTACTTGAGTATTTTATGTATGACGTACTTGTACTTGTACCTCAGTACAATTTCAATCAAGTAACAGTACTTCTACTTCAGTAGGATACATTAGTACTCTTTACACCTCTGATTTTTGGAGTTCTCATGTTGTTTTTCCCTTGCAATGAAATGACTACAGGAAAAATATATTCATAAGAAATGTGTGTTTAGAGCATTATGGTTATCGCTGTCATCTATCTTGTATTTACATATGGTTCCTATCTCAGATACATCCTTTAGTAAAAGCCTTGAATCACTTGCCTCCTTTAACTTGGCAAAACCCTTCAGGGTGAACAGGGCATTAAGCAGAGACGCTGCGCCATTCTCAGAAAAATGCTAATTGAGAAGTTGTAAGTTATTTGATGTTGCGGCAGGATTCTCCCCTCCCCTCCCCTCCGCCCCCAAACATCCCTCCACCCCAGTGTTAGTGGTTGAATTGCATGCAGTCCTGAGGACAGGCAGGGCTGTTTATATGCAGGCCTGGAGCAGCAGAGGCAGCGCAGAGACAGATGCATGTCAGAGATAGCAGATCCCATCTCAGGCAGATGCCTCTTATCACTTGCCTGTTTGCATAATTAGGTCTTTTGATATTCACCCCCTCTGACTGACAAAAAGAATAATTGCACTATCAAGTACGACAAAAGGTAGGCACAAAATAAACAAGTCAACATAAATAGGGAGAAAGGAAGCGGTGTTATTTTTGTCCTGTGGGAGAAAAAAAAAGGGAGGACAAAACAGCAGTTTTAAGTAAATCTGCTGTCAGTCACAGTCAACTGGTGTGACTCGGTGCTCAGAGGCTGGTCCTGTGAATGCCTGCAAAACACAGAGCGTGAGGCCTGATTGTAATTATGCTGGAACTAATATGCTTTTCAAAATGAGCCATTATGAGCTAATGCTGCACTGCCAAAGCCCTGTCTGTTTTTGTCCCTCTGTCTAGGATCGTTTGCAAAGGTACGGCTGATTTTGAGGCCATGGGTTATGATTTGAGAGAGTGAGCTTCAGGCTAATACTGATCACAGGTGACTTCATAATGAGGGAATTTTTTAAATTAGGATCTAAGTTTGTTTTCTGTCATATTTATCATACAACTTCTCTTGGGGTGTGGTTTATTTGTATTTACTAGGGTTCCTTGATGTTTTTACAGTTATTTTTACTTAAATTATAGTCCTAAGTACAAATAGAGGAGCTGTTTTCATTCTTACATACACAATTTATTTATCATGAACCAGAGCTAAACAACACTTAACATTATAACAGCATTTTTGGACTGGGACAAAAATTCAGCCCTGCCATTTTCTGTCCAGACCAGCCAACTATATCATGTAGAAGCCATTATTAAGTCAGTGATGCTCAACATGTGGTTTTGAATTCAAATGTTAATTTTAATTCTTCTTCTTCCAGAAAACCTTAAGACAGGGAGCTTTTTAACCTCTTATTACCTTTTTCCATTTTGCAACTTCTTTTGTCCCATTTTTGCCCCTTTTCAAAAAGTTCTGACACTTTTTTCAGACATTAGTTACCTTTTGCCAATAAATATAATTTTGTTCCTATTTTTTGTTAATTTTTGCAAGTTCTCTTTGACACGTTTATCCAATTTTTGTCCTTTCTTAAAAGATTTTGGCCACTTTTCATCCAAATAAGCTAAATTTTTCCCAATAAATACCCCTTGTTTCATACTTTCCCTTCATTTCCCTTTTTTGTCCAACATTTTTGCGCTTTTTTCTCTATTATTTGTCACATTTTGCGCATTTAAGCTACCTTTTGCCATTATATACCACCTGGTTTTTGCCCATTTTTTTGGCCACTCTTGACTGCTTTTGGCCCATTTTAGTTTTTGCCCTCCTGTTTTCATGTCTGCCTTCACTCGTCCATCAAAAAAAAAAAACAACGTAGCTGACCAGACCGGCCCACTTCAGGTCGACGGCCCACCGGGACGATGCCCGGTATGCCAGATGGCCAGTCCACCCCTATTTGTATCATAAACGTGTAACCTTTCATATTACACAGTTAATTGACCAAAGGAAGGATACCTGTTTAATCAGCATTACCTCAGCATCTCAGGGGTAAAGGTGGATGACTTAGAGAAGATGTAAGATCCTGGAGGAGTAGGTGGGGAGGAGGTCGGCATGAGGACAGGAAAACTAGTGATGAGGATCCCATCTGCCTCTGTTCTGTCAGAAGGTCAACAGAGGAGCATCAGGGGTGAGAGTCACCGACATCATCAGGACTATTAGCAGCACACTGCTCCAGTGCAGAGTTTTACCCATAAGGTCGGACCAAATGAAAAGTATCATTAACAAGAGTGCAGGGTAGAAAGGGTGAAACGTGGTTTTCAACATCTGTGAGGCACATTTACTACTTATTTACCTTTACTCGACTACCATTAGCACTTGTGCAATGTTCACTAACACCATCTGAAGCTATCATCAAAAGAAAACGCTTGGACAACGTTTGATGTCCCACAACTTTTAAAATCTTGGATTTGTGAGGGATAAAATTCTTATGTTATATAAAGAATATTTTTGACAACAGCAATTGGTTGTTGCAAAGCCTCACCGGAAACTAAGACGTACTTGTTGTGATTTGAGGGAAACATTGTCTTCTGTGACGTGTACGTGGGTGGAAAAAAAAAACACAAAAAAAAAAAAAAAACAGCTTGATTGACATCTTATGTGTAATTGTTGCATCACTGCCTGGTGCATAAGTTTGGTAGCATCTGGTAAAATAGCTTAAAATCCAACTTGTTCTGTGAATTTTGTATGAGTTAATAAACTGTTTTTCCTACACATTAATGTTCTTTAAGTATGAGCAGTTTTAGCTAGAGGCTATCATTTACTACTTCACTTTTTTATAAATCTTTAGCCTTCACAAAGTGGAATGTAAACCCAATAATTCCTACTCTCAATCCATTATAAATCAATATGAAGGTAAAGCCTCGGAGCGGAGCACTCAGCACTAATCGTGCCCACTGGATGGCCCATTATTAGAGTCTAATAGGATGATAAGTAATCAGACAAGGCATGTGTGCTTTATCAATATGCTCTAAACCTCTGAATGCAATTAAAGCAGCTGTATTATGCAAAGGTGTAATCAGAGTGTACCGTTTTGTGTTCAGCGGGTCCCAGAGGAGCAGACTTTAACACACCTTCAGGGATTTTTTATTCAGTCAGTCTTTGTCTGACTGTTCAATGAAAGGGTGGATTATAGATGATGATGAAATCAAGATCTTTTCTCTCTCATCGTCTAAAGTCCATTGACATAAATTCTGACTTTTTGGAAATAGATTGCTTATAAAGTGAGAAGCACAAAAAGTATTATTCTTTCATCAAAGTTCTGGAGTAGTTGGGCCCAGATGTCGTGCTTCATTTTCTCTTCTTCAAAGCTGTTGACCTTGTGGTTGTGATTCATACAAGAGCAGATGTGTTGTTGCTGCATGGCTTAATGATGAGCGGCGCTACAGGCCATTGTGTGTTAAGGTTTTTCACTCATTAGCCTGCTAGCATGTTAAATGTGACACAGATTGCCACAGAGGTTTACTGGAAAAAAGGACGCTCGAACAAAAGGAGAGGACAGGAAAATAATCTGAGGAAAGGGAAGATTTGGTGTCTTATTCCAAGCCCCTCGAGTATGTGTGCAGTTCTGGCCCCAATGTCTCTCTGTAGGACACAGAGGTGACTTTGGAAAGTGATCTGCAGGCTGCTGGGCTGGTCTCAAGTGTCGTCATGGCGACTTACTGGGCAAATGGATCTACGCATCCTCATGAAAACCAACAAAGGGATATGTGGTGTATGTACATATTCAACTTTGTATGTTCAAGGGTGTTCTGCAGCCGAGCGAGCCCCGTGCTTCAAGAATCAATCTTTATTAAAAAGGATAAGACTGAAGAATTGATTTAATGAATGCGGCCTCATGTCCTACGGCCACATGTAATCCGCAGAGAATCATTGAGCATGAGCTCAGGGGGGACAAAAAATGTTCATCGAAGACTCTTAGAGTGGTCTGTAATGATAGTCCCCATATAATCCCATAATTCCTTGTTTAATTAAACTCTAGAGCTGGCCTTGAGTCTGCGCTAGCTCTGATGCTCTTTTGTTCTCATAGTTGTTATTTAGAGGCTAGGTTTGAGAATTATTTTGTCTACTTATGTGTAAAGATTTTTAGTGGAGTGAGCTATAAACAGAAGCGGGAGCTGGAGAAATAATGGAACAGACACTCAGGTGAGCTGTATAGTTTCCATTGGAGCGGAATTGCAAAGGGCTTCTGTCAGAAGCAGAAATCTCTTCACGCACACTCTTTTTCTATATCTCTCTTTATTTTCCCTCTCCCACACTTTCTGGACTGTGCGTGATGCAATCCAACTAGGCCTGGAGCAACACTGGCACATCAACCCGCCTTGTCAATGTCTCAATGAGGAAATTATGAAAATATGAATTTCATGACATGAACTGAAAAGGGCCATGCAGTTTGAATAGACATGCAGAGGAGGTGAAAATGATGCAATTTTCTAAATTCAGTTATAATGGTAATGTGCAATGGTAATGCGTATTTGCTGTCAAAATTTTTCCCTGTCGGCCTGGATTGTAGAGCTTTGTGCTGTATCTATGTTCCTCGAGCAAAAAAAATTCAGCTTAGTTGAATGCCTAAAAAGTAATGTAAAATATGTTCTAATTCATTTAATGACAGCAGATGGAAACACTTGGGACTGAATGGTTTTGGTGTGATATTGTGTTCTATTTTATACACTTTGGCGGCGCTGTGTATGAGCTGTGTGCCCTGGGCCAATGACAGAGAAAAGCAGGGTGAGTAGCAGCAAGGTGGCCTGTGCAGATTAACCCCTCTACCCACCAGCACCCCACTCCCCCTCAGCTCTCTGCCTTAACTGCCTCTGGGGCCTCTCTCAGAGGCAGGATTGTATATCAGGGTCTCTTCTATATTAAATAAATATCCACAGATTAAGATAACATCCTCCCAGTTGTATATTGAGAGAAGAGTAGCTGTCATTTGAACCCCCTTCGATGCCAACCCTCCTCTCTTGAGCAATAAAAGAGGCTCTTTTTAAATGTAGATAATGCTGTTGGACCCAGATGATCCACTTCTGCTCGCATATTTAGCTATTTTCTCCAAAAGCCCTCTCATCCTTTTTATTTATTTATTTATTTATTTATTTATTTCTTAAGATAACATTTCTGAACCCTTTTTTCTGTTACATGAACCCACAGATCTATATATCCCTCTGCTTTGACCTCAGGTAACCGCACAGACGAAGGTTCAGATATAGATTCGGAGCCCGACTTGCCCCTGAAGAGGAAGCAGAGGCGCAGCCGCACGACTTTCACCGCCGAGCAGCTGGAGGAGCTGGAGAAGGCCTTTGAGCGGACACATTACCCTGACATCTACACCAGAGAGGAACTCGCTCAGAGGACGAAACTCACAGAGGCCAGAGTGCAGGTAGGAGTAAGACCCAGAGCACCAAAAAAAAACACTCGAAACTGACATGTTGATTCCTGGGACAGTCTTTGTCTTTGAGGAAGCATAAGCATCTTTCTGTTTTTAAGGGCTTCAGCTATTTAGAAAATATCTGCTTATGGGGAAAAATGTAGTTTTTTTTTCCCCATAAGTAGATACACTTAAATTACTAATGTGCATGACTAACATGGCAAAATTATGTAGGATCTGTTGTAATTTAATTTGTTTAAACAAATTATTTGAATACATGTGAAATTGATGTTTGGCCACGCTAACCATGCATTAAAATTCCTCATGCTTACAGCAGTGTGATGTTGGTGCGCCATGCTAACGCAAAGGGTGGGAAAAAATATTGATATGTATCACAATACGCTGCCCCCCAATATGAAATTGATTATCAGTGTCATGGCATCCATTTCTTTCTGGAATATCTCTGGTTTGGGACTGATTGTAAATACAGTACGACCTCCACGCAGCAAAGTGTCACTGTGTAACCATGTCACTACGTGGCTTTCCTGTAGTCGTGAGAGAGGGAGACGATGAAGACGCCCCATAACAAGCAAGCCACCAACATTCCTCAGACTTTTTACCTTAGTGTGTCCAGAGACATGATATTTATAGAACAAACATGCACAAGTGGTTTATTTTCACAACTCTTAGGTGCAGCGTTCGAAAAGCTGTTCATGGAGACACTTCTTTGGACATTAAATTCAAGGACAGAAACTTGACCCACTTTATTTCTGTTTTCACCTGCACTGCACGTGTGACACTGCATTTTATTTTGAAAATGTGGTCAATGTTCTTCATCTAAGTGTAGAACAAACATGATACACCGAGTTAATAATAATCAGTTTTAGCACTTAATGTTTCATTGTATTAAAGCAGACTAAGTTAAATGCATGGTTTTTCACGCAAATACTGTGTGATACCATTGTTTTGACTTGTTTTAACAATGACTTATCGTAACACAGCTTTAATTTTTCAATAAAATTGGTAAGAATGTGGAAATATATCACAAAAGGTATACGATGCCGTATCAGAGCAAAGTTATGTTTCATATCTTGATACGTTAGGTCCTTGCTATTATTGCACGAGCTGCTGCAGACAATTCTGGTATAAAAACTCCAGCATACTTTGTGCAGATTTCAGAAGGATAACAAATATTTTAGTCATCTTGGCACATTGTCCATCAATGTATCTTTGATCTACATGAGTCAATGGAGTACTCCTTTAATCATGATTATTTGTTTAAACCCGGGATGTAAAGGACTCTGCCGTCTGCCATTACCCCCTCATGTTGCTGTCGTTTGACAGAGATACCCCATTCCTTCACACCTCATAGTTGGAAAGCTGTCAAAGCGTCAGGGTGCCCCACAGTTTGCATGTAAGGTAGAAGAAAGATATATACAGTGAAGTTATAGCAGCAGCTGTGGAAGAGGGGGGAAAAAGAGGAGAGAAGAGTAAGGGAATGCATTCCTGATGGATTTCTCATTTCGGCCTTTGGCCAGGATCTCATCCCATCACTTTCAAGCTCGCCGCCGCTTGTAAAACCCTCCACATATCACACAGTGTTCTCCATCCTCTCCAGGGACCCTGTGCCCCGACAACATTAATCAATCAGCCGCTAGTAAAAAGGAGGAGGGGGTGGGGGGGATTCTCTCCTCTTACTGCTGTCGTTCACGCTCACTCTGAGTCTCCTCAAAACTGCTCACCGC
This sequence comes from Gouania willdenowi, assembly GCF_900634775.1. Taxonomy (NCBI): domain Eukaryota; kingdom Metazoa; phylum Chordata; class Actinopteri; order Blenniiformes; family Gobiesocidae; genus Gouania; species Gouania willdenowi. Next base: position 14,366,429 of record NC_041048.1, on the reverse strand, counting down.
ATGCTAACAGTTCATCACACCACAAACATGCAGCTTGGCTAACTGATTCCACACATGTGTCCATCTCAGAAACCCCCAACATGCAGGGAAGTCCTACATGTCAGTGTTTAATGCATTACTCAGGGAGGAGAAATTCATCTCATGGCTGTTACGAGACACACAATTTGTGTTTTATTAATTTACTGTTTGGATGGTTTCAAACTAAATAAAAAGGAAATGGATAAGATTACAAGATTAGAATTTCATTTAGCAGACGTACAGCGCGTGCACTTAGGGTTAAGGGACTTGCTCAACATCCCACAGTGATGGCCCAGGTTGGATTCGAACCGGTGACCCTCCAATAAATTTGACTTTTCAAGGTTTTTTGGAAAAGTTTTCATGACATAGTTCATTAATGATGATGATATTAATCCTTGTAAATTCCTTCAACATGCTACACTTTAGAAATCAAATGGCATGCATGTGTTGCAGAACTGAAGTTAAATTTGATGTTAATGACACCTTATAAAAACACTGACACCTGTACATTTTGCATGCCAATAATGTTTCTAATGTCTCTACTTAAGACCAAGAGAAAAAAAGGAGGTTGAGCGACTGCTGTCTCTGCCATTTGATGATGGACCTAAATTATGTCACGTGAAAATCTGAGTAATTGGAGTCATGGCTTTAATTTGTTAATGCCATTTTAGCCCTAATTTAATTCTTTGAGGCTTTGAATATTTTAAAAGGTCAACTTAAACCTAATTTCTTGCACGGGTTGCAATGCCAAGGACTTTGATGATCAAATAAACAATGTCAAAAGACTCGCAGCAGTTGTTTTTGAGTGAATTATTATGTTCCATTCAAAAACTAAATCTAAAAATAGTTCAAGTGATGTATTATGTGGTGTTGTTTAAAAAAATGGATTTGACCTGCATACACATGTGCATGTTATGTCCACCAGCTGGGCTCGCACAGAGGTGCCCAAATGACCCGTCACAGGGCTGGAGATAGGAGACCCTTTGGCCTGAGTGCAAAGCTCCTCCAGCACAGCTGCTGTGACGCTTCTTCCAGATGCTGTTCAGAGGCTGCAGAGGGTGTTTTTTGGGGTGAGAACAAAACTCCAGGCAGGTGGTGTTGGACTCTTCTCACAGACCCCCCATTTTCACTCAGATTTGTGTAAGCTGTCATGCTTCACTGTTACACATTTCCTATTAAATATGGTGATAATGTGGAAAGTGGGTTTTTTATTTTTTTTGGTTGGTGGGGCAAGGTCTGCAGAGAACACCCAAAGCTCTGTTGTAAACTGGTCGATTCTCTGAACATGACGAGTGTGCGGCTTTGCACTGACTTCTCTAACCTAAACTCATAAACAGAGCCAACTCCCCTGTGTGTGCCCTCGCCTACCGTTTGAAGACCCTTTCACCATTTATCTTTATCAGCCACTGTCCCTTTCAGCAGGGCTTTAACGCAGCTTCCCTTTTACCAACGGAAACCCTGCAATAGTTTTATCACTCCTACTGACAAATTGTGGGATATGATCCATATCTATTCACAATTAGTTCCAGACTGTCTCGGTGGGAGGGGATACTGCCAAGACTACCTTCAGATATATCCTCTGCTGGCAGCGTGTACTCTGCCACTATCTATCTGATAAACCCACAGTCTTAACAGGAGCAGGCACCACAGCCACTTTCAGAGGAGATGTGCAGGCTGCCTCAAATCTGATCATGTAAATTGCATTCAACTTTATTTACAAAGGAGTTTTTCAGAGAGACTTGATTCCTCATCATCACAGTACACCGCTGCCAGCTCGTTTTACCAAATCTGTCACATAGGTCCTCTTTCATTACCAATAAACATTCTGCACGTAGCTATTACAGTTAGTGGAATCTAATAACACATAAGCAGGGCTTTTTACAAAGCGTGCAAATCAATTTGGTGAAAAGTTTCTCTCTTCATCTGCGGCTTATGCTAGCCTGTTGATGTAATGAGTGAGCAGATAGAGAAGGACTGGGACTAGCCACTGTGGCTATGCTTGGTAGCGAATGTAAACTTTAAAATACACTTAAATGTAATAATGCAGTGGCTCCAGAACGGAGAGGGGACGCCTTGCTTTGCACTCAAAGAACTTTATTATTATTACTGTTCTAAAATGTGGTATGTGTTATTTTTTTTTGAGTTTTTAAGAAGAATGGTCACAATTTGTACAATTCTATTTTAAAAAGGGCGCAACAATAAAAGTTTGGGAGCACCTGCAATAATGCAGAGTTTTGTTTTATTATTTTCACCAGCTTTTATTTTTTAGTTTGTTTGTTTGTCTGTCAGCAGAATTATGTCACAAGTACTTAAAGGAGTTTGACAGAATTTGAACCGAAGATAGATTTTACACAATGGAAGATTCAATTAAATGTTGGCGTGGGTCTGGATTAATATACTGATTGTGTAAAACTTTCAAAAATTGAATTTAATATATATCCCAGTTCGTAACTGACCAATCTTTATGAAATTTGAATCAGTTATGTCGAGTTTGTTCCTCAACTACCGCAATAAGTTTCATCCAGATCGAACCTTAATTATACATTTCATCGCGATTTTTCTAAAAAAAAATTGGATGCCCATAAATTTTTATCTACTATCTTGTTATTAATGGGTGTATACATTTCTTACAAGCCTTTAAAGTGTGAATGATCACAGTACTATCATCAGGATCACTGATCCAGATAACTGCCAATGTCTGGCAATGAGGATATTTGGTGGTTGACAGATGTTTGCACTCTCTGAGTGCTTTTGTTTTGCAATCAGTGGAGTTCTAGCAGCGAGGCAGAAAGCAGCAACTGAACCCATCAGGCAACTGTATTCCCTGCCAGTGTTGGTTTATTTCATTTCATAAAAGAATAAATAGGATTTGTGTAGATTGTTGCGGAGAAATTGTTGCAATGCCTCAATGTGAATGTTCTAACAGTTTTTTTATTATTAGAATTTAAATGACTTTGGTACACTTCTTCTGTAGTCCTGATACTTATCAAACTAATCCCACTCTCCTCACAAATTCACACTCCTAGCTACTTTAATTAGCATAGTGCGAGTCTGGAAGGCAAGCAGGGAGGAAATGAGAGAGGGAAAGAAGAAGAAGAAGAAGAGAGAGAGAGTGGGGGGGGGGGTGCAGAAGGCAGGGAGGAGGGGGTATTGCGTGGTGTGAGACAGAATAGGATTTGTATGTTGAAGCTGTTGCATCACCCCTCTGTTTTTGTGGATATGAAGTCAGCAGGCACATTTTGTTTTGTCATTATCTCGGCTCTCAGTATTCATCTACCGAATGTTGCAAATTGGCTCCTGAAAGGCGTCACACACTCAGTACTTGTCTTTGACAAAATAATTCACCAAGGATGGTGTAAACAAGACAATCTGAAATATGTGTGATTCTATTTTTTCTTTCTTACTCTTACTGCAGTGTCACGCCTTTACGACGTCAGTGCGGTTGCGTTTTATTGCAAATTTTAGAGTGAGAAAAAAACACAAAACGCAATTTGATCGCCATGAATCGATTTTAGCGGATGGGACTGAATGAGAAACTAAATGCTATGAAGCAATACGTGCAACTGAACATGAACCACAGATTAAAATCCAGTCACCATGCAGAATGTTGGGTAGCTTTTTTATTTTTATACGCTTTCTGCTTTGAGCTCTTCAGCCCCACCTCTGGTTATACTTCATCACTACATTCATTCTCTTCCAATGAGTACTTCCCCAGTTAATAAAATATAGAATAGAAAAAAAGAGCTTGTTGTTCATTTGTAAAACTCTTCCCTAAACTTCTGAATGATCTAGAAACGCAGCACAGACAATTCCAAGTGTAGAGGATGCAGCGTAAGGAAATGTCTTGGTCCATGAAAACTCTACAAAAGACTCTCAGGAGTTCAGCCCACTTGTAGGTCCGATAGGAGGACATGGAGGAGCGCTGCAGCTCTCTGTACTGCAGAGAATTAAACCGGATTGAGGAGAGCAGATGAGAGTCTGTGGTCCAAGGTGACTTTGTGATCAGGTTCCAGAGCGCAGCCTCAAATCCTCAGCTTCAGGCTGTGATCTCGACAGTGCACGAGTGCGGATGTGGCCATGCTTAAGACCAGGCTCCTAATGTATGCACATTCGTGATAGCGTTTTGGCCACTCTTGAGTGCATTGTTATCCCAGTCTTTGCTGAGAGCCTGACAATTGTTGGGGAAATCCACTCAGTCTGTGACATAGGCTTCTCTCCTTTCCCATGTATCAGAGCGAGTGCAGTGCAGTGTACTGTATGTGGGCCGAGCTGCAACCTCAGTCTGACCATTACCTGTTTGAGGAGAGCAATCAAAACTTTATCGCATACAAAGCATCTAATTCTTTTTTTCAGGGTCGCGGGGTCTGCTGGTGCATATCTCCATTTCTCATTGGGCATTAGGCGGGGTACATCCTGGATATGGCACCAGTGTAACACGTCATATAAAATGAATAATTATCAGAGATAAAAAAATGTTATCTTAGCATTTACTGACTGAGGTTGAAATACTGTTGTATATAAACTAATTAATGATTAAGGCTGTTTCCCTCTATCATTTGTATTAGATGAAATCATAGTGTAAGAATCATTGTTCAATAGATCGAAGATCATTCGCTCGGCAAAAAGATGGCTCGATTGCTGCTCGATCTCCACCAAAAACACACTGATGGCTGACATTTTCATACATTGCATTGTGGAGGCTCTGCTATGTTATGACCACCGCTATCAGCAAAATACATAACCCTGAGAGCAATGAACAACAGCAGATTCACTGAGGCGCACAAACACACTGAAAGCCTATTTACTTCCGAATCCCAGACCGGTCTGTTCCCCAAAACCCTTTGACCAAATAAACCTGGTGTCCGCATCTGACCAGCAACCCTAAAGCGTGACTCTATCTCATTCATCCAAACACGGTTGAGTTTAAGGTACTTTTTGGTCACAATATGGACAAAATTGAACAGAAAATGTACCGGTACATATCTGGGGAACTGAAGAAGCAAACAAGTGACTGAGGGTTGAGTGTTCTTTCTCTGCCATGATGGAGCACCGTCTTCCTAAGCTTGGATGACAAAAGGGAAGGAAGTTAAAGTGAAGATAAAAGAGGGGTGGGGTGAGTGGATGAGGTCGAAGGTGAAGTGGCACCACGGGGTGGGGTGAACAGGAGTGTGTGGAAGGAAGGGGTGTGCCCTCCCCCCAAAAAAGCATCACCACCATACCCCTCCTTCCAGCCAGGCAGCTGTTTGTCTGGCCCAGTGTGAGCTTAAGGCCAGACCTTGGACCACGCTCCACTTCATCCCAATAGCTGAGATTTCACTGGAGTCACACAGCACATTTTGTTTTGGGAATAGTTGATTTAGGGATTCAAACAAGGGTGTTTAGAAGCAATTGAGCTTGAGACAAAAGTTTGCTGTTGGGTTTACGCCTTTTAATCGAGGTTTGCCCCTTTTTCTAAAGCGGTGACACGGTCATCGCCTGTTGCATCTTATTTTCTTCTACCCATGCACTAGTGAACAAACCAAGCTAAAGGCAAGAAAAGGGGAAAATAAGATCACGGGGTCTTTGCAGAGCGAGCAAATGTGTTTAAAAAAAAAAGAACAAATTAAGATTTCCATTTGGGTGAAATCCCTTGTAGGGCTATACGAATTTATATGTATGCTTCTGTGTACAAAAAGAGGCAGCCTCCGAAAAGCAGTGAGTGTGTTGCTGTGTAAGTCCCCTTGAAAGTGTCCCTCTTTAAGACCTGTTTAAAAGGGACGCCCCCTCTTTGTGTCCACTGTTCTCTGTGGCGTATGGAGGGGCTTTTGTCGCCCTCTTTCATGTGCTCGCACAATAGCCCTGGCCGTTTGAAACACAACAGTAGATGAACTGCGCTGACAGTGTATTAAACTCTGATGAATTGCCTGTGCGAGGCATAGATCAATGTCCTTCAACCCTTAGCACACAGTGAAGCCCAGGCCTTGTCTCGGGTAAATGGAACAGGTTGCTGGCGCTTTCAAAAGGCCTGATTATATTCATGTTTTGTTGAAGCAGAAGCCTTTTTAAAATGTGTAAATCTTTGTCGTCCAAAAGACTCCCTTTTTTTTTTCTTCCCTCTTTTATTCAGAGAATTGACATAGTGTGTCTGCTCTTTGGGGCTGCTCATTTGGTGCACATTCTGCATTATTTGTAACCTCAGGACTTGGTGTTTTTACCCAAACCTTGAAACTTTCTTTTTTTTAAATCTCAAAAGTACTTTTAATGCCAGCTAAAATATTATTTCTGAAAGACACTTCAGCAGGCTCGTGGGCCACTTTTGATATGTGAATGACTTGTTTCCTTTAGAAGAGGCTTTGAGTAGCATGTTTACACAGAACACATGCAGCCACCGCCACTTAAGAACAACAGGGACATGCCACTGTGCTCCTACAGGGACTCTTAACTCTGAACTACAACCACGGCAACAATCAGCACTTTAATCACTGAAGCAGCAGCAGTACGACTACACAATCCACACAAAATAGCAGAACATCAACATAGAAATTGACAAAAACAATCAAATCTTGACCTTTGTTTAAAAAAAAAAAAAAGGTGATTATGTTTGTTTAATAAGAAGTGAATTTCTTCCACAGGTGTGGTTCAGCAACAGACGAGCCCGATGGCGTAAACAGGCTGGAGCCAATCAGCTTGCAGCTTTTAACCACCTGCTTCCTGGAGGTTTCCCACCCACAGGGATGCCAACTTTACCCACCTACCAGCTCCCAGAGTCCAGTTACCCCACCACCACGCTATCGCAGGGTAAGACTGAGGCCTGAAGTCCATAAATCAATTAGTTCATGCTTTACATTGAGTTTACATTCTATTTGAAATTTTACTTTACATATACAGTACATAATATATGTAATAATAAACTACATGCAGCAAGTACGAACCATGCTATCCACTTTCTAACTTCTGATAGCAAAGACAAAAAGTCAGTTATTTCTGTAGGTTGCACCTGACAGTGTATTTCTGGTTTCTTAATGTATTCTTGTTTCCGGTATTATTTTAACAGCTAATTTTGGCTGTTTTAGTTATAGTGTTTTACCTAAAGTGAAACTTAGTTTTAGTCATTATTTAGTCATTTATTCATTAAGTTCATACTAAATGTATTCTAGTTGGAGTCGACTAAAATATAAAAAATAAGAGTTTATGGATGTTTTTTAATTATTCATTTATGAACCTGATATTGGATGGTTTAAATCAAAATTTTAATTATTCTTGATTGGATTTCTTCCAGTGTGAACATTATCGTTTCATTTTTATTAAGCATGAATATTTTTTTAAGTAATCAGTCGTGTTATTGTCATTTCGAAAAATATATTGAAGAAAAGCTATTTTTAGTCACTAGAATGAACACTGCTTGTTTTATGCTCTAATGGTTCACGTCCCTGTGTCAGAGGGAAGCAGCACGTTGCACAGACCTCAGCCCCTGCCTCCATCGTCCATGCACCAGGGCGGTCTGAGTGCCGACAGCAGCTCTGCCTACGGCCTGTCCTCCAATCGCCACACTTTCTCCAGCTACTCCGATACTTTCATGAGCCCTTCAGCATCCAGTAACCACATGAACCCCGTCGGCAACGGGCTCTCCCCACAGGTCAGTGGGGCCACTTCTGCTTCATTCTGTCACCTCAGCACACATGACCTTTCAGTAGAGGTAACACTCACGTCCCTCAGTCTCCCACGTCCTCCTCCTCCTCCTCCTCTGAGTGCTAAGAATATGTAATTGTATTTGACTGAAATTAAGATTCAGAAACAGCGTGTTCAGCAAAAAAAAAAAAAAAAAAAAAAAAATTCCTCTGCAGGCTTTTATGTTCACCATCCAAAGCCTAGGATTTATTTGAGCTATTCTAAATTGCTACATTTGTAAAACAATTGGATTAACATCAACAAATTAAAATTAATCTTGATAGCACCGCAAGTCTTCAAGCTGCTCCAAACAGCTTTTTTGACTTTCCTGGGACATCTAAATCCTGCACAGCACAGTCAGAACACATGCAGATGAAATAATTAGCTAAAGCTTATAAATGTAGACACATAATCTCCTTCTTGTAATTGTCTGCAGTCGGAAGACTCCAGTGCTATGTGTGATTTTTGTTCATTTCTGTGTAGCTCTGTGAGAGAGCCAAGATTTACTGCACTCCACTTCTGCCAGTATTGTTAGAGTTCATTTTTAAACCAGTGAGGTTCAAGGTTTGAATTAAAACAAGTATATATTATATTTTCTTCATCTTAAATGTATTTTTCTGTCAGTGCTTTACATGTAGGTTTGTATGTCCTCCCAAAAAAAAACAAACTGCTGAATATTAGATGTTTAACTCTTTGAACCTCCTCATTAATGAGCTTTCAAATGTGCCTCCATGGTAAGGGTTGAGCTTTAAGCTGCACGGAACAAAAAAATGATTTGCATTGATGCAAATTGAGTGTGCGGTGTGAATTATACACAATTACACATCAATACTGGCCAGTCTTGCCCACCCTCACCAACAAGATGTGGTTAACAGGCAGAAAATAAGATTGAAATGGTGTGTAACGAGTTGAAAATGAATTTCAATGCTGCATTTGTCCACAATTACCCCGGCGTTCACACGTGTTTTATTTGGAGTTTTTTTTTCTTTTTTTTTTTTCATTTTTTTATTCTTCAAATATTTTCTCAAAGCAGATTGGAAACATTCTTAGTATTATTACCTCTCTTTCTTCAGAGAAGAAAGAATTAAGGATTTTGTGACAAAAAAGAGATTTTCTCTCCTGCTGGAGCGACGGAGGATAACATGGAGGCTCACAGCGTGTTTGATTGTTAATCGTGGCATAGGGGTTTTAACTGCTAATGCTCTCAATGCAAACCTGAGGAAAAAAACACCAGGATCGTGCAGTCACGTTTCTTTTTTCTTTTCTTTTTTTTTCAATAATGGCTCTCTCTAATACTGGCATGGGGCATTGCTTTTTCTCCATTTTTTAACAGGCATTTAATGATATGTTGGGATGTTTCCCATCACAGTAAGGATTAGGACAGGAGAATTTGGACAACAGCTTCATGGATTTCCACTATTAAATTAATCTGTCAAGTGCATGATCCAAGGCCTGTTTAAGAGCAATCAAAAATGGGCTTTGTTGTTATTTTTCACCTTTGCTTTCAGCATTTTAGATGTTATTTACACTTTTTGTCCAGGGGTCTTGTTTGGTGCAGGATGCTACACTAAAGTGAAATGTATTGAATGCATGCAGAATGCTGTGTGGCATTTTTATCGTTCTCTCAGTGTGGAGATGAATGTTCCCACTGACAGCAGAACCAGAGTTCACTCTCTGGTGCAGAGTCCTGCTGTGCTGAGCCAACCCTATATCCCTCCCTCCCTCCCTCCCACTTCACAAGCATGCACCAAAAAACTCACAATGTGGAAAATGTGCACAATAACACACTCAGTTTCAACTTGTCCAAGTCACGCATTCCCTCATCTTGTCGTGAAACACAAATCTCTACCATAAATAAAGAAAGAAAGAAAAATGATCAGGTTTTGAATTTATGGACACATGTAGGCATGTGGGGCGTAATGGTTTGTTCAGTGTTTTCTACTTCTAGTTTTTCTCGTCCCTCTTATGGAAAGAAGCAGCACAAAGAGACTCTATCAAGATGGAAATTAGAATTTGATATTGTAAGTTACAGACAGCATGTGTTTGCTGGAGATATGCTTGTGCATTGGTATGTGCAAGCAATTTCCTCAAGTGTCGGGCATTGATGGCCTTGCGGTTGCTGTAAAGATTGACAAAAATTCTCTGATTCCCAGTAAATGGGCTACGGAGACCAAGTGCCAAGTCTGTAATGGAATCCTGCAGTGTTCAGCAGTGCCGACAGGAGCTCGCGTCCATTCCAATCCCATAACCTATCCCGACAGCACACATTTTCCCATTACAGGCAGTGGAAAAGCCCATCCGCACTCAAACTGGTCGCTGTCATCACAGGAAACATGGACACATGGTTATGCCGCCTGAGAGAGGCAGTGTATTAAGGGGTCATAGGAATGAAACTGTGCATGGATGGGCGAAAAGGTATGAAACCAACAGTATATTTTGTTATTGGTCATGTTTCATTTAATAGCAGAGCAGGTTATGGAGAGCAGAGGGTGTTTATTTTAGTTTTATTCAAATATACCTGAAGATTTTTGCATTATTGCAGCTCGCCATACTGTTTTTTAAACATTATATTAAATTGAGTCAAAAAGGCTTCACATAATTTTTGATGAGATAAAATCCTTGTGTCATCATTAAGTTTTCTTTTATCTTCACCGCAAACATGTTGACATTTTCATGCATTGCATTGTGGAACGTGGAGTCCCGTAAACAGATGCATAGAAGTGTTTTTACTTCATTCTTACCCTGATTTACTGTGGGGGTTTTTTTTTTGCCACACAAGGAGTTAACACTATTTTAGTTCTAGTTTGTTCTTGGTGATATCAGAATGAACGAAAGACGTGTCTATGCACGCGTCAATGTGACTCAACATCCCACAATGCATTGCTTAAAAACATTGGCAAACAGTGGCGCTAAAAACAAACTTTCTTTCTTTTTTTTTTCGAGCAAATAATCTTCAGTTTATTGACCAATAATGCCTGCTTGAGCCCGATGTGTAACAATGACCCAAATTGTTATAAAATCAGAAATAAAACCTGAAAAATAATAACTGGTCAATATTGTAACAAAAGTGTTGAGCCCGATATGTAATAAAAAATAATAATAATATTTATTTTTGCCTGCCCCATAATGAAATAATGAATGTAACATGTGAGCATCTTGTTACATTATTGACCACTTACTACATTTTGCGTTTATTAGATAGTTTTATTACATTTTGGGCTCAGCACTTTAGTGACATTATTGAGCAGTTATTACATTTCAGGTTTTATTAAATTTTTTTAATCTAACAATTCAGGTATCGTTACATTTTGGTCATTGTTACATATCAGGCTCTAACAAGGCCTATGTATTTATCTGATTGAAAATGATCAGGTGTAGCAGCTTTAATTTCATTGGGATTTGAAAGACAGTTAACATCTGGTGGTTTGATCCAAGAAAAAGACATCTGTGGTGATTTTAAGGAAAGGTTCAGATATGTTTGATTAACTTTTTTGAAAGCATGGACCGTTTGAGCTGAATCCCCATCAAGTAAGAAAACGAGAGGTGAGAATGGTGTAGGATGAGCTGTTTCTGCTGCTAAGCTGTTAGAGTTTAGATAAGGTGTGATGGCAGTAGGGAAGCCAGTAGCTGGATAAACAAATGAAGGAAGTTCACTCATTTTGTGAAACTTTTTTTAGTTTCTTCAGTTTTATGGAAGTGTTGTGTGTTGTGGAATGTGTGAGCGTGTGTTCTTGTGTGTTTGGATCTGAAGAGGGCCTTTGGGCTGTGTGAGTGGGCCGGGTCTCCTCATGCGTGTGCATATACACAGATATACAGATGTGCACACGCCGCACACATACGCTGGATCAGAGAGAGGCAGAGCGGCTCTCACCCCTGCCTCCCTTTGATCTGTGTCCCCAGGCCTGCCTGCCCGCGCTGCACTGCACCGCACCACGCACGCTGACACCATGCACACCAGCGACTCCCCACAACTGTCTGAGAGAGATAAGCCAGGGGAGACTCCAAACTGTGCTGCAGCTTCTTCCATTAGCTAGCGCAGACGCTTCTTTTAAAAATGGGATGAATTATTTTTAAGAAGCAAGCTCTGCCGTTGCCAAAAAAAAAAAAAAAAAAAAAGAAATGGAGAAGGGAAAGTGTACAATCTGGAGCTCTGGCTTCATTCTGCCCCCCTCCCTGACTTCTAACAAGGCATCATGCACCTGAATACCAATGAGAGGGGGAAATTCATGTAGTCCCCCACATTATTAAAACTTGGGCATTAAGCTTCTCACTGGGCACTGTGTCAGCTGGCAGCCTCCACTGACAACAAATCAAAGGGGATGAGCACATAGCCTGCATTCAAAGCTCAGCCTCTCGCAGAGCAAGTAGGGGAATACAGTACATACTGGTTAATTAGAACTCCCATTAAAACAAATACTCTTTCAATTTGGCAAGTATAAAAAAAGATGTAAGAGGCTTTTGGAAAAAAGAGACGAGCAGTCTGCGGCTGCCAAAAAAATCCACAAACTGTAAATCATATCCAGTGGCTATACTGTTTCTGCACAGATTATTAGTGCTTGGTGTTTTTTTGAAAATGCTTGAACTCTGAGGAAAGATTCCCTCCGTGTTAAACCTAAAATCCACCATTCAGTCAGTTTGTGTGCTGCTTAAAGACACATTTAATGGTACTAACTGTAGCCTCTACAGCAAAAATATGCAATTTCATCAATCTTCTCCATAAATTAATGCTTATGAAGTTAAAAAAAAAAAAAATAGATGTGATAATGGTGCATCATTACTACAACGCTACAATACTGTCTGCAGCTTTTACAGTCTCAGCCATTTGTTGCAGAAAGCTCCCTGTTGCAGTCATTTTTTTTTTTTAATTCTTAATTGCCATCCAAGAATATTTTGGGTTCTAACTCCGTGTATTCATAATCTATTTTTCACCTACCAACCTTCCTTCCCTCAATTTGGCTTTTTGTCATCCAATGATTCCTTGCCAATACGGTGCTTTGCTCTCTCCCCACCTTCCTTCCTTCCTTCCTTGCTTGCTCCAGCTTTTTTCCCCTGGAGAGGCAGCTCTTCTCTCCCTACGCCCAGATGAAAGGCTACGGCGGACAATAAAAATGCTATTTAAATGCAGGAGTGTTTGTGTGCGGGTGAGAGATATTTTCCCTGCTGAAAGTGAGCTGCTGCATCCTGATAAATAGTAAATATAAGGGGATGTGATTTACATTTATCTTGCAGAGGCAGCCAATATGAATTTCAGTAAATCCTAGAAGATGGGGGATTTAAGGAGGAAAATGACTGAGAGTGATTCACATGCTGTGTGTCCCACGCAGCTGGAAATGCCTATGAGGTGGATAGTGCTGGTGCTTTTATTATAAGTATAGGCACAGATATCGATACTATCTAAAGTACCTATTACACACGGGAATTCGCTGCATCACATGGCTCTCTATGCTGGTGTTCTGCCTTATTCACACACATTATAGTTATAATAATATCAAAAAATTATAATAATGATAATAAAAATACAGTCTGGAGAGACAGGTGATGTGTCTGGGACTCCCAGTGAGGGGGGGTCCCCTCTTCAGGGTTAGGGGTCAGGGAGCAGGGGGTTATGGGACGGCACAGGGAAGAGTAGGGCAGGTTTTCTGTGAACCTGCCCCTGTTCGCTGGAGGTTGAGGATGTTGTGTGGCTGCATGTGGTTTCCGTTAGTTCCAGATGCCACTCTGACAGGTGCACAGCTCGTGATTAATACTCTCTGACTCTCTCTCCGTGTCCCTCTTTCCTCCTGTTTCTTTCACTCTTCATGTCCCTCTCCGCTTCCTTTCACCCCCTAGAGGACAGGTCCTCATGACCCCCTCGGCCATGTTTACCCAACCTTTGCAGTGTTTGTAGAAAACTCAACTCACACAACCCACGCAGGGTAGAATTATGGGCCCCTTTGCCTGAACTGAAGAGTTTTATTGCAGGTTTGTTTTTTTCTCCACATTCTGACTGTAAGATGAGGAAGCTGCTGGTCCCTCAGCTGGCGGCTCTCAGTATCCAGCTGAGAGCTATTTCACTATTTATTTACATGTAATTATGGCTATGAGGTGCAGATATTAACACTGTCAAGAACAATTTGACCTGACATTTTTCAGCAGACACGGCTCCTGCTGTTTTTAGCAAACAACCCTCGTCCCTCCTTCTCTTCCTCCTCCTCCTCTTCCACCTTTTCTGTCTTCCTGCGTCTCCTCTTCTCCCTCTTCTTTTTCTCGCCCCATTTTTTTTTTCTTCCTTATACCCTCGATCCGCCTTGCTTCTCTTGGAGCGATTCTCTCTCCCTCTCTGTCTTTCTCTTGCACACACACACACACACACACACACACACACTGACACAACTCATGGAATCAGAAAATCTGCCGTTTAATTTAGAAGAGTCGATGGTGCAAGGGGCGGAAAGTGTGTGTGTGTGTGTGTGCGTGCGTGTGTGTGTGTGTGTGTGTGTGTGTGATTTTAAAAGGGGGCCTCTCTTGTTCCCAGTGGCTGAATCCATCCCATAGTTACTCAAGCATATCACTAGCAGAGAATAGAGGATTGCTCCCCACACGTTCTCCAGTTGCAGTCCAATAGATGGCATATTAACCTCTACTTAGTGCGGGGGCCAGTTTTATAGCTCGCACAGAGGAGCGTTTAGGAGGGTGGTGGCGCGGTCAACTTTTAGCTTCAGCAGCTGCGCTTTCGTCGAGGCAAGTATCACCAAAAAAAGTGAGCAAAAAGCTGTTTAAAGAGACACGGAGAAGACCTTTTTTTTTCCCCGTGCAACAGCGACTTCGTGCAGCCCAGAGAGGAAAGCCAGAGGACCTGCTAACACGTTGTGAAAAGTGACAGCTTGTTCCAGTGCCCGCTAATCGTCCTCGTCTGTGCCTGACTTGTCAATGCCCAGATTCTGTCAGTGCCAATCAGCCACTTAATTGAACACAATTAGCCCCCCACCCCAGCCCCCCATATGCATTACATTCTTCAAAGGCCCATTCCTCTCCCTCCAGCACCAACCCCCCACCACTGCCTTTCCTCCCATTCTACCTCTCATTCTGCCCCCCTTTCTCTCTCCATCCCGTGGTGCTACTGGAAGACACTTTTCAGTTTTTATTAATGTGCCGCGGCCAATTAACGCAGTGGCACGCAGGCCAGAGCCCATCATCTGCTGCCTGTCACTATCCCCGGCTGTCTGCTGTGGCCCCACGCCACCCCTCGCGCCACCTCCACCGTGTCCAAAACGCTTTAATTCAATTTATGCAATCACTGTTATTTTTAAATAGTCATTTTGTCTGCTCAGATGAGGGGCCTTACTGCCCGCTGGGCCGGCCCTCTCATGTGAGCGATGGGGGGAAGGGAGGGACTCTATGTGAGCAGGAGTCATCTGACTTTTAGGGAAAAGTCTCTGATATTTTCATTTGATATTTACTTTACTCATTTAATGTTTTTCTAGGTTTTTAATATGTTTTGTTTTAGTTGATGCAATTATATGGCATTTTAAAGGTTTTAAGAAAAATAACAGTCTATCAAATATATTTATTTTGTTCATTTGTTCATTGGATTCCCATTAGATGGTTCAGTACATATAACAACAGAACAATTAATGACAGTTAAAAATATACATGAACGTTATGTAAAAAGGTACATCAAGACACATTTAAAATTAAACCAACAAATACATTTTAAAAATACATAATATATACATTAAGATTAGTGAAAATATGATTTTTTTTAAATATGCGTAAAGTTGACATGTCTTTTAGGTCCCTAGGCAATGTGTTCCATAAGTTAAAAGCTCTAAAAAAAAAAGACAGACATTTGTAAATAGTTGGTATTAGGACGATTGGTCACTAAGTTGGAGTTTGAAGCAAGTCGAGTATTGTACGAGTGGATATGATGGGAGTATTTGATCTTTTCTTGAAATCTCGGTTGGCCAGTTAAAATAATGTTCTTTATAAATATTAGTAAATTGTAATGCATTTTAGTTTCAATGAGGGGCCATGATAAGGTGCATTGCATATCAGTGATACTGGTCCTTTATGGACACCTCATAACAAATGTAGCTATAGTTCACATACTATCTTTATGGCAGTTTTCAAAGTCAAACACTTTCCAGACACTGGATTTGCAGGTTTCAAGGGTCAACAAATAAAACACTATTCTCTTCCCATAATCACACCCGCAGGACTGGCCTTCAAATATTGATCTGAAATTCAGTGTCATCACTAAGGATCTTTAATCATCACATGCTGCAGCGAGTATCAGCTGTGCAGATCTGTTAAGGTGCACAGTGCTATTCTGCAGCACTCAGATAACTTACAGACACTTGGAGTGCTCATTTTTCCCTGTCTGCCCCGCTGACCTCTGCCTAACTTAAAGGTACATCTCGGGGGCATTTTGATTTAGGCAGAACGGGGAGGTATCGGTGACAGAGGAACTAATCCAGTATAGCGCAGATTAAGGGTATTTGTGGAGCGGGGTGTGTTGGCGCTGGCGCTGGGAAAGGAACAGAAGGGCTCCTATCAGCTCTCCAGGCAGGCTCGCCCTCAGGCCAGCACAGTCCTACAGGAGTCTTTGTACTTCCTAGAGCTTCCACTTTCCTCTTACTCACTCTACTCTGCCCCCTCCTTCACAGTCCGTCTATAGGTTATCATACTTTCAGTGCAACGATATTCCTCTTTTTTATTTGTGTGTACATATATTGTGTTGAAGACTTAAAGCTGCAGGAATGACTGAGATAGCTTACTTTGTTTCCACCATTGATTCAAATACTAGAACTGTATTTCTCGTCTATTATCGTCTTTTGTTGATTTTCTTTTTCTTACTCTGTTGTGGTTTGTTTTCGAACAATGACCAACTCGTCAAACATTCAGGCAGACAAATAAAAAACTAATTTAACTGTTGGAGACATTAGAGAGGTATGAAATGGCCCCTTTTTGTCTTATGTTTGGTATTTATTTATCTTAAAGGATGCACATTGTATCAATTTATACTACTCCACTCCCTTTGCCACAGGCTGGAGGGCTCAGAAGTTCAGAGAATTAATTACTTTTTTTGTATTATTATTTATAAAGTAATCTATCTCCAGAAAGACAGGGAGAGCAGGAAAAGGAGCATGTGTGATATTGTGGGGGGGTAGTGAGAGATGCAGGGAACGCCCTGGAGCATTGTCCTTTAAACTAGGTCCTGGCTCACATTATCTCGCAAACCAGCACTCGCACAACGTCAAACAACAAACGAACTCGAGCTGCTGAGGACGCTGTATGCAAGAGAGGAGAGGGAGATGGAGGGAGAGGAAGTGAGGGAGGGAGGGAGAAAATTATTCGCCGTGAGACTGCGTCACACTAAATGTAGTGATGTGTCTTTTCTTTTCTTTTTTTTTTAAAAACTGTAACATTAAAAGAGTATCTCACAACTCCAACGATCTACTCAAAGCGGACACCTGCTCAAACGTCTTGCCCTATCAAGTTGTACGTTTGCACAAATTAACATAACACCCAAAGATCTATTTCGATTCGATAGCGAGTTTATGCAGACGTTTTTTAAATTGTAGTTGCTATCTGTAAAGTTTGCTTTGAAAATTACACGTAGCAACTACTAGCAACAAATATAAGAGGGAATCCAGTTGTGAGAGGCTTTTATGAGTTTTTGTGACAAAGTATCATTTGATACTTGAGTTTGAAGCTGCTGGAAATTAGTTTTTTTTATGGGAGTATTACAGTAAGTGCAATTAAAAGTCACCTGCAGATCATAATAGATTCTATAGGTGTGAGTGATCTCAGAACTCTCAAGGGTTTTCTCTCATAGATGATAAATTGACCCCTGTGCCTTCATCACACTGAGAGGACAGTGCTGAATGTGCATTGGTTTTTACTTAACAATGTGAAAGCTGTAGAACTTTCCTCTTTCCAGCAACAGGAACAATTAAACCGTCATGGTTAGAATGTCTCAAGGATGGCTCCATCCTCGCACACGCCTGGCCTTTTCATATAATATGGCTACATTATCGTAATTCACTAAAATAGCAAAACTGCATCCTGTCAATGATAAGAAGTCATTTCCTTTTGAAGAGCTTTAAGAGCATGAAAAATAATGGAGCCAATTGTTGGCTATTCCATTTTATAAGGAGGCGATGCAATCAATGTCATTAACCAATGACTAAAATGGACTCATGCCCTGCAGCTGTCTTTCTCAGGGTACTTTACCAGCTCCAGTGTAAGTACATATCCTCCTCACTATGAGCAGTCCGGCTCCATAAGGGGAACAACATCACATGAGTCCAGTATAAAGATGGCCATGAATCTCCCTCTATGGATACTTGTCACATGCCTAGTCTGCAGATGTTGGAGGGGATGGTGGGGGGTTTCCATACTGATAGAATTAGCATGTGGAAATGACTAACCAGTCTTTCTGTTTCTGCTGTGCATCAAGCTTTATATTTCCAGGGAGGCCCAAGCTAAAGATATGATTCATTTGCTGAATATGGTTAAATTTCTCCCAGTGGGACACTCCTGGCTGCGTCTGTGGACAGCATCACTTGCCCATGCTTTGCCTCTATGTTGTGTGTGTATGTGTGTGTGTGTGTTTATGTGTGTGTGCATGCACATTGGTCTCTCTTTTTTTTTTTTGTGCATCCATGCAAACAAATGTGTGAGCGTGTATCACCCCTGTGTAACCACCTCCATGATGGGCTAATTGGTTTAGCAGCCGAAGGGGCCAAAGGCCAGCGCAGCATAGCGAAACTCAACATGAACCTGATGTTCAGAGGAAGGGTTTTGCTGCTATAGGAGGGAAGCATGTGTGGGTCAATTCTTCTTCTTTTTTGCACACATACACCCCACACACACATATTTACACACCTTTTTTTACTTCAAGTGTCTGGCGGCATAAGAAAATGAAATTTTTCACAGTGCTTTTGGCCTTTGTGCTTCAGCTTGGACAGGCACTCCAAGTAATCTCCTCCATTTTAACATTTTTTCAGACCTTCTGACGAATGTCACAAGCAGTTACATTAATCTAGAATATTGAATTGGGAGCTTTTATGCGCGATGAATGATGTACACACTGTAATATTCAGTCAAGCCCCAACCTGAGGTATCATTGGCTCCCTCACTGGGGTTTGTGGAGCCTATTTTGTGCGGGGATCTGAAGGGATCATTTACCAGTTCCAACTCCATTACTATTCATGAGATGGGTAGGCTAGGGGCGAGAGATTAGGGACTCCCTTGGTGCTTGTTGTGCTCTAGGCTTGGGCTCAGGTCTCAGGCTCCACGACAGGGGCTGTCTGGCAAAGGCTGGTGGGTCTATTATCACCCTGGGACCCTTCTGTCCCACAGCTGAACACTTACTGGCAGTGTCAGCTAATGGAAACTGTGTCTCTTGTTCCCTTTCTCCTTTTTTAACCCCATCACCCTCTGCAACCCCCCCTCCTTGCTCTTTAAAAAATGATGTGGAAGTTTCTTCCTTTCCCTATTTCAAAGTTGAAATGGTCTATTTCTATTGGCATCTTCACCGTGAAGAGCTAGGATGGTGCTATACTTGCAGAAAAAAGTACTTTCCTTCAACTCTGTCCATGCTTTGATCCTCAATGTTCCAAGTTTCTAACAACTTGCTCTTCCTCCCCTCCTCCTCCCCAGGTGATGAGTATCCTGAGTAACCCCAGCGCAGTGCCCTCCCAGCCCCAGCACGATTTTTCCATTTCCCCCCTGCACAGCAGCCTGGAGGGCACCAACCCCATCTCAGCTAGCTGCAGCCAGCGCTCTGACACCATCAAGAGTGTGGACAGCCTGGCTTCCTCCCAGTCCTACTGTCCTCCCACTTACAGTGCAACCAGCTACAGCGTGGACCCAGTCGCTGCCGGCTACCAGTACAGCCAGTATGGCCAGAGTGAGTAAAGTCCAGGTTACCTTCTAAACGTTTGTGTTATCGCTGCTCAAAGAAGTGAGCTTTTGTATTTTGGTGACAAGAGTGTGTCATTGATTACCAAAGTCTTTTAAAGTAGACCCAAATCAAAAGAGTCTCTGAAGGGATGTCCAGCTCCAGAGTAGAGACCCTCTCTGACCTTTGCACCCTGGTTAGTGAAGGCAGACACGTGCTCTTGATAAAGACCCCCCTTCTAACCTCACCCTAACCACTTCCACCACCACCAGCACCATCCCAGTACAGAGTTGTCTCAGTCACACCCGGCTCCACTCCGATGGGAAAGAGAAGAGGTCCACTTCAAAGAACGACACACCCTCAGGGGCCACGGTGTCCTCTTGCCCACCTCTCTCTGCCTCCTTCGTCTCTACGACGAAACACACACACATGCATACATACACACCCTGGAGGCAGGAAAGAGTTTGCCTTATTAGATTAGCATAATTGACTGATGCTGTCACAGCCATTCATAAGAGGTAAAATGAAGCACACTTCCCCAACAAGCCAGCCGGCACCAGCTTATGGACATTTGTATGTGTTTATTGGGAACAATCAGCAACCATACGGGTCTTTATAGTAAAAAATGAATTTGAAGGGATAGCTGATTAGATTTACGGGGGGACCTGGCATGTTTCAGCATGTGCACACCGGGGTTTTGTTAGGAGCCAGAAACTGATGGCAGCGCGGATGTGAGCTGATGTGAGGTTAATTAAGATGGTGATTGAGCACAGTAGATGGATAATGAACGGAGAAGAGAGGAGAGAGCTGCTGTCTGACGATGAAAATGATCGGTCGAGTGCAGTGTGGAGGGCATGAAATCAGAGATGCCAAGTATAATGAAGACTGGCACACAGAACACACACGGGGACCCGTGTGAGTGACAGCACAGAGAGTGTACCAGGACGCACATGCTTGGTGCCAGCGGCTTGCCAACCTCAGACAAGAGACCAGGGAGGGGTTTTTATCTTTCACTCTCTCTGTATGAATTGTTTTTCCTTTGACTCATTCTGCTCTGCCACAACTTATTTCAACGTTAATCAGAGGAATGAGATGCGAGTGAATAGAGTGTATGTCTCAGGAATCCACCACCTGTCTAAAATATTTTATTTCTGTCATGCGTAGCTGCTGTCGACTACCTGGCCAAGAACGTGAGCCTGTCCACCCAGAGGAGGATGAAACTGGGAGACCACTCGGCGGTGCTGGGGCTGCTGCAGGTGGAGACAGGACAGGCCTACTAACCGGCCGTGCCCTCACTGTCACCTTCCGCTACCGGCTTCACTCCATGCTCCATCAAACCGTGGACTCCAGCTCACCTCGCCGCTGCACGCACCATGACATCATTACTCATACTCAGATGTAAAACCCTTTTTACCAAGGAAAGTGGCGCTTGCAGGTGTGACGAGTTTAGAGAAATGGAGCTAAAGGTTTTACGTCGTCATCAACCACCAGGCAGCTCTGCACCCTCGATTCTCGAAAGTCCAGGCATCTTTGCCTCCGTCTTGAACTTCCTGTCACCAAAACTTTTTTTTTTTGCTCAGTGGACCAGACAGAGACCCTGGATGACCAGCTGCCTTGGTTCAGATCAGCCTCTGTCATGGCTGTGGTCCAACGCTCACTTCTAGCCATCAACAATATGTACTTTGACCTTGCTGTTAATACTAGTTAACAAAACCAATATAATTTGAGCGACGTTTCTTCTTGTTCTTTTTGATATTTTTAGGATTGTTGCTGTTCAATGATTATGGTGAATGTGATTTCTGTTGTTCTTTGATTCCATTTGTATCTCTTTCTCTGTTAGATGTTGGGGTGTGTGTGACACACAGTGGATGGCTGGGATAACCTGGGAGCGAGTGTTGGGTGTGTGTGCGTGCGCGTGCGTGCGTGTTTCCAGTCACAATAAAGACGTTGATAACTTTCCAAGTTCCTGTTCATATGCCTGTTCCCGAACTTCACAAGCAATTCGACATTCCCACTTTCCTATTCATCTTGACTTTTCTGAAGAACGTGGCCACTCAGTGGGAAGTCTGAACCCTACAGGGACTAAAGTAGCTTTCTCCCATAACACCAATCCCGTTCTAGGCACAGGTCCGTGGGGAGGTAGAGCCATTCTTGTGGAAGTTAACGGACCTTGCCTTCTTTCATTTTGCTTTTCCCTATCCCCATCTGCTAAAGAGTCCTGTGTGACTTAAACAGCGTAAGACAGATTAATTCACACTAACATAATGTCAAGGCTAATTCACAGTGACCCTTCTTATTACCACTTCACTATTTAGTATCTCAGTTTTTATAGTTCATTTTCTTCTTCCTTTGGTTTCCGACTAAAGAAGCATTTCCCTCTCAAACATTCCTTGGGCTTAATGTCCAAATATACTGCAAACATTCTTCTGTTTTCTGTTATGTGATTAAAAATTAGACCAGCTGTGCTATTTACAGAAATTCTGGAAAATCACGTAATCCACTCAGTCGTGAAAGGGTGCAGCTAACAACTGGGATTGGCTGCTTCCTTCTGTATGGATCTGAGTCCTGGTTCTGATGTACTCACCTAAATGTACAGAAGAAGAAGTTTAAAAAAAATAATGAAATATTAGTGAATATGAGACCTTTGTGTAGCACTAATGTGACTTTTTTGATGATTAGGACCAAAAGTTCCTTTGAGATGATGAATTGTGGCTTTCCTCATCTGTGGTACAATGACGACGTGGTCCTGCGTCGCCTTTAAAGACTGAAAAATGTACAGTAGCCAGAGCGTATGGTGTACTGTTTCTTTATAAAGACTATGTTTTATACTAAAACAGACTTACGTGGAGTGGAGGGTGAGCAAGGGATCTTTGGAATTTTTATTTGAGTCTTCTCAAACTTACCTGTTAGTGTTTTTTGTTTGTATTTAATTTGTACGCTCGCTTTTTGCTTTTAATATCTGGGCTCATGTGAGGGTGACTTTATATAAAAGAGTGAAATATAACTTTCCCTGAAATTGTTCCAATATAGATTGTATTAAAGAAGATCAAACAGTGAAGGCACTGTGACACACGCTCCCTGGACTGCAGAAAGACTGTGTATGAGAAAGTATTCGATACTTTTCATCACTGTGGACAAACCTGAGGGCGTGTTATGAACTTACAACCAATCGGATCGTTGATCTAAATGCACCAGACCAGACTCGCTCGGCGGTCCAGCACCAGAACAATGTTTAGAATAAATACTATAACAGAGATATTTGATTCTTTCCTCTAGAAAAAAAAAACTGAATCTGTTTGGATTTGTGGACCAAATGAACTTGAGGACGAAAAATGTCTCTGTGAAGCGGACTCCGCACTGATCCGCAGCCGTCGCCGCTGCTCTACTCGGACGCCTCACTGCTGTGTATATTTAAAAAAAAAAAAAAAGGACAAATTTTAGAAATGTCTTTTAGTGTATCACCCTCATTTCTAACACGTCAGTAAGCATTTGGATATTTAAGGCATACGAATCCTTTCCTCCCCTTCCAAACAACTCCCTTCTGTCTGATCTTTAACTGGTTTAGTTTCTTACACGTGTGCTTTGCTTTTCTCTTTCGGTTTCGCATGTGTGTATATTATCATGGTATAATTTATTCTGCTGTATGAAATACTAGAGTAGTGGGAATCTTGTATTGGTATTTACTACCTTCAGCCTGTTGGTGTGTTTACTGTAACACTGCCGTAACTGTTATCAATTAAAGATCCAAAATCAAGTCTGACGTCTTCTTTTTCTTTGAGCTGTAGGAACAAGACAGTAGAAACATGTGTGATAGTAGAACCAGTAATGTTTAAGGAAATAATACAACAAATTATTCAAGTTTAACAAATCAATAACGTCTTTGTAAACTACTCAAGTCCCAAATGAGCATTTTTTTTCTTGCTTACTTGTCTTATAAACTTTTAGGTTTTTGAACAGTTAGTGGAATTTTAAAATATATATATGTACTGTATATATACATTTAACCCAAAAGATCCAATAATAAAAGTGTCATAGAATTCTTGCCTTAGTTTTCATTCAATTTCATGAAATCTTTAGTTGGATCAAGCTGCACATAATGGTGAATGACATAGGGATTTTTATGATTTAAATGTTTTTGTTTGTAAGAATAGAATATATTTTAAGGTTAAAAGATAGGTCTACGCTTCATACTGATGTCCATGTACATTTATTTTCTACCTACGTATCTCTGGGTCACATGAAAACTAAAAATAAATGACACGGTATCATTAAGAATCAATTGCAATCACACATACATGTTTTGTTTTTTATAAACACTTTAACACAGGTTTACCGTGTTCGCCCCCAGACCAGCCGTAGATTCCTTTCACAGACGCAGTTTTGTGCACACACACTCAAACCTTTTTCCCAAGCTAACAAAATTATATCCAGCCAAAAATAGTTCTACATAATAAACATTTATTTTACAAAATTACAAATATACTCAACCAACAACAAACTCACATGTTTACAATTGTTGGCAACGCATTGGCCTTTTTAGTGGCAGTTACACATATTAAGTCCAACCTTTCCATTGTTTGCTTTTCTTATTTTAACGTAATTAATGAAGTTTTTGAGGTAATCAAGATTGGGATTTCATATGTCGAGACGGTTAGACAAAGCTACCCTAATGACCTGATTTTTTAATTTGTATTACGTTATTTTTTGTTTTATCTTATTTTTTTTAACTTTTTAGTGATATTTCTTTAAAAAGGTATTATGTCAAATTAACACACCTGTTTGCAGACTGTGTTGGTAGTACAGGACCATTGTGTTTCTAAGTTTATAGACCTACAGTGATACCTCCGAATGCCCATAAAACAGATTTAAAAACCACCAAAAAAAAACCAAAATCAAATTTTCTGCTTTTATATTTACCCAGTTTATACAATAGCAGTTTATTTGGGTATCTAAAGTATCTACTATTGGCTCGTATATAGCCGAACAGATGTGTGACACTTTAAAATGTGTAATCTTTTTTTTTTAAAGTCGTTACAACAAACTTTTGGGTTCTTTTCTAAGTCTGTGTACATTTTTTGGATGGATAATATCACTTCTAAATTCAGATTTATATATTTTTTTCACACGACATTTCTCAGTAATTGCATACAGTGTTAGTCACACAACACATTCCCAATTGGACTAAGGAAAAGATCATGTAAAAATGTACAAATGTCCAAAATAAGGTAGATAAACATCAAATGAATGAATGTGAGCATTCACACACACACACACACACACACACACACATACTCACATTTACACATTAAAAGTGACAGCATGTATAACAACACGCCTGTGCAAGTTGTTGACTGCTTATGAATGATGGGAGCTGAGACATACATGCATGTCTGCAGGGCAACAGCTGTAGGAAGTTTCTCATCTTTCCGTGTTGACCAGCACTGCCTCAGTGATGGCTGCAAATCTCTGTGGAATGGTGTGAACGTGGGGTAACTAACTGGTGTGCTGTGGAAGCGTCCGCTCAGCTTTAACACTGCACGTCAGGACAGTAATGCTCATTCAGGTTTCCAACCACGGGCACTGCTGGGGGCATGTCAAACACGCCTTTGGTATGTTCCTTCAGTGCTGGCTGATTGTAAGCACATTTCAAACATGTTGGGCATGTCTGCAGCTGCAGTAGCAATAAAACACTCATGCACAATGTGGTCAAAGGGACACTCAGAGAGCGTTACTGATGATCTGCAAGCAAATAAAGGCATCCGTCATCACAATTATAGGCATCCTAATTTATAGTAGTATAACCTCTTTCTGGTAATTTTGTGTATCTAAAGGAAGGATGACTGCCCAGAGTTAGGATTTAACCTACATTCTCCTCTGCTGCTGTGACAATGGTTAAAAACATCTTCATGGATAACTTTTGTGTGCTTCAGTGAATACAAATTACAAATAATGATGATTTTGCTATTTAACTGGATCACAAAGATAAAAATGTTTGTTATAAGGTTGATTTCTTGCCTATTTTTGGAGGATCTTGTACGCCAAAGAAGCTGTTGGTATGCATGACACAATAAAGTCATTTTTAAAATGACTTGTGCCTTCCTAAGTGTATCTTGATGATGTATAATGATGTGATTTGTTTTTCACTGGTGTCGTCAGGAAGTGCCTATTGCCTTCTTATTTTACAGAATGATACAAATAATGACTTTGATCCCTTTAGGTATTCATTAAGAAATATTTTTATCCAAAAATACTGAAATAGAAAAGTATGGGTGTGTAAAGTATGAAAAGGTGAGCCTTTGAATGAAATAGCCTAACTGTTAAATGGACCGCTGCACAAGTTTCCCTGAGTTCATTCTAAGGATTCTTTTCCTCATTGTCAGGTGGCTCTTTGCCTGCTGTGTGTCATTCTTCATATATTCCTCTAAAAGTTGGCATTCTGGTTGTCCAGATTAGACCTTGGCATGTGCTATGGTTGTCCTCTTTGCTCCAGCTTGTCTCCTGAGTTACCGGCCCTGCATTTTTTGTCTCCCTCCAGTCTGCCGTCACCCAGACTGGACGAGGTGGCAGCTCATGCGCTGATGTGTGGGAGAGCTTTGTGACACTTCCCTCATCTCCTGCCTTTGATCCCCTAATTGATTGACTACAGGAGCAGAGGATAAACAGAGCCCACTAGAGCCGATTCCGCTCGCTTCTCTGCAGCGGTTTAGATAAAGTACAGAGGCCCAGCTCTCGTTCCTCCTCTCCCGCCTCAGTGTGGACATACGGCCATTGAAGGTGGCTCTGTGCCATGGTGGCTTAGCTGCGGGCTGTGTCCTCAGGCCTGGGGCTTGCGCACTGCCCCTGTGCATAAATGGCTGACGGTAATGGGTTTGTTTAGATCACAGGGATGGAAATGAAACTCCTGAGCCATACTGTGGAGACCAGGAGCGTCTATCGCTCAGGAGGCGGTGGTGATAGAGGAGTCCCAACCCTTGGTCCTGGTCATACTTACTTTCAGAAACAGCCGTGGAATAGAAGCTCTGATTCAGATCTCATTTAGGGCCGTGCTCCAAAACCTGAGCGTCTGTGATAAATAAGGGAAGCCAAAAAAAAAAAAAACACCACCAAGAGGAGGGGGAGGGGGAAAGTAGGGTGCCAACAAGAACAAAATTGGGCCAAAAGTATCAAAATGTGAAGAAACTAGGAGTAAGATGTGATTGACAATAGAGTAATTCATAGCAGATATGCTAATGATATTCTAATTTTACAAATTTACCTTCAAAAATACTTCAGAGCCGTGTGCAGGTATGCTAAGAAATGATTAAGAGATGCTCCGGGGGTCCTGGTTTTATTCTTTGAGATTATGTGTCACAGGGAGTAAAAAAGCTCCCAGCTGTCGCCATGAAAGCACTTACAGTATAATAATCCCCCAAATCCTGTAATTATGCCAGCATACGCTGTGTACCTGAGCCTCAGCTTTGTGCTCGTCACCTCGAGGATCCCACTGACACAGACACAGGCGCTCGGCTTCCTCTGCATATATCTCCATCCCAGCCGCGTGTTTCGCATAGGAGGAAAATCATATTTTCAGAACATTTTAGGTGTTTGCAATTTCACGCTCACCACTCTCAGGTTTTAAAGGGACGGTGTACAGACAGTCAAACAGATTTACGACACCTAGAGTTTCAATTTACACTAGCCCGGAAGTAGACATATATGATATATAGCAACAATGGACACACCATCAAAAAAAACAAAGAAGAAGAGCAATGGACAGCGTGGAGAGTTTGAAGGCAAAAAAGGACAAGGTAGAAATGTTTTGGAATCCAAAAAAACCAAAACAAGAGCATTTTGGAATTGTCACATGTCATCATTTGTCAAACATCAGCAGGCAGGTCATGCTGTGTGTGTCGGTCAGTTGGAAGTGAAGAGAAGAATCTGAAGGGTTGATCTGCATGATCCCTTAATCAACCAACCTATTAAGTAATAGTAGTAAAGTAGTAGTAAGTTTGTGTAAGTCTGTAAATTTCAGATGTATATATTAGGGGTGTCCCGATCCAATATTGATATCAGATATTGGTCCAATATCAGCCAGAAAACAAATATCGGATTTTATCGGACTGCATCTGAAATCTCCGATATATATTATTTTATATTTATTCAATTGTAGAATACTATAGATATAGCTTTGAAGGTTAAAATGTATGTAACCTAAGGGTGTAACAATACATGTATTTGTATTGAACCATTTCGGTACAGGACGTTCGGTTCGGGTACAGGGTTGTGCGCGGGTGAGTTTCCGGAACGGAACGGAAGTTGCATGTGTTTACTTCTGCCTGCAGCCCATGTACGTCATGCTAACGCTAGCAAAAAACTAGAACTGGAGGACCCTCCCCTGTCGCTAAAGTCTCCTGCTTGGGAACACTTCGGCTTCCGGGTGAAATACTGCAACGGAGAAAGACCAGTGGGTAAAATGAGGGCAGTGTGCCGACATTGTTCAGCAGAGATCGGGTATGTTTCCGGGAACACGACGAACATGCTAACTCACTTGAAACGGCACCACCCGCGACAAGAAAACGTCCTTAGTGCAAATGTAGCTAACTTCAGCATTCAATCAGCCTCTGCCAGCAATTCCGATCTGACCAAAGCTGTAACAACTGCCATCGGAGTCTTTATAGCAGCAGAAAAAAGCTGTTAACAAGCTGTGAGCTTATTTCTATAATATTTAATGTCTTTTTTGTTAGAGAATGTTATTACCAGGAAGCGCTTAACAATAGTATTGTATTTTTTTTAACTTTATTTTCATATTCTGTATAATGTTAAATACATTGTTGGTTTACTAAAGTTTCGAATAAACAACAAGCAAATTTATGTTTTGCATTTTGTTCCATACTGTACCCAAAATGAACCGAACCGTGACCTCAAAACCGAGGTACGTATCGAACCGTGATTTTTGTGTATCGTTACACAGCTACTAGTTAGGTATTGTTCAGCATTTCAAAAAAATCATACATGAACATAGATTTCTCAGAAACTCCAGATATCAGCTTTAAGTGCCTCCAAGCTCCTGCATCTGTCCTCAAATCAGCTGCTCTTGAATACCAACTCATTCCTCCATTTATCCAACAAAAACTCTTCATGGAATACATCGCAAACCCTTAGTATGTCCAAATGCTTTTTACCACCACCGTGGACTATAGTTGTGTCAGTGTCTGCAGCTGTATAGTGGGGACTCTGTGTGCACCAGAATAGCATTGCCCTTTTATTATGTGCTTTAAACCACCATTTGTTTCGACTTTTTCTATTGAATATCTACAAAAAAACTATTTTTATTGGTCACGACTGGCAAAGGCGACAAGTCTAATCTGTAAACTTATAATAATATAAATATAAATATTCACAATAAAGTTGTGAATCTAAGAATATCATCCTGAGATAAAATCTCTGCTAAACCAGGCTATTTCCATTGGAAATCTTAGCTGTGTTCTCCAACTAATTAATATTAATAGCGAAAAATGGAAATGAGTGCAGTGTCTGCTCTAAGTGGAGAACAAGCTGGGTGCATTCAGTCAGGAGATTCACATACACGCCCTTTCTGAGGAGAAGTGAGCTCCAAACAGGCGTGACGGCAGGGCATAGACCGCCATACACAAAGACAATTTTTCTAGATAATAGCCTATCACGCAGGATACAATTTAAATTAAAAAATGCAATTTTCACCTTGAAATGAACAAATGATTACAATTTCTATACAAATTAAGGCATCCAGGCTGTGCCTCAGTGCTGTGCCAAGGCCATGAAACCTGACATAATTACCATGAAATACATTTTCAAATATTTGTATTTTGTCCATAGCTTTAAAACATGCCACTCTGCCTTCTGTGAGTTTGTGATCTCACCTTCTGGGGGAAATACATGAAAAAGAGAGAAAATCATCAGAGATGAAAAGCTCTTCAACAGGAGAGATAAAAAAAATGTGAAGGGGGGGAGCAAAAAAAAACAACCTCCCGTACACACAGTAAATCAGCGGCGCTCAGCACAGCGGCCCCCGCAGCTATCTCTAAAAGCCAAATTACTGCTCCTTATCTGAGGAATCATATCTACTGGTTATCTGCTCCTGAGATAGGCTCCTCTCCCTCTCCCTCTCGTTCCTCCGCGCCTCCTTGCCAGAAAAGCTATTTATTGGTGATTACAGACACTCTTTGAATAAGAAAATGTTTGTGTTTGCGATCCAAAAGTTTTCTGAACTCTTCAGATTCTTCAGACACTGAAGGCATGAACACCTTGTTTGGGCAGGGCTGCTAAAAGGGGTCTGCACTGCAGCACAGAGAGGGATGAAAGTGTAGCCGATGGGGAATACGAGACAAGACCTCAAACCTCTCCGACGCCTCATATCACACATGCTTGGATTCATACTGAGATGAGGTGTCGAATTGACTTTAAATGCAGAACCTTATGTTTGAGACACACAGACTTCTGGTGTGTACTTTAGAGAAAGCTGCCAAAAGCCGAAAAGTTGGGAGACTTTGGAGTTCCTCTTCTCAAAGATCAGAGCGCCCCTCGCTGTGAGAAAGCTTCTCTGTAAATAGAACATGATGAGGGTTCAACTCTTCATCAGCCAGGTGACTCGGTTCTGTTACAAGGGTGTCCTGATCTGATATCGATATCAGATATCAAAAAAACACGTATATGATTTATATTGTCTGTATCCAACAGATATACTGTAATATATATGCTTTATTAGATTTATTAAGGTTTTTCTAAGGGTATTCTTGTTCATTTTTCATTTATCTTATTTAATTGTAGAAAATTCTTATGTTTAAGGTTAAAAATTCTGTAGATTTATAAAAATTTTCTCACATTTACTGTTGCTGACTATGTTTTCTAAATAACATCACTTAATCAAGCCTTTTCTAACTTTTCACACTACAAAATAAGTAATACAAGTATGTACAATTCTTGCTGATATCATCTTGGATCGGTATCGGACAATACTCATGGCCACAATATTGTTATCGTATCGGAAGTCAAAAAGTTGTATCGGGACAACATGAATCACAGGTGAGAACAGGCTTTCTTGGCATCAGTGGTTCCTAATCGTAACGTTTCGTATGCTGCGCATCATATATTATATACAGAAATACGTGTGTGTGTGTGTGTGTGTGTGTGTGTGTGTGTGTGTGTGTGTGTGTGTGGAGCGAATTTATCCCCAACGCGGTGTATTTGGTGTTGCAAAACGTTTATTTTAATTTCATTTTGCCCGGATGGCACATTCATGTTTACCCAAAAGTGAAAGCTATTCAGCTTTTGACCTCAGTGTGAGGGGGGCGCTAGCGCACCCAATCTGTTCAATTACAACCTCTAATAATCAGTAGAAGAAGACCACATGGCCACATGGTGTGCATCCATTATTTGGTGTTGCAAAATGTTTACTTTTTGTGGTACTTCCGGGTCTGTTTTTCTTTTTTTTCTCTCAAGTCTCACGTATTGGGTGTGAGACACGCCCATTTCAATGACCTGTGACGGAGTATGTGCACGCGTTCGGCTGATGCGCGCGGCTGAAAGAGTGTGTGTGAGAGAGAACCCACGGAGGAGATGGAGAGAGTCCCACACAGCAACCAGGAGGACAGGTAGCGAGACACACACACACACGCACAATATAAATATTACAGAAAAATACGCCAAACGACAACAAAAATATGAAAATGACTCAAAATACACAAAACTAAATATTTATACAAAAAATACACAAAATGGCAAAAGAAATGCACAAAACTGCACCAAAAAAGATACAAAAAATACACATAATGACTCCAAAAAACATACATTACAGAAAAATACACCAAACAAAAAAAATGAGTAAAAGAAACTACAAACACATTTTATCATGCTCATGTCCTATATAATGAAACCAGGGACGTCACACACACTATTTTACTTTGCACCCATAAATGTACCCCTTTATAACACTACAGAGTAGTATGTACACCTCTTTGTACATCCAACCTTCAAACACATACTCATTTGGCCATAATTGACAACTTTTCTTAAGCTCCCACTTTATGAATACATACTTCCGATGGGCACTGTACTAGTATAATTAAATTAAGTTCAAATCATGTACCTCTATTTGAGACACTGCAGTGAAGGGCAGAGAAATATAAAAGGCCAAAGTGGCTAAAATGTCTACATTTCACATCTTTCTGTGTTTTGAGTGATTTAAACAGTCGCAAATTCCAAACACAGCTGAGTCCATGATGATAAAAAAAAAAAAAAAAACTCAGTGAACACATCTTCAATTTGGAATTTTGTAAGATTTTTTTGAAAGTTAATCGACACATTTAAAAAAAAAAAAACAAAGTTTAGATTTAATAAAAATGTGCAAGATTGTCCCACAAAAAACTCTTCAAGCACTTCTAGGTTAAGTGCCACAGGTCTAAAACTCATACAACTTGTTAAAGTGAAGTGCCTCTTTTCTCCCCCATCTGTTGGAGTCCCTCAGCCAGAGAGGCACACATCAGATTTCAATAGTTGACCTCTTAATGCTGAGGTCAGCACTGCACCGGCACCGATTTCACACTCAAGATGAAAGGGAAATGAACACTGAGGATGCTGGGGGTGACACGGGGGCCCCGGCCATGCCAGCCAGCATCGTTCTGACCGCTTCGCTGCACCAGGCTGGGGATCTAATGGGAAGGTGCTGAAGATGGAGGTTTGATGTGTTACAATGGGAGGAGTTGCTGACCTGTGAAGGGCGTGCGCTGATTGGTTGAAACATCAGGGGAAACTCTTGATTTCTGACACAACACGAGGGAACAGAGACGCAGTAACGTGACATTACTTGACTTTAAAAGAAAGCCAGTCCAAGCCCACTTTTCCCTACAAAGTGTCCTTACCGCCCAGCTACACGGCTCGCTATTGGTCCATTTCTCCCAGGCTGTTATTGAATGAACACAGAGACAAGGCCAGCAATGAATGGACAGTTTGGTTCCAGCGCCATGAGGCTTGAGCTCCTCGAAGTAATGTACCGCTTAAGTACCTGTCAGCTCCATAAAGGAGGGAGTCGCCTGTGTAAATGTGTGTGTAAATAGAGTGTCAGATCAGGACCCCAGGGAGTGGAGGTAGGCAGTGTGCATGAGTGTGTGTGTTTGTGTAAGTGTGTGTGTGTGTCCATTTGTGCACTGCTTTGTTCACCGACACATATGTGTGTGTCAGTGAGTGTCACAATAATGATCATTTAACCCTCCTCAGCATTCCCCATGGGCTCCACGTTCGCCTTTGGACTCCACTGTGCTCCAGGCAGCCTCCCCTAACCCCCCCCCCCCCCCCCTCCCCACCCTCTGCACCCCACCCCCCTCTGCCTGCTCTGTCTGCCTCTCACGGCTGGGCACAGTCGGGGAGCAGCTCCTTATTCATTCATGAGAGAAGCACCGGATAAATAAAAAGGTTCATTACTGCGCTAAAGTGTTACTAATGACATGTACCTGCCACTGAGCACCTCCGAAAATCTAATGTGACACACTAGAATGGAAAATCTATTCTGCTGCACCGAGGCCTCCAGTGGCGCCAACGCACGCTCTATGGAAATTTCTCTCTCTCCGCCTGCCCCACAATTGTGTCTCTCTAAAACTAATATTTACAATCCCATAGCCATTATGTCATACTACGCCCTCTGCGCCTTCTGTGGCGACCTCCATATTAGCTGAAAATTGGACTTTGCAAACTTAGCAGGGGAGTGGGGGGGGAGCTGTCAGGGAAAGGGGTGGGGGGCATCAGGGAGACGCAGCATGAGGTGCCTCCCTGCTGCCCCCGAATACCCCCTGTCAGTGCCTGATCCTTTCGACGTATGCGCTTAGACTACGTCACTTCCTTCACTCGCAATCTTTACGACAAAGCTACCATACAACGTTACAATACAATACAATAAAAATATGTGACTTTTTTAATGATTTTTAATTGTTAATCAAAAAAAAAAAAAAGACAAAACGGAAAAACCACCACAAGATGATATATACAAAAAAACGGATCAAAGCACAATACTGTACACAGCATTGACAATCAAAAAACAAACAGAAAATTAAATAATTTGGAATTCACTCAAAACTTAAATTTCTAATTGTTTTTAAATAGCAGGGTTTCAAGCTTTTGAATATCACACAAACTGCTGTAAAATAGGCCTGTTAGAAAATCTAAATCTTTGAAAAACTCCTTATTTCTGACGTCACATTATGTGTCTGTGCTACTGCACTTAGGAGCTCGACCCCTCTCCCTCTAAAATGTGTCACTTCATCACACACTTCGAGCCGCTGCTTTTGTGGAGCTATGCAAATAAGGCTGACAGCAGCATGTAACCAATGAGCAGAAAGGAAGCTTTTGTAATCGCCTGATTAATGGAGCTAAAGACAGACACAAAGCTTGAGTGACAGGAGATATGCTGTATGAAGAAGCACCACTACACACTACACTATTCACCTCTTTGATGCTGCGCTTCAATACCTGAGCTTTTTAAGGCTGTTTTTTTTTTTTAATTATTATTATCCAGTCTAAAGTATGTGGCTCCTACTTTATATAAGGCAGGCTGATCCAACCACGGTGCTCCACAGAACGCCACAGGAAATCACTCCAGCCTGTGGCGATCAAACTGTACAATGCATCACTGTAACCTCACAGCTTGATTGTTTTAAATATCTAAATCATAATTGAATTATTTTTGTAAATATCTCTATCATATTGGTATATATGTATATGTTTGTATTATTATTATTATTATTTTTTATTATTATTAGTATTATCTATCCTACTTTATTTTCTACTACTGTAGTCTGTGTATTTGATCCCTGTTTTAAACAGTCTTTTACTTAATTCTACACTTATTTATTGTTTATTCTTTCTTTCGTCTTTGTTAATGTTTTTTTTATTCTTTATTTGTGATTTTTTTTTTTTCTGTGGTTGTAACAAAAGCAATTTCCCCCTGGGTTTAATAAAGGAATTCTGATGGCAACATTTTTGATTCATGGATTTCTGGGTGAAAAAAACAGGAACAAGCAGGTCTGAGAATGGATGGATGAATATGTGTATATGAAACAAATAAAGGTGGCAGTAATCAGAGGTTAGCAGTGTTTTTAAATTAAAATTCCTTAATTATTTACAATCTTAAACAACTGTATTCTACACATTCACTTTCTCAGAAATAAATCTAGTTCAAATAAAATGCAGTATAGAAAAGAAGAAAGAGAAGAAAAAAAAAACTAACCCTGACTGCTCTGTATTTGTTACACAGTATAACAAACATGATCAAAAAGTCATCGTAGAAAACATTCCGTGGGGTCGCCAGAAATGCGTGATATAAAATTGGGGTCACGATCCAAAAAAGTGTGGGAACCACTGGATTAGTGTCATTCACAGCAAGAAGACTCGAGTTTGGAGTTTCACTGAACTGTGTCTGGTTCTGTTCATTCTGTTTCTGTACACATGTTCACTCCTGAGGTGTAACTCGTGCGTTTGCGGCCTGACTGTTTAGTTTTTGTCATTGATCCTGATGTGAAATTTGCTGCGTCTTTAGTGGATCTGTATCTAATTGAGTCGTGGCCTCTGCGTGTGTTTCTTCAACACAATCTTAAATGATTGTTGGCTGTACAGTATGTACAATATTTCCACTGATTAATTCATACCAAACCAAACCAAATGTTCTGCCTTGTTTGTCATGCTAGCCCTGAGCTCCTACGTCCTCATACAGACTGAAAACTTCAATGACGAAACCAGTGCAAAGATGAATTCAGATGTATAACTTTCAACAAACAATAGGATATGTTTTCAGTGTTGGTTTATTTATGTAGTTTAAGTTATATTAGGTTTTTGGTGCATTAGTAGTAGTATTTCTAATAATGTATATACAACATATACAGATATTTAATCTATCTAAATCTATATATGAGCCGATCAGAGACAGGATTAAGTAATAGTATCTTTCCTCACAGCAGTAGAAATCAAACCACATACAGTCTGTTTAAATCCCACCTCAAACACTGGTTCATCTCAAACCAGTCATACCAACACTAACCTGTGCCTCTTGTTGACTTTTTAATATTTTATCTAATTAACTTGTCTTTCAATATCTAATGATTGTGTCTTATCAAATTCTGTTTTTTTAAAAAAAAAAAATTTAATAATATGTAATATGGAAGTATGAGATTATTATGTAGCTACATTTTTCACTGTATTTTTTATTGTATACAGTATTTCCTTTAATTTGTATTTTTTTAGGGTGACATTTGAACATTCTGTCCAGGGACTACAAAAAATAGCCTAAAATCTGGTACATTTTCTATCTGGATATTAATGTACACTGTCCCTGTTAAATAAATCAATAAATAAATAAAATAAATATGGACAGGCATGACAGTGAGGCCGTTTTGCACTTTTAGCTCACTGTGAATTGAATTCTTATAATCTGCAGCACACATTAACAAAAACCAAGAGCAGGTCATTTACCGTCACGTCATCGAAAGCAGAACCGATTCAACATCGGCACACAAATCTGTTCATGTCACACCAATTAAATGGATCTTTAGGATTATTCACCATTACTGATGCTCAACTTTCAGCCAGGTTATAACATCTGATAAAGAATGAAATAGAAAAACTACAATAAATAACAGGAAATGGAAATAGTTTCTGTTAAAGACAGTGTTCAGAAAAGCTGCAAAGACTCGTTGAAAGGTCCCGACTCTACAGGAGTGTAGTAATGTTTTAATACATTTTACTGATTATTTTTGATAACTAAAGGTACAAAACACATTTTAGTCAACATTTAATAGCTACGTTTTGCTATTACTTGTGCTTCACATGCTCTGTAATTATCATCTTTGGGACAAATATAGTTAAATTATCTAAATTAAAAGTATTTTTTTTTCAAAAGGGAGGAGCAGTATTGAATAGTGAATGTCTGCATCTTAATACTAGAATATTGTGAATGGGGATGCACAATAATCATCAGCCAAAAATATTCAAACAATCCACAATTTCAAAAAACAACCATTCAATTTTTTTTTAAGAAACTTTCAATCACTGTCAGTTAAACAGCTCCATTATAAACCTGTACCATCATTTGTTTGTGAACAAAGTGTAATATAAGTCTTTTTTTAAGGGAACCATTTGTTGTTAATAATTTACTGTTTAGCGATTAGCCACTGCTAACAATTTTTATGTAAATATTTTTCACCAACTGTTTTTTGGGGGAAAGAACAACTTAACTTCATTTTATTAGATTTATTTTTCTCATATGATATATATTTAAAAAAAAAAAAAAAAAAAATGGCCATTGTAAAAACATTTCCTTGAGTTGTTATTTAAGTCAGACATTTGGTGAAAATCTATGATTCCATTGACCAGAGAAGTCCATCAATAATGATAATGTGAATGAATATTTTTTACTCAAAGCAGCATGTATTTAAGGAGAAACAGGGCAGACTAACCGATCATAAATAATTGCATGTTTTAAATACCCAGTAGTGTTGTGATATCACAGGACCGGCCCCAGTAATTACCTCCCCCCTCCTTTGGAAAAGCTTCCCAAGGGTCCAATAAACCACATTAGCCAATCTGTGCAGGCACATCTTTCAGACTGCTACATGTGAGGGCCTCCTTTGAATATCCCAGTCTGTCAAAGACACTACCGGATGCTGGACACTGTTGTAACATGAGGCAGAAACAGGACTTTTGTTGAGGTCTCCTCTCAGTGCATGAAATCTGCCATTTCTGTGTTTTGGTGTGTAAGTTTTTTTTTTATGTTTAAAAAGTCACACACAATCACTGAGTATTTGTAGAATTATACTTTTTCTCTCTGAACATCTAAAACCCAGCCATGATTCGAGGCCACATTTGTTGCAGTGTCACTTTGAAAAGGCCTGCTCCGTTTCTTATTCAGCACCCTTTTCAACTGCTGATTGAATTTTCCCATACCCCCCCTGCAGCACACCGGGGAACAGAGCTTAAACCTGTTACTGTCGGCTTCTCACCTGGATCCGGAGAACTCCTGCTTGGAGCATGCAAACCAATATCCTCCCATTCTTTGCACAGCCGCCTTGGATTCACAGCAGCAGCCTCTCACAAAGAGCGAGGCCGGGCGCTCTCCGTGTTATCTTATTGAGTTACCTGTAGCTAAGCTCTGAGCGAGTGCACACAATGGCAGGCGGTTAATGACAGCGCAGGGTCTAACCCCTTGTCCCTGGCCTTTCCCTGAGCCTCATTTCCGCGCGGCGGCTGCCATTTCACAGCTGTTAGCCACAGACTCTCTTTGTCATGATTAGGGACAAATTAATAGTTGCCTCCTGGTAATAAGCTTTCATTAGGCCTGTCAAACAGTCAGTGGCATCCACTCAGTGCGCTGGACATGGGACGATCACCTCCCAGTTGAAAGACAGTGCAGCCTAATGTACGCGGTTGTGCTAGCTTGCCTCCTAACGGCTGTATTTGTGTGCATGGTGTGGCTAAAGTGTGGGTAACCAGTGCATTAGCACGCTCTTTCGTGGCACAAGTGCTTGTAGTTGGTGCATTAACAGTGCTCCGTGTGAAGCAGCAAGATGGAGGTCATCGTGGGAATGACATAAAGAGTAGTCTTACTGCTGAGTGTAATTGGCCCCAGCATGCTGAAAATGGACTGTGAAATGTAAGGGGGGGTCAAATAATTGATTCTCCTCTGAATGCAGAATCCAGGGCAGGGCTGTTTAGTGAGTAATTTACAAGAGCAGTTCAGCTCCGACTGACTGGCATATCTGTTAAAAGTTCCCAGGGGCACGGCAGGAGATAACACACACCTGAGACCCTGCAGCAGACGGACAGCCATCACTACTCAGAGGGCAGAGGATCCGCATCTAACATACCTGCTAGCGCACACACAAACCGCACACATCGGTCTTTGTGGGGCCAATCTATTGGCAATCCACCTGCAGCAGCTACATCCATCACAACCTATCTGACTCCAATGATAACCCCAACCAAGAAAGGCCTCAAACGACATAATTCAAATATGTGTACAGACATGTTTTGCCCCCATGCTCCACAAAGTTGAAGACCTCCTAATTGTGTGTAGACCAGGGGTCACCAACCTTTCTGAAACTGTGAGCTACTTCATAGGTACTGTATAGTCTGAAGGACTACCAGTTAGAAAAGGACGGTAAATACTACATTTTCACGGTTTCACTTTAGAGGGAAAGATAATAATTTTCTGCAATTGTTTCATTTTCATTCCATTTTATAGAAAATCCACCTTGTATTTTTAGAAATATTATTTCATGTATATCATATTATTAATATAACATACTACTGACTATACACAAGATCTGCTTAAAAACATTTGCCACAATGTTTCAGGGAAAATACATAATTAAAGATGGTTAAATTAATACTAAAACTTTATTAGCAGTATTTAACTTTACTAAGTACTAACTACATCTCTCGTATATATTTGTCTTTGCAATTTTGAATCATGGAAAGTAAATCAGATTTTAGATGGAGCTCATTGGTGACATTGTTGAGCTCCTGAGGGCACCTCCCATGATTCATGCGGGCACCGTGTTGGTGACCCCTGGTGTAGACCTATTATAGACAGTTAATCAAGGCCAGTGTGTGTATCTGGGTGCGTGTATGTAAATGTGATGAAATAAACTCATCAGACTTCCTTTAAGTTTGCCATTCAAAGTAATTTCAGTATGTAGATTCCAGACTTAAACCCATAACCGTGTAGCGTGGTGCATGACCACCCCCACCTGCTGGATAGAGAAGGCTGGGCTGTGCATGATGGGATAGGGACGCCTGTGAGACATGATACAACCTGGCCCTCTGTGTGTTTAGTGATTTCCAAACACTGCAGCCGGAGGGAATTAAGACAATAGACTTATGTCAGATAGTATAATCTGGTGACAAAATGGCGTTTTATCTGCTGCGCCAAAACAAAGCTTGCATACATGTGTAAGCTAATTGAGGGAGAACCAGCTGCTTAGCCATCTGCTTGGCTCAAATTGGTTTCACCTTCGATTTGAAGAAATTCACAAGTCAAAAGAAGAGTGACGATTGTCCAGAATTACGGCGTCTGTCATTTGAATTTACAGAAAACACAAAGATCTCC
Organism: Gouania willdenowi; assembly: GCF_900634775.1. Classification (NCBI taxonomy): domain Eukaryota; kingdom Metazoa; phylum Chordata; class Actinopteri; order Blenniiformes; family Gobiesocidae; genus Gouania; species Gouania willdenowi. Next base: position 14,326,773 of record NC_041048.1, on the reverse strand, counting down.
TTCTGCTGCTTTGTCTCTGATGGTCCCTGCTGTCAAAAATGGAGATGAGCCACCCAGATACGTGTGTACGCTTCTTTGAACCTTTCACAACATGACATTTGTACGGTGCACTGTCATTGCTCTTCAATTTCCTTAAGAATCTCGGTAAATTGCACCGAACAATTTTCAAGATCAAAAACCCGGCGTCCAAAAACAATGCACACAAATCCCATTTCTCCAACCCGCATTGTGTCGGAGAGGGCTCTTGTGTTTGCATGAAGGTAATTACAGTGGGATTTGATGTTGCGGTGTGCCCAGAATTCTCCAGCTTTAGATCAGGCTCAGGGTGCTCCACCCCATTAATACTCCATATGGGGAACCCAGCTGTGATCAGAATTGGAAGAGCGGGAGGGGAAATCGATTTCATTTGCAGGATTATTGATGTAACCGCGATGCCATTTTATGAAACATAAAGTCTCATTTCAGGTTATGGATAAAAACTGGATTGAAGCGGCTGCTTGTTTGTTTTATTCAATGAAACATTACAAGAACAGAGTAACACAAGGCTGTGCAATCTGCACCCGCATTGCACCACATTAATGCCAAAGGGGCCTCTTCTTTTAGGCCTTAGATTCCCTCCACTGCTGCAAAACATCATGTCGAGCTCTAGGGAGTTTTGTAGAGAAATCAGAAGCTGAGAAATGTATTTAGAGTTGACTGTGGGAAAATTAAGAAGATAAAAGTGATTTATGCATCAGACCGAGAGGCAAAAAAAAAAAAAACCCCACTGAGTTCAAAGTAACACATAATGTTGGCAGTGACAAGTGACCTGGCAGTCAGCGCTCTTCAACCTCTGCCAGACTTCCAGCTCCACCTGTTCCCTGCATGTTTCAGGAGGCTTTAAGCGTCCGACGTATGTGCTGGCGAGGTGATCAGACATACATTAAAAACAGCATCAGAGTTTCCCAGGGTTTAAGATAGCCCAACAGCTGGATCTTTCAACTAAATCCATCCCTTCTTTCTCCTGATGTTTCTCCTCTCACTGCGCTCACTGTGCCCAGCAGAGCTACCTCTCACTCAGGCAGCATGTGGAACCAACTGGGAAAGTTTTCCCTCTGGGTTTACATCACTGTGCCAATGAAACCCTTCATCAAAAAAAAAACAAAAAACTAATTGTAGCATTCTGCTTCAAACTGTGCGGGTTTGTTGTTAACACAACCTTATTTTTAGCCAACTGGGATGCATTCCGACACAAATTCTGGTGCAGTTATGTTTGCAACGTGTTGAATTCATCTTGGGACAGACACTAAAACCTAATGGACAGCTAGTTTCCTTAATTCGTGTGTGTGGGTGTGGCAAACATCGAAGGCACTGAGACTATTCATGTAGTAATAAAGTGGCAAATAAATCATTCATCTTTTTTTCCCGCTTCATTCTTTACCGCAGACATGAGCAAGAGGTGGGCTGGGGGCCACATGCGGCCCACCACCTAATTTAGTGCAGCCAAAAAAATCAATCCCCATAAATTGTAAATCGATAAGTTTATGAAAGCCAACATAGGACAGAAAATAAATCCAAAAACAAAAAACGCAAATACAAAATGACTTCAAAGGCACACAAAATGTCAACAAAATGACAAAAATATACACAAATCAACCCCAAAAACAATGAAAATTACTGCAAAAGTGCACAAATCGACAACAAAAATACTCAAAATGACAGAAAAATATCCCAAATGATAACAAAAACACACCTATGGGTTCTAGAAATACACAAATTGACAACAAAAATTCAGTGACGTGACAATAAAATACACCAGATGACTTTAAAAACATAATAAATAAACAAAAAAAAAAAAAAAACGATTATGAAAACACACAAAATTATTTTTAAAAGACAAAAACAAAAACATACAAATCGTAAACAAAAATACACAAATTTTGTGACCTCCCATTCTGATAAATTGCTCTACAGAGTGACTCTTGATAGGATGTTTTTGCAGGGCAAACACACATAATAATTCAGTCCTAAGGCAAACACATATTTTAGAAGTATGGTTGGAAGCTGGAAGACCCTGACAAAACCAGAGAAAGCATTGGGGAGAACATGCAAACTCTCCATGGAAAGGGCCAAGTTGCTCACCCCAGAAATGTAAACAAGGGCCTTAGTTGTGAGACAGTGGTTCTAGTTCTTCACAGCAGCCAGCCTTTGTTCATTGTGTGCATCAATGTTTCTTTGGACCACATGAAAACATACAGACTGCTGCAGAGCAGGAGAAGCTGATCCATTAACTATCAGTTGTTCTTTCCATGCATAATACATTAAATATCAAGTAAATGCTTTTGATGAAAAGTTTTAACTTTTTGGAAAGTTGATATGATCCATCAGTTTAGGTATTAAAAGCATGTCTGTGATATTCTACACAGTCTACTATTTCCTTAATGTTATCACTTAAACATCTATTTCCTGAGTTTTATATTGGTCTAAACTGACAAGAAGTAAATTTTTCTGTGTGAAAACTTGGTTTGAGATTGACTTGGCAGGTTGTTTGCAGTGCATCCTGCCTTGCATCCTAAGTAAGATGAGATATGAACTCCAGGTTATTGAAAAAAAAAGTCTTAACTGTGTATTGGTTGATTTTTTTTTAGTTATTTAGATTTAAATTTATCCATTTGGTATGAAAGTGATACTTTTTCCAAAGCTGTAAATCATCACATTCTGGCGTATAATTATGTATTGATCTATTTAGTGAAGGATTTAGTTTTTAAAAATGTTTTCTTTCTTTCTGTTGCACTGACTGCAATTATATAAGAAATATTCCAGAAACAAAAACAATGTTGGCATATCATCTACATACATTTCGAAAATCACTATTATATATCATTGAGTCTCAATTTCTTTTATTTTGTAAAGGGTTTCCTGCCAATTTAGACTCTCATGATTGTGGGAAGAAAAACAAATTTCACATGCAATCTTTTGGAAAATATGCAAACAACAAACAAATAGGTCCCAGGTCTCTCGATGAATAAAAACAAATGTAGATCATGTCAAGCAATGTTTTTTAATGTGATAATAGCAGTGACGTGCAGTCAGGGTAGGCAAGGTAGGCAGTGCCTACCCAAGGGTGAATTGATATTTTGATTATTTGTTTTAGTTATAATATAATTATAAATTATTTATTTTTCCATTTCCGAGAGCCTACAATATCTATAAGTTTGAAAGTGTCAGCATTTTGTGCTTTTCATAGCCTAAATGACTTAACATTGTTATTTCCTGGTACGGCAGAGATGCTGCACAGTCTCTTTCCGCTGTAAGGTAGGAGGAGGCCACACTCCCAAAAGCACATTGCTCTGCCTCTGTTCCCATAGCGTGTTTTTATGTTTTTGCGCATTCGCAGTCAGTTCCCCAAGATGAAATCCATTTATGTAAAAAGGCAGCTCTTGACGCTGCCTTTGGACGTAACTGTGCTATGCTAAATGCTATACGTAAGTTGACAGTGCATTAGTGAATTGGTAGAATGTGACCGCTGCTACGTTCTCTAGCTAGCGGGCGGAATAACACTACAGGCAGGATAACAGCGCTAGAGACGATAGAGAAACCCTACCCTACCCTACCCTACCCTACCCTACTCTAGCGCTCACGGCACGTGAGCGCTAGAGTAGGGTGATAGATATAAATGACATAATAAAGCGGCATATTGGTTTAAACATGATCATCACAGGTCACTTTATACTTTACATCAGCGATAATGAATGGAATAATCCTAAATGTACACAGAAAGAAATGATGGAACAGATGAGCTACTGTTTTTCAAACTGTCAAATTGTTGGTGACCTATAATACTGTTAGAATTATTTAATTTTCAATAAACAGTTGTGATTTAAAAAAACAAAAAAATGAATGGCCCTCTTACATTAAACATTGTGCTCAATGCCAGTGATTCCCTGAAAACTCCCATTAACTTAACATACTGTATGTGTTTTTAGATGCTGGGAGGAAACCGGAGTACCTGTAAATCCAATAAGTAAAACCAAACTATTATTTTTCCATTAGAAACAGCTGCAGCTAAACCAGATGGGCCGTCTTTACATTTTTAGCTTTCAATAGAGAAACTTTTAACAACTGGTCCCTGTCATTAAATGACGGAATGCAGTGATGTGCAGCGAATAAAGCAGGAATACACATGTTCCTGTCACAATATGGTTACAACTGGTGGAGGACATTATGTCAGGGAGCCAGCTGGCTCTGATATCCACGCAGCATTGTGTGGAGAAGAGAGAAAAGAGAGGTGGAGCCTAACTTGGCTGGCTTTGGTTAGATATTCCTTGTTTAGGGTTGGTGAAGACTGACGAAAAGGACAGCTGAGGTTTTCTCCAGGATTGGTCTATTTCAGGCTATTATTCCATAGTAATGGCTGTGGTTTTCAGAGGTGAAAGTAATGAATTAGAAGTACTCACAGGTTTTTGAGTATATTTCTAAATCCGTCACTTTTCTTACTGTATACTTAAGTATGTTTTAAAAGAAGTAAAGTACTTTGTTAGATTTCTACACCCAACCGTTACTTAATAAATTATTGTTTTAAAATTATCAACGGACATTGTGAAACTACAAAAAAATCAAATAACCAGAAAATAATCAAATGCATCACACCATAGCCGACCAATCAGATTAAACCTATTGCGCCGCGTCAAAACAGCATTGAATGCTGGTGATTTTCTCAGTTTTAGAGTTGATAAATGTAGCTATACTTAGAGCCTGAGAATTTTTATATTCCGCATTGAATTCATTGGTGTTATTTTATTTTTAAAATGATTTTATTTTATACAGATACCTTTGTTGAAAATAAATTAAGTTCCAACTGCGCAAGATCTCATCTCTTCCTTTTTAGTTTATACATGAGATATTTACTGTATGCAAGGGAACCGTGGCAAGATTTATTACCAAAAATAAACCTGGGGGGTGAAAGTAATTAGAAACTTTAACTTTTAGTACTATTTAGTTGAGCTACTTTTTACTTGTACTTGAGTATTTTATGTATAATAATAATAATAATAATAATAATAATAATAATAATAATTCATTTTATTTAAAAGTGTCTTTTAGGCCACTCAAGTACACTTTCCTATAAAAACAGTCCAGTATATTAAAAAAAGAATAATACAAATAAAAAGAGAAAAAAAAAAAGCAGAAAGTTGGCAAAATTAGAAGTGTGAATTACAGAGAATGGGCAGATTGGAAGAGATGGGTTTTGAGTTTAGATTTGACTTACTTGTACTTGAGTACAATTTCAATCAAGTAACAGTACTTCTACTTGAGTAGAATATATCAGTACTCTTTACACCTCTGGTGGTTTTATTATCTAACAATCGGCTTTAAAAGAATTGTGTGTGTGTGTGTGTGTGTGTGTGTGTGTGTGTGTGTGTGTGTGTGTGTGTGTGTGTGTGTGTGTGTGTGTGTGTGTGTGTGTGTGTGTGTGTGTGTGTGTGTGTGCGTAAGAGGGCACCATTGTTTTGATACAGGTTTGTTTGAAGACAGAAGGGTTAAAGGGCCCCTGTCTGGCAGAAAGGGCTGAAGCTGTGTTCTGAGTTTAGGTCTCCAGCTATCCTAATAAAAAACATGTAAGCCAAACATTTCCCCCTCTCGCTCCCCTGTCGTCTGATCCCGCCAGCTACCTGCAGACCCTCCACGAAGCACATTTAATAAGCGCCCACCCTCCTCAACAGATGGGTCAACACAACAAGGCTCGCAGCCCAGTGTGAAGGGTGTGGTCAAGGTCTTCCCACCACGTTTGTTTCTCCAACCTCACACCACTGCAGTGGGTTTGTTTCGGGATACTTTAGACCTGTTTCTAAACTTTACGAATGTTGGCATTCTTTAGCTGACATTTCACGTTTTTTCCTCGTTTTGCTCCTCTTCACCCAGGCTTTTCAAGGTACTCTTCTTTGATGGTGTTTACTGAAGCAGTTTGAAGTGGTGCTCCTTTGCCATGGTAATCCCCGGTTTCTGTTTTACACAAGCTCTGATGGGAATAAGCAGGGCGGCAATAAAAGACTTGTGCTTTTGACGATGTTGAACCTGAATAAAAAGTGGCATTTTTTATTTGTTTTGCCTGCTGTTTGATTCTCGGTAATGCAGACAATCAACAGGGTAGAGGAGTTAAGTGCATTATAAATTACCGAGAGGGAGCCACCTCGCTCTTGGAGCTCATCCTGATGCTGCCGCTGCCACTTTGGGTTATGTGAGGAGTAAAGTACTTTAGCAAAGACCGTGGAGCCGCTCCACAGCACTGCTTTGCATATCAAATAAACAGCAAGGCTGAATGGCAGTGCCAACCGAGACAGCTATGTTATATGTAAACGCCAGTGCACATGCACACATCTGTAAATGTGCCATTGGAGTGTATTGAACGTCTCCTATGATACAGGTCATTGTGACACACTGTCTGAGGATGAAGCCGTTTCAATGTGCGCTGTAAAGAGGTCTCACTCAAGTGGTGGGCTTTCCCTTTAGGATGTGACAGGTTTGATTTGAAGCCTCACAGGTGAATATGGTAATTAAAACCAAGCCATTCACAGGGAATATAATTAGTCATTTTACACTAGAGGAGATTTCATATTAATACTGAGAATGTTTGATCATTCACATAGTTTCTTGCTTTAATTGAATCAAGCTCCTAAATAAGCATTTTATAAACGATGCATGGTCTTTGTATACAGTAAGAAATAAAAGCTGTTCCCAAATTTTCATGCTGAAATTTTGTGTTTATGGTCCTCTTCTCTGCGTCCTCAATCCACAAGGTAAGAGATCCATGACTCTTATTTTCATAACAAAGCTTTCCATGGTCCAGCATACAAACTGTTGTATGGATGTACTATTGATTTCACATTCACACGTCTGGACTTAAAGAGACTATGGGATTGCCGGTGAATCCCAGATCTGTGCGCTACTCACAGTCTGTCAAGTTGACATCCACCCTCTTCTGTAAACTGGCAAGATTATTCACTCAACAGGATCTCTGTGCCTTTCATTCGGCAAACTACAGGCCAATCCGGCCACTGACAGCCAAGTGATAGCATACAGATGGAAATGAAGGCAAGCTAGGGGAATGGTGGTGTTTGTCAGACACAGCAGAGAGATTCAGGGTTCATGGAGTGAGTTCTTGCGCTCCTGACTCTGAGTTCACTTAGTGTGAGGCTTCACAATGCTTAAAACACTTGTTTAATGAAGATCTAATTGATTACCAAAATTCATACAGTATGTTGTTAATCTATCTATAATTTTGATTTTAAATACTTGATAAAGCATTCCACTGTTTCATGCTAATAAATAAGGGTGGGGCAATATATCGTGCAAAAATTTGTCACAATATTAAAACGTCACAAGATTTATCATAGACAAAGAACATGCCCGTATCTTAAATCTGGGCTGTGTAGAACACGTGTCAAACTCAAGGCCCTCAAAGCATCTAATTCGGCTTGCTTAAGGAAGTAAAAATTGTAGAAAAAACGTTTTGTAAATTCCCAGCTAATTCAGTTGTAGATCTCCTCCAAAAAAAATCGATTAAAATCCACAAGCTTTTGTATATCACATCACAGCAGTCATTTTCAATCCCAAACTGTTGAAAGAACAATTTCAAGTTGTTTTATTAAAAAAATGAAAAATTTAAGTGAAGTTCCTGCAGGGACTGATATACTTACATACTTCATATTTATATATCATTTAAACGTGGAAGTGCAAACCAGGGCACATTAATGTTGAATTTAGACTTTATCCCACCAAAAATCTGCAGCCCACTTTAGGTCAAACTGGTCCGTGTTTGACCCATGAACTAAAATGAGTAAAGTTCATGCATATATAGGAATATTATTTTTAAGAACATCATGATAATGACATGATTTGGTTTGGTTTATTTTACATGACTTTTTCTTTGTGGTCTTTTTCTTTTCTTTCTAAACAAGTTCAGATCAACTACGGCTGGGCCTGCGGAACGTCTCGTGTCGAAAAGCACGTACCACGTTCCTGAGAATTCAGTCCCTGGCGCCCCCGTTACACAAACGGTAAATTGAAATGGGCCCCATTCATATATTGGTATGTGTCAATGATTCGGTACCACCAACTGTCGCAATATTTGACTAACAAATAAACGAGAAAACGACTTTATTGGAAATTGCCTAAAAAAGCCCCATATCGAATTGTGCAAGGCATAATTGTAATCTACATTGAATTACCTTTGAAACATTATATCACACAACTATGTTACATTTTGAAATTACCAGAAATCAAACTCAATATCTGTGCTGATTGAATGAAAATCCTCATTGGATAGCGGACTGGGTCTGCGTTCTGTGTCAGTCACAGCGCTCCTCCCCTACACGCATACAGATGTGTTGCAGACTGTGTCCCTCTGCGTGCTCACTCACTGACAACTCTGTCTCTCTCTCAGTCACTCAGGTTTGAGGGTCTTTTCCATTAACGTTTAGGGTTTCTTCAGCTTCAGGTTTGTTTTTACTTCGGTTTGTACTTTAACCAGACGTGGTGCTTGGTAGAGCGCGTTGTGTCTCTGCCTGTCTGTGACACTCACACACACACACACACACCTGGTGTGGAAATGAAAAAATATAATACAAAAGAACACACACTGATCATAAAAAAATTAAAAGTTAAGTATGAAAACTCTTGTTCATTTCGATCTGAAGCTCAATGCTGATGCGGTCCTTTAAATAGTTTTCCAATCAGAAATAAATATAACAGTTTCTGATCAACCCATATCAAATACATGCTTAAAATAACATACTGTTAAAACCCTGCCCATTTCAAGACAACCCAACCCATTTCTTGGTTAAATCCTGCCCACTTTTGGGTTAGGCCTCGCCCACTTCAAGTACAGATTCAGATCATTCATATGGTAAACGGATACAGATAATGCTGTACTTGCTCATCCCTATTATTTATACCAAACTGCATTCCAATCTAACAAGACCTAACGGAGGAGTAGTCATTTGAAAAATGACACGTACGGGGTAATGGGCCCCATTTATATATTGGTATGTGCCAATGATTTGGTAACACCAACCGTCATTATATTTGACTCGCAAATAAATGAGTAATCAACTTTGTGTTTTTTTTTTTTTTTTTGGGGGGGGGGAATCGAAAATCAATCTCAGAGTGTTGATGCTTACACATTCATAGATTATACCTACTAAATGTCAGCCTGATCCTTTCACAAATAACAGAGGAGTAGCAATTTTAACTAGCGTACACAACAACAACAACAACACCAACAATGAGCAACAACAACAACAAAGTGAGTGGCATTCTGAATCCTGTAGCCCGGCCTGAAAAAATACTGCTCATCTATATAACTTTATTTATCTTCTAATCCCAACTTTTCTACACAATAAAATTCTCATTTCACTGTATTTCTGTATCATGTTTTTCTGCAGTCTGTGCCTTCTCCTCGCCCTTCCTCTCGTTTCTGTTTTAAGTGTCTTGAAGCTGATGATGGCAGTTCCTGGTCTGTAATTCATGACTCAACCAGTCTGGGAAACTCTGATGTTCTATCTCTCCTTCCTGTTCTGTCCCTCCTTCTGTCCACTAAAACACAACCAGTCGACGCAGATGGCTGCCACATCAACCTGGTTCTGCTGGAGATTTATTCCTGTAAAAAGGCAGTTGCTTCTTCCCACTGTCGCTAAAAGTTTGTTCATGTGGATCTTGTTGGGTTTTTTCCTGATTATGAATTTTATATTTTAATAGCGCTTTGAGATGACTTTGTTGTAATTTAACCTATATAAATAAAGTTGAATTTAATTTAATTAAAATGACGCAAGAAAGAAAAAAAACACCAGTATGGTGAGGATATCTCCTGTATACCAGTTATTTATTGTACATTTTCTACAGCCACCATGTTGATAACAATCATACGGTATAACAACTGCAGTGGTCCTCAAACCTGATATGAGCAATATGTGCTGTGAAATGTATTTCCTTCTCCTTGGGCCACAGATAATCTGCATTCTTCCCTGTAGTCCAGCAAGCAGCACAAAGAATGTGCTCTGCTCATTTAAACATAACATTGGCTTCCGGGAGATGGTCATTGTGCCGTCTGGATCGCAATTCACAACCATTGGAATGAAACCAATTTGAGCTTCTTTCAAGATAATGCAAACAAATAATGGCAGATTTTCCTGCTTTTTTAAATAGTTTTCCCTCTCTTCACTCTCTTATCAGCACACAGAGCACTTATTTCTATTCTAAGGGGTCAGATGAAAGGTCTCACTTTCTGCAAGAATCAAGGCAAAGGAGAAGCCTGGCCCATGACTGATTCATGTCGCACACACTGGTGGGATGTTATGCATGGATAATTGATTGTCAAGGCCGCACGGCCAACGTTGGATCTTGATGGTGCTGCCGAAATGTCACCTTACTGATGTTACAGCAGCGCTGATATTAAAAAGGCTGCTCTCAAAGGCTTCTATCTGAGCGTGCTCCTCACCCACTGTGCTCAGGAGAGACGGCGCTGTTTGTCAGGCTTCTATATTTCAGACAAACAGATCTAGCATTTGCAGCCTTATCTGGGCAGGACAGTGTGCTTATGCTTCCAGAAGAGCATTGAACATTTCCAATCACAAGGATACATATCACTCTGCTTTTAAAGTGCTAATCAGAAGTCTGGGATTGTTAAAGAGTGGGAGGAGAAAATGAACATATAATTGAGATCTCAGATGATTTTTTTTATTTTTTTCCCGCATAGATGGTTCGTCTACTCCTAAACCCCCCAAAATTACACCTCTTTCTACAAGTACCCCTTTCAACATCAATAAAGAATCTGTCATTTTAGAGGAATATTTTTCATTTCAATTCAAAGAAGTTTTGAGGAAAATATGTTTGGAGATGTCACAGACATTAGGCCGGATAAGGTGGTATGAATTTGTATTTAAAAAAAAAAAAAAGAAGGGGGATTAAGTGAGTGGAATCCAGTAAATTTCAGAGTCAGAGCTGTTCTCCCAAAGCTGAGCAGTTACTGGTAAACTGTGTTAATCTATAAAAGGTAAAAATAGACTACACCTGCTTGCCTTTTTTTTTTTTTTTTTTACAACTATTGTACTTTGCACAGGATGAAGATCCAGCATCCATTCCCATTACCACGGACTGGGAGAGAATGAAGCTTTAAGGGATCCTTCACTGTTTTTACAAATGTGGCCTTAAACCTTTGAAATGTCCTCATTAGAGGTTCTATTCCTAACAAAACGCATTATTTTGCACCATATTTGTTTTATTAACTTTTAAAACTGGAAGAACTTTACCCAGTGCCCCGCCCATTGACGTCAACTTCATTTAGCAGTTTTTTTCAGTCAAAATGACAACTTGTGCTGCTTTGGGTTGCTCTAAAAATCAGTAAAAGTAAAAAAAAAAAAAAAAAGGTAAATGTATATGTTTCGTATACCGAAATTTAATAAACAAAATTCGTGCCCCAAAAAAATCTGACCGCATGTGGAGACAGTTCCAACTCTGCTGTTTCGTATAGAACGCATGAGGAAGAGAAAATCCAGACTTAAACCAATAAACCACCTTCAACCATTTCTGACAAGAACACCGGTTCTTTGCTGCAGACAGATTCAACTTTGGCCGTCATTGATGAGCAGCAGTCCGATCCTGGTTGCCTGTATTTACATGCACAGAGCTCTTTAATAAGAACATTTCAAAGGTTTTAGGCCACATTTGTAAAAACAGTGGAGGATCCCTTTAAAGCTTTTGTTCCTTTAAAAGCCTGTCTACAAAGAAACTAGACACAATAATCAATATTTTGGTTAAATTTGTGGAGCACAACTAATACTGAGCTACAGATATGTAAGGCAAATGAACCACATACAGTAGTTCAAATACTAATCTAATCAAGTATATACGGACTTCATGAAGCAATCCCCATAAATGTTTGTTAATAGGCTAAAGATTTTTCTAAGTGAAAATAAATAAATTGCAGCGCGACAAATGCATCCATGACTAAATAATAAATAATTACCCACCATGTATTTGAACTGGCATACATCCCTTGCTCATAGAAGGAATAAAGCTTGGGCCGAATATTGAAAAACCTGAGCAGAAAAAATGATTGTTTTTGAAAATAATTGTGTGTGTAACCAAGAATATCTGTCCCAGAATCATAGTGGAATTAAACTGCACTGTCAATGTATTATTTATGTTCTAAATTAGTCTCCTTTGGTGTAAGATTTCTAGACAAAGACCAATGGTTAACAACTTAATCAATTTCCAAAGATAATAAAACTGTTTTTGATTACCAAAGTAGCTGTCCTCACATCAGAGCCTTGACTGAAGAGATTTTTTTTAAGATAAACATTTGATGTTAAGCTGATGAAGATGTACCATATATATAAATGAAGATGTGATTGCTTCAATAACTTATAGTAATCTGTAGGTGCAGTTACAGAGACAAAAGTCCATTGGATTGAGATCATTCTGATTTAGAGTTTTATCAGATTCACACAGAATCGGTTCATTTAGTCTGCCTGTAAATAGGGCTATTGCTATATGAATTGTCTTTTTGTATTTTGGTAAATGTAGTTTCCATGTATTCCATTTTTTTTGTATCTTAGCTTCTTTGGTTAATTGCAGTACTTATTGTTAAAATCACGATCATTTAGGTGCTGGTTTACAGGCAAGGAGATGGAAGATCATATATGCACTGAGAATGCAGTCCATGTTATTGTTGTTATCCTGATCACATTGTTATGGTGGCCTGCATGTTTTGTCCCCAAAAGACAAAGTATTTTTCCTAGCTCTTTCAAAAAATTCCCAATTTTATCTTGAAATCTAATTTTCTTGCTGCAGGAGTATATTTACCATCCATTGCCTCTTTCAAGGACTATGAAAAGAACAGTTTATTGCAGCTTGCAGCTGTCAAACATAAAATCCTAACTTTTTACCACGAAACCATTTCTATCGAAAGTGGACTTTTTTTTTCTCAACTAACATCGTTATCTTTCAATAATAAGCAGATCCATACCCTATCTCTGCTGGTGAAGTGGTTTCCTGTTCTTTATCACGCCTCTTGAACTCACTGAAACCATTCAGAAGTCAAGGCATGCATCCCCCATAATCTGGTGTGAATTGACATGTAAACTTAGCCAAGTATTAACAGAACTCGGCCTGTCTTCATGCTGCTCTGTGAATCCTGGCTTGGCGTGACTGAGGTAAAAAGCAAACAGCTTGAGGAGCGAAGAGGACCTGAAGCAGACAGGCGGGAACAGAGCGCCGTGTCGTTGGAGTGCTGCGTCTGTAAAGGACCAGGAAGGAGCACTAATGGACACCACGTGCGCATATTCCGAGGGACTGCACTGTAAATTTCATCACCCCAATGCACAATACGGCCCATCCAAAGACGTGTGTAACGTGGCCTAAGACAGCTACCGTGTGAAAAAGCACGGCCGTTATGTGTGAGAGCCATGGCCAGATTGGTCACGCTGGGGTTTCTGAGGGGAAAACCAGGGGAACAGCTGTGTGGTTCACCTGTCCTGTCCTGTACACGGCTCTCCATCAAACCAACCCACATCCAACATCTAACATGGCAACATTTACAAGACCACAGCCCCTCCATTTATCAGACTTGTACTATTATATGGTGCTCTGGTTGTATAAGCACCATGGTTGTGGTCAGGAAAATATCCATGAATGAAAAGTAACGCCAAGCTCGGAGCTCAGTGTGGGGAGTGCTACAGGACACACAGTGTGTTTTTTTGAAAACTTTTCCTGCAACTTTGCTTTGGAGATAAGGCCCACTCCATGACTTCCTTTGTTTTTTGGAGAAGAGTTACAACACCACTAGCCTAAGCCGTGTATTATCTGTCAGCGTCCTCGTCCTCTTGAGCATCAACATGACTTTACCCACTCAGCGTCTATCACACATCCGCAGAGCTCAAGCAAACCTCAGGGAAGCCCAGGCAGGGTGGAGAGTGGTGGTTGTGGGGGGATTCCTCATTGAGAACAGAGAGAAGACGTACATGCCCATGGGCGCCACTATGGTAGCGCCCATGGGCATGGTCCTCTCGCTCTCTGGCAGCCACTTGGTTAAGCACACAACACTAATCCTCCTTGTGTCTTTATTGCCCTCTGTACAGAGGAGCAGGCCGGGCCCGAGGCTAGTTCGGGGGATGGGGGGTGATGGGGGGGCATCACCGTTGCAGGGCCACAATCATCAGCACTCAAGTTCGAAGATAGGCCACACTGTACAGTAATAGGACATCTATTAGAGGCAAGATGACCGCGAACCACACTCAGAGACTGAAGAGTTCTTCAATTTAACTCAAAATACTCACCCCAACCCGCTCTGCCCCTCACTTAGAGGGTTTGAGTGATTATTATAACCAGAAGAGACTATGTTGAATACATTCAGGTTTCAATACTGCCTCTTTAGCTGGAACCAATTGGCCATGATTTTAACATATAGCATTTTAAAGCAAGAAAAACACAATTTTGATTAACATTGGGGCACAATTTACACTGACACACATGCAGACATTTGTTTCCTGTTCATTTGTTTGTTTTAACCTGACAAGCATTAAGTCTAACAAAAAGTTTGGTTATTATTTTTCTATTTTTATCCTAAAACTATAGAATTAATTATATTCAATAAGCACAAAATACTGTTTCATTTCACTTATTTACAAAATGAGATTCTGTAAAATGTGTGTTATCACTCATTTATTCCATCATTACGCTCTTGGCTTGTTTTTTCATAGTTTTCTGAGCAAAATATTGTAGTGGGACAAGGGCTGTACTTGGAACTAAAAGTGAAACTTGAACCAAAAAAGTTTGAAAACCACTGCTTTAGAAAACATTCCTACCCTCTTCCAAGTATCCCACCCCAGTTAAACTTGCCCAACTGGCGCCACCTTGTGTCCACTGGCATTAAATCAAACGTAGACACAGGTGCATCAAATCCAATGTCACCTTTCCCCCCAGATCTCCTCACTGTCCCCCAGCTGTCACCTGAGCGCCTGGCAGCATAAGGTAATAGCATCAAGATGCAATCGAGATGACATGGTTGTCACTCATTCCGTGCACCCGGTGGCTTACAATGTAGAAGACAGACAGGAGATAAAGCCTTTGCACAGATGGAATGATAAAATGCTTCTCAATATTCATCAGAGCTCCGACTGCAGCAGTACAAACCATGAATCACTGAGGAAACTCAACGGTTACGCAAAAAAACAAGATGATACAGGTACACCATGGACTGATGGCCAGTCCATTAGATGTAGAAGAGAGACAGATATGTTCAGATAATTCCCATTGCATATATCTTATGTCAGTTTAGAAGTGAGAGAGATAGTTTAACCAAAAATAAATATAAAAATCACAAAAGAGGGAAAAAAAATGAAGAAGCATTTTGACGACTTTTCTTTTTGCACTAAGAATGTAAAACAGCATTTGCCGCCGAATATCTCAACCCAACAGAGCCTCTTGCTTGTAAGCTACATCCATATTAGCAGTTTATTTTCATGTTTACAGCGTTTCATATTCTCTAACAATAGTAACAGGATTACTTTATGACAAGCGGTAATTTGTGAAATTCCCTCATTTCAGTTTAAGGATTTTCTTTTTTGCTGTGGAAAAAAAAATGTTCCTGTATTCTGGTCCCCTCTGGAGGTTTTATTCCTGAAGCCCTTCAGGTTTTTCAAGCAGACCTCTGTAAAGAACCAGATAAAGCAGAGCACAGTAAGGCCTGGTGATACAGCCAGAGGCTAGGGAGACATTAATATATGCTAAAACAGCCATTGAGGACTATTTTTTCTCTTCGATAGACAATTCTAAGATTTCCCACAAGGTAGAAGATACAAACACTTTGCATATGTACACGGAGTTAGGATTTGCTGCTATGTCCCATTTTGACAGACAATGTTTTTCAGTAGATTATCCTCATATTTTGCATTTCAGCATTAAACTTTATGTGGTATGTCGGCATGCATGTTCTACAATACCATAAAAACCATTAAGCTTTACCAATTTTTATCATAATATATAGATTCTGACTATAGGATCATACTAATAACCAAATGTTAGGTTTGGTTGTCTCACAGTGGAGAGATCCGCTGCAATATCAAGTGTACTAGCATAATCCTTTTAAGAATGTTTTGGAGTTTGTTTTTTCTCCATATTACTAACAGTCTAGGTATGTTAACTTAAGGTTTACTTGTTCCTCTAAAATATGTGGTCTGAAATTGGTGTGTTTTTGTGTGCAGTAGGAATCTTGGACCGTCCATGGTATTACCATGCCTGGAACAGGAAAAGCTCAAACCTCCCACAGCTTCACTCTGGTAAAGTCATGTAGAAAGGAAAAAAAAATGTTTTTGATACATGCAGTAAAATAATTTGCTCTATAGATTTGGTACCAGTAGAGTTACTGTATGTACATGCACTAAAACAGAAAATAAAGAAACATGACATCCTGCTGGGAAACTGTGGACCTCATCCCAATAACGTCTTGTCAAATAGAAGGCAATACTTCATTTGTCCCACAAAGGTGAAATTCGGATGGAATGTGCACCATTCCAACTTTAGTTGCATTTGCTCTCAGTCGTTTACCGAGTTTAGTCAAAGAAGAGGTGCAGATCATTCTCCATCACTGACTTATCTACATAGCGATTGCATTTGTTTCAGTCACTAAAGACTGAAAGGGAAAGTTAAACACTTTGGCAAGTGGATACATTTTGAGCCTATCAAATATCACAATTTTTTTTTAGCCTATCAGCCATTTTGTGTGTGACATCAATGACTGCCACATTGTTCTTTGAGTCTGCAACAACATGGTACACATAAAGCTGCAGTATGTAGAATCATCAGACGCTCCACGCTCCCCTTCCCCTCCCTGTTTCAAAACTTATCGTCCCTTGCCAATATCCTCATTAACGCACACAGCTGTGGCGCTCTTAGCGACTTTTTGACAAATGTAGGGATTTTATCTTGTGTTATTGGAGAGTTTTCTGATGTGAGAACAGTAACTAGTAACCTGGCAAGAGCCAGATTGATGTGTAGCCTTCCCTTTGACTCAAGTTCTCCACATCGATCTGGGTCTGTGTCAGGCGAATCCTTTTGGAACCAGGGAGGGACATGAAGAGAATGCTTGAAGCTGATTGGGCAAAGCACCTTTCCATCATGATTTGTTTTAGCCAATCACACGCAGCAGGTTCCACAGAGACCCTACTATTACAACAACAACAATGTCTTTACCGTCCCAAAATGCACAAAGCACCTCTCGCTGTTGATCTTTCAAAATGCTGGATTCTTCAAAACTGAGTTTAAAGCAGCTTCCACACGTTCATCCTCCTGCGTTGACATCTTTCTATTTTGATTCGGAGCTATGCTAATAGCGGTAGCCCAGCTAGTTCTCTCCCCGCAACTGCGCATGCACTAGTTTTGCTTCGACACTTCTGCCTTCGTCACACCTGGATATCCCGCCCTAAACCACAATACTGTCTCATGATTGGTTCGAACCGGTTTGGTGTGCGCTGTGGAGGGTAAGGGCTGGAGCAGCACAAGATGAATTCTGGTGTTTGTGAACACCAGGAGAATCCATCTTGCAGGCAAGGTTAAGTAACTAGAGGCTCACAGCCGCTCCCCCACCGCAGTGATCCCAGCAGACCGACAGACACTCCACGTTCAGACTGTAAATTAATTGTGTCTGTTCTTTTCACCTTGATTATGATTCTCTTAGTTTTACTAGCTATTTATCCCATCTGTTCTCATTCTCCCTCTGACTCGGTATGTGGGGTGGCTGTGCACGGACTGAAGCCATTGTGCCTATGATAGGGACTTCTGCTGGAACGTCCGCCATTACATTTTACTATCGATGGTGCGTGATCGAGCAGTCAATAGCCCAAAACAGCTAATGGAGCACTGTGTTTGTAGAAAGATCTCTGATTGGCTGAAATCCAGCATCATGCTACTGGATTTAAGTCTAAATATAAACCTAAGAGAAAGGGCACAAATTCACTGTCCACTCAGTGAATTTGGGATTACAATATGCTCAAAAATGATTATGGATTTTTGACCAAATAATGCCAAAAAAAAGCTAACATATTGCAGCTTTAAACAAGTGCTAAGAAGCTGCTATCGAGTCATTTAATTAACCATTCAAAGTTATGCTTTACTGGCCGTGCATGGCTTAACAAACAAACCAGCTGCTAAGCTAAGCTTGCAGGGCGAACAGCTTGTCACTAAACAAACCTGCTTCCTGTCTGTTCAGCTGGTGGAGCTGTGAGTCCAGAATGCAGAGAAGGGGAAGAGAACAGCATTATACATGGAGAGTCGAGTAGAAGAGCTGGAACAGTTCACCAGGATGATTAATGTCATTGTCATTGAATATAATAACCCCAGTTCTTTGCCAGAGCGTGGCTATAGATAATGCTAATTCTGTCAACATAAGATCTCGCTAGTTAAACAGGGAAGAAATCTTAAAGGCTTCAGTATTTTTATGAGTAACGGACAGAGGCTGGGTTAGCGCTGTCCTGGGCAGGGCGGAGGGTTTGGGGAATGCTGTTTTACTCAAGTAGGCCCAAAGTTGAGCCTGGGAAGCCAGGACTGCTGAGTTAGACAGGCCTTCTCGGTCTATCCACTGTGACGCAAACAGGTCAATGAAGCCGGTCTGCAGAGCCGCTCAAACTGTCAACAAAGCGATGGAATGCTCCTGGCCTAGTAATAACGGTATTCATTCAATGAGGTCACGGCCAAGATGGCTGAACATTATCGAGTTTATATCTGTGTTAAGTGCAAGGTAAATTACTCATATTTTATAGAAAGAAAAGAAAATACATAGTTTTTATAACGTAATTGTATAGAATATTAAACTCTGTTATGTTTGTCACTTGTTAGTCTACCTTTTTTGGCAGTGGCTATCCATACGATTGCCGTATCAATATACCGACATTCTATTTGTATGCAGTGCCCCTATTTGGCCAATTTAGGTCACATGATAGGTCAGTCATTGGCCAGTTTAGGTCACATGACTAAGACTAAACTTTACCCTAAACCTAACCTTAACCCTAACCCCAAACCTAACCCTAAGACGCTACTTGCACTTCGGTAACCGTACCACTAGCACCAGGGGTTGTCTGTACGGCAACCGTACAAATAGACACTTTCACCTTTTTTATGTTCAACGCCTGAGACATTAAATGATTCTTAAGTTACTACTGTACTACTTTGTAACATTTCCACGGTGTTAGCATGCACTTTATGATTTCATAGGCTACTGGGGGGAATTAGTAAATGTACATAAGTGAATTAATGTATGGAAATGAGCTGTAGTGGCACTGAGGGTCTGTTCAGGTTGATCCTCAGCTGCATATGTTGGTAATCACCGCTGCTTCTTGAATTCACTCGCAGGCACGCAGTAAACAACCTGCTGCCAACACCCCCTACGCTTTGGTCTAATCCTCTGCTTCACTGGGCTCTGGTTAGTCACAAAAATACCAAAGTGAATTCAAACAGCAGAATACACAGGGCCACATTAACTAGTCTGTGCCTGCACACTAAAGCCCCAGGTATTATGTCTAGGATTTGCACTGGAATACGATTCCCCAGCGGAATTAGTAGTTTGATGCAGAATTTCTCAAACAACTTCATGACCTTTAAAGATCCAGCGTGTCTTCATTAATATATTATCATAAACCAAAGATTACCTAAGCTAGTGATTTTCTGAAACAATGTTTGGTCATGTATTTTGAGTATTATCCACTACAGATTGGATGCAGTCTGATATAAAACAGCTACATGTAAATAAATAAAATCAAATATGTCTTTTAGTTTTCCTACTAAATTATTGGGTAATGCTTCCACCTACTGGAGAAGACTGTGTGTTGCCTTGTATGGATGTCATTGATACTCATTTCTTTAATGTATGTTTCATTATAACTGTGTGGAATGAGTTTACAAGAGGTGGTGAACTGGAGGCCCTTTATTTAGTTTCACACCAGATTTGTCTTTAATAAAAGCCTCAGGGTTTCTGATGCACATCTGTGTCTTCTTCCACTGCTGGTAAATGTTGCACCAGTGTTTATTTTTACTGCACATTTTGATTTAGTTTTAGTCATAGTCTCTTGACTAAAATGAGACTTAGTTTTCGTCAACTCAATGACATTATGATTTTAGTTGACAAACTCTAGACATAGTTGACTAAAATATACAGGATAACAGTTTTTTTTTTTTTTTTTTTTTTTTTTTTTTTTAAGATTTAATTACCATTTATCAACCTGAAATGGGATGTTATTAATGTTTGTAAATACACACAGACATATTTGATGTGATTAATGTGTAGGACCACGAGTTTTGATTCGATTCCATGTGACAATATTATAGTTTAGTTTTTAGTACTTCAAAAACATCAATAGATTTTGATATACCGTAGTTTTCGTTCACATGTATATATATATTTTTTTTCAATAGATCCCAGTCCAGTTATTGTCACTTAAAAATGTAGTTGACAAAAACTATGACAAAAAAAAAAAAAAAACATTTAGTCAACAAAATTAACACTGCAAAACACCTCATAACTGTGATTTGGAACAGTCATATTGTATTTAGTTGACAGTTGGTGTGTTATACTTTGGTTGGATAGATATATTTGGTCTATTGTTGATTTAAGAGAGTCCAGGTGAAATGTGTTTAGTAGAAATACATCTATGATTACATTTAGTTTAGTTTGTTCTCTAAAAGAAAATAAAAAGATCTTTAATGCAATTCTGGCAAATACTGTAAGAGCACTGCAAGGACAGTTTTTCAACACTTACCTTTACTTTTTTTTTCTGCTTTTCCATCACTTGAGTTTGATCAGATTAAGTTTGTTTTAAACTAAAGGATAAAATTAAAGATATTTTTTGTACAATTCATATTAAATACAAGTCATTTGGGATTTCAATGGGAAACAGGTGATGGATGGTGTAATAGTAAATGTTAAATGTAAAATGTAAGACGTTAGTTACATGTATGGTTACATAACCTGACATTGTTTTGTTTATTTTCCTGATCATTGAATGGAAAACACTGTTCTAGAGCACACTTTATAGCCCAACGTGAATCAAAAAATAAAGTAAAAACGTGTAAACGGTGGATAAAATGAGTCTGGCAACCCTTCTGTCAAACGGCTTCATTTGTAGTTCCGGTTGATCTGGTGATCATTTTAAATGGTGACCATATCCGATTCGCTGCAGGTAGAAAGATCAGAAAACGATGATTTAGCTTTCTATAACCTCACCCTAACAACGCGTTGCTGCATGCTGTGAATTACATTCACTTTCTAGTATTTAAACGTTTTTGTTTGCAACATTAGAGAGGGAAATAAACTGGTAACAACAATGCTACTGGTAGGCGGTGTAACAAAACCCCAAAGCTATGTATCTAACTGGTTTAGCCCGCCATGAATCTCAAAGTATCTGTCAGTAGTTCCGTGTTCTTCAGCGCTAACTCAACCAACACTGCAGTCGGAAATGTCCGTCACTAGATTAGACGGTCACCACTTCAACCATAACACTGCTAGTGGAAGTTTCTGGACAAGTTGTCCGCTCTGCACCTGCCACTGACAGCAGCCCGTATCCACAGCCCACCATGGCGGGTAAAAGAGCTCTGGTGATTTTGTCCAAAGGCGCCGAGGAGATGGAGACCGTCATTCCCGTGGACATAATGCGCAGAGCCGGGGTTTGTAGAGAGAGAAGCACGCCTGTAGCATTAGCAAGCTACTAGCTAACTCCTCTTGGTACAAAACACAGATTTTGAACCCTGCCAGGTTCATAGCTCAAGTACCAGTTTGGTATTTTTAGGGTCATGACGAGCACTATTAAAGTCGAATACTGTGATAAAAATGTTGTTATTAAGACAAACGGAACATTTATGTAGGATATACCTGCTTGATGTAAATTTCTTACATACTATTTAACTTTTTATTGCTTTATCCCAACATGGTTTATGTCAATGAGTACACAGACAGAAGCCAGTTAAATGTCAACGTCCTTACCCCCCCTCCCCCCATTGATACCCTTCAAAATAAAAGTTCTACACACTGGCAGGAGGCCCATGTTCTGTCATCAATGCCTTGCACCACTTCTAATGTCCCTGTGTGTAAACCTGCAGATTGCGTGACGGTCGCAGGTCTCCTGGGCAAAGAGCCAGTGCAGTGCAGCAGAAATGTCGTCATATGTCCTGATGCCAGCCTTGAAGAGGCCAGCACACAGGTGGGACTCGCCCTCCATCTGCAACCAACCATTCATTCCATCTACTGTGTGTACACATGCATAGGACTGGAAAATAGGGCAAAACATTTCACAACAATTATTATCACAGTTTTCTTCATTTTCCTGCTTCTATCTCACATCCATGGTTGTGTAGTTTGTTGTTCAGAAAACGACAAGGCCACAAGACCAGATTAATTAAAACCGTGGCTATGGATACGTTAAACGTAGATAAATCTGGATACGTTAAACGTATCCGTAGCCACGGCCACTCTATGCATACGCAACAGTCCTCTTTGGCCAGTTTAGGTCACGTGATAGGTGCAACACGGGACTTAAAGTCCCGTCAGTTGTATTTTAGCTAATATTTATTTTTAGTAGGATTGAAACAATTAATTACATTGCTATATTGTCACGATATCATAAATGCAATTTTCTAATTGCAAAGGCTGCAAATTTTTTATTTATTTTTTTGTCCTGTCTTGTCCTGTTAAATTCAGTGTTTAAGAAGTGCAGTCCACATGTTTCATGAAACGTGAAGTTAGTTTGATATGTTGACAAGGTATAGCTACAGATTTGTTTGCTTGTTGTAATCTGTGCTTTAAAATGTATATTTTGTTTATTTAAAGTTTACATAAATCTGAAATGGTTTATGATGAAACAGATTGATTTATTCCTTGTGTTCGTTGAAAAATACATGATTAGAGCCCCTTGAAAAAATAATCGCGTATTAAATCGCAATCGCATTGTTGAGGGAAAAAAATCGCAATTAGATTATTTTTCCAAATCGTTCATCCTAATTTTAGCTACCCCGCTGACCCTTTTATTTTAGCCCTAACCCTAACCCAGAAATACCCTAAAATGTGTATTTTTGTCAGATATGCATTTTAGAAGGTGGAATTTTGCCATGTTAAATATGTTAAAATGTATATGTCACAAGTGGGATTGTGACATATGGGAATCTTTGAGTGTGGTGCTTTAGACCAGGAGTTCTCAACTGGTTTCACCCTGGGACCCACATTTTGCCACGGGCACTAATTCGCGACCCACTTTTTTTTTTTTTTTAATTCTTCAGACCAAGTTTTGTTTTTCAAAAATAGCTGTTGAAAACCAACATACATAATCTTTTTTAAATCAAAAATCTATATATATGTGCAACATGCATGTCACAGCATGCCTGTCAAAAAAAGTTTCTCTCAAAATAAAAGACAAGTCCCAACATGAGAGACAATTCATTTTTTATTTATTTTGGACCCAGCTGTCCACGACCCACCACAGGTACTTGTCCGCGACCCATTTTTGGGTCCCGACCCACCAGTTGAGATTCACTGCTTTAGACCACTTAGGCCATCCTGGCACGGTGAAAACACTGGCCGCATTACGCCTATGTAACGTAGCCATAGCCCCCGGGACAATGGCTACGTTTAACGTATCTCTAGACTCTTTCATTAATTATTGTGTTCTTGAATCGTTATTAACTTAAAATGTAAATGCTTGACAGTCTCTGTAACAGCATTAAAATAAAAAAGTTAACATCCATCCATTCATTCATTCTGCTTCCAGCTCACTTTGGCATCAGGTTGCCAGTCCCTCAGGACACATGCACACAGCGACAGACAGTGACGGACACATATGCTCAATAAAAGCTAAATGAGCACATTTCCTCCTAAAGGGAAGTGCACTTGAAATGCTTTTTATTTTGCTCACGTTGCATTAAGTTACTGGACTTGCAATAATCACAGGCATTATTCACCTAATGGAATCATATCTAAAGAGATCTTCTTAGAGAACCTGAAAACAGCTTTTTCATTTGATGATCATACAACGAACTAGTCTGTAGTGTTTGTTTATAGCATCTGAGACATTTTTCCTGTTCCAACAGAGTTGATTCTTCTAAATATGTCTTCATCCAGTTTTGCAGAACCCACGATAACTCATTAAAAATAGTTTTAAAAAATATATATATATCTGTTTATACTGATTTACAAAATAATACACATTATCACATTAAAGATGAATAAACAGTGCAGGAAAAGGCAGAACGTTTGAGGAGCTTATTTGCAGCCTTTACATAATTAGTAATCAATAAATACATTTTAGAAACAACAGACAAAAACAGAACTAAAAAAAAGGGAAATGTATATATAAAAACAAAAGATAACCTAAGATAAATAGTTAAAATGACTAAACATACAACTGTGATTAAAAAATTGTTTTATGATTTATCTCATATAATTTTACCACAAGGAAAGTGGTAAAAAGGGTTGTTTACAGAAGCACAAACTATGATTATTATTATTGTACAACAGCTCACACTGATTTTCATCACATTTTTAAGACTACAAACAAGATTTTGATGCTAATTTAGGACCTAACTTCATGTCCGTCTTTGTTGATTTTCCTCATAGGGCCCGTATGATGTGGTAGTTCTACCAGGAGGGATGCCAGGAGCTCAAAATCTGGCAGAGGTGAAAAGTTTAGACATTAACTCTATATGATTCTCTATCATAGAATATTGCTTTTTTGTTGTTGTTGTTGTCACAGTCAGCGATTTTGTAGATAGTTGAAAATGTGCTTACTCTCAGTGAGTTTACTTTGGCTAAAGATGACGACATTTCCTTTCTGACTTTTATTTTTTGTAGTCTCCTGCTGTCAAGGAGGTGCTGAAAGATCAAGATGGCAGAAAAGGTCTGATCGCAGCCATCTGTGCAGGTACAAACCTTAGAAACACCCAAGTCATCCTCATATTAAGGAATAAATTCATGTTTTCTTCACGAAGTTAAGTTTGGCATTTTGCAGCCCACACAGGGTGGTTTACTTTGATGTTCTTGTGCATTTTCTTAACTCTATCAGAGGCACAATATTAAATACTGTGTTCTTGCCATGATGTGACCCAAAAACATTTTTAACCTGAAAAGAAATCTTAAGGGATCATATTCTGAATTTGGATGTACCAAGCTAATGTGCCGCTAAATGGGATTTGGATCATAACCCTGTACATGGAATTAAAGATCTTGGACAGGAAAAAAAGGTGCAGGTGCTTTTTCATCTCCACATGGCTGTAGATATGGGCCATTCTCTGGTATTTAAGTAATTGGATGAATTGCTGAAGCTTATAGAGTTCAACACTCACTTTAACCACGTTTCTGAAAAATGCACGCTGCTAATGACATGCTTCGTTGATTTATAGTCATTCCTGGACCTTCTGTTTGACATTTTAAGTGTTAGGGGTGACGGTTTGATTAATAAGCGCCCTTGACGAAACCTATAAGCACTGGCATTTTATTTGACAGGTTTCAGACTTGGATAAAGGACACAGTGAAGGACGTGAAGTGGGGACAGACAAGGGACCGGTGAGAGATAGTGGATTGAGGGGTGTCCTAGAAATAACTGCAATCCTCACAGGATTACACAGTTTAATGAGCGTGCCAGCAAGAGGCATCGCTGCTTGACGTATTATTCTGTGGCAACACAAAAATCATTGTCTTGACACATATTAATTAAGGTTATTAAAGCCGTATAAGAATGAAAGTCAGACACTTCAAAGGGTTTGATTTTTATTTTTTTTAAAGCTGCTACCCCCGATATTTTTTTTATTTGATACATTTTGATTTGATTTGGCTTGATTTTTTTTCTCGAACATAAACACAACAGCAGTGTATCTACCACAATTAGAAAATAATAATAATAAAAAAAAAAAAAAAAAATTTATATATATATATATATATACACACACACACACACATCATTCATCGATATGTCTAATTAATTATACAATTCATCTATTCCACTATACATTCATCCGTCCAAACGTACACATACAAGGATATACAGACCCTTTCCTAAAAAAATAGAATATCATGGAAAAGTTGTTTAATTTCCATAATTCCATTCAAAAAGTTAAACTTTGATAAATTATAGATTCAAACGATTTCAAGTATTTATTTGTTTATTTTTACATAATTTGAGCTTCCAGCTCATAAGACCCACGAAAACAGGATTTCAAAAAAATTAGAATACTGTGAAGAAATCACAATTTACTTCTCAGTTTTTGCAGAAAAAAGAGGAGAAGAAGGACTGGACTGTTGGCCAGTGATCAAAGGTCCTCTTTTCTGATGAAAGTAAAGTGTGACTTTCATTCGGGAATCAAGGTCCAAGGGTTTGGAGGAATACTGGTGAGGAACAGAACAGAACATTGCACCTCAAATCATGACTGACTGTAGATATTTCACACTCAAGCAGCTTGGGTTTTATGAGCTGGAAGCCCAAATGTAAAAATAAACAAATAAATACTTGAAATAGTTTAAATTGTGGGCCCTGAATCTATAATCTATGAAAGTTTAACTTTTTGAATGTAATTATGGGAATTAAACAACTTTTCCATGATATTCAAATTTTTTGGAAAGTGTCTGTACACACCTAGTTACAATTTTTTTTCCCTTTAATCCTTTGAAATCATATTGTATGCCTTTATAGATTAATGAATCGAACGTCATTTACCCCAAAAAGAGAGGAAAATGGTTGAAATTGCCACTTGAAATTTTGTTTTCATTTTCGCAAATTGCATTGTGGAATGTGAAGTCCTATTAACGGATGCATAGTAGTCTTTTTACTTCATTCTTACCATGATTTCTGTTTATATATTTTTTGTTCTAGTTTTTTTCTGACATTCCCTCTAAAAAAAGATGATTGGGGGTAGAAAGCAGTTTTAAGCAACAAGCTTTTTTCATATTTTTACTTAATGGTAGGGATGTCTCAATACTCTTTTTCTTCCATATGATACGATATTGCTCCTGCGTCTCGCCGATCCGAATTGATCCGATATCGGTATGAATCATACATACTTTTAGTTTTATGTGGAATGTGAATAGTGTGGAACGTTAGAAAAGGTTTGATCAAGTGATGTTATTCAAACAGAGAACAATAGTCAACAACAGTAGGTATGAGAAAAACTGACCCATTTATTATTAACCAATTGGTTAAATACATTTTAACCTTCAACATAATATCTACAGTATTCTACAATTGAATAAAATAAATAAAAAATGAAGAAAAATAAATAAATCTGAAAATCCGGAAATTTGAATCCAATATTTGTTTTCAGGCTAATATCGGACCGATATCTGATATCAATATCGGATCAGGACATCCCTACTTAATGACAAGACTCTTTGGCTACGTTCACACTGCAAGCAACATACACTTGGCCAATAAAGATGATTCTGATTCTGATTCTGATTCTGATTCTGATAATGCTCAATTCCGATTTTTTTTGCTCAGATCCATTTTTTTGTTTGTCTGACCCGCATGCTTATTGTCGCGTTTGTCTCAACATTTTTGTGCAGTGGAGTCAGAGCATGAATGAGCAGGTGGAGGAGGACGAGGAAAAAGCGACAAATATTTTGTTCTTGTTTTTTTGTGGTGCCAATTTGCTTTTGAACACAGACCATTTATGATATGAACCTTCAAGCTTTGACCCGAATCCGACAGAGGAAAACCGAGACAGACATTAGGTATTTGTGTTCGTGCCCGACCTGAAACTGACAATTAAAACCTATTTTTTCCTCATACAAATGACATATTTACGTTTGTTTTAGTGGTAAACCTGCTTTAATTAATAAACAACTGTTAATGTCAAAAGAACAGATTGTCGCACGGGGAAACCAGCGCATGTTAAACACACAGGTGCGCAGTGTGTGCATGATACAGTGCATC
The DNA here is from genome assembly GCF_900634775.1 of Gouania willdenowi. Lineage (NCBI taxonomy): Eukaryota > Metazoa > Chordata > Actinopteri > Blenniiformes > Gobiesocidae > Gouania > Gouania willdenowi. Next base: position 14,298,841 of record NC_041048.1, on the reverse strand, counting down.
TATTTAAATAATCCACATATCAAACATAAGGATAAGTCATGTTCTTGTGCAGAAAATGGATTGTATCAACAGTGGATACTTAAAGCCTGTCCCTCTCTGATCCATGGTGATCAGAGGACAGCAGGCAGACTGCAGCGATGCTACGCTAACAGCTCTAGCTGTTAATAATGACATCAACGTATCAAACGCGCATTAATGCTGCATTCAATTGCACTTGGAACCTGAAAAGATCCTGGTCATCAATTTTGACCTCTGAGGTAAATGCATTTTGTTCAGTAACCTCAGAAAACATGGCTGGCCACAGCAAGCTGATGTTAGTTTTTATATTTTTCAAGGAGCAAAAATGCCTTCTGGGGAAATACTGTATATTAGCTCCTTGGGTAAGAGAGAGAGAGAAACGTCATTCACTTGAAGTAAGACTTGAACGCACCAGCATGGGTAATCCTGCATGCTTCATTGAACCATAGACTGTAGAGAGTGCATTGAACTATACGGGTATCATTACTTACGCAGAGCGGCGTTCAAATGAAACAGAGTCGGGATGGAAACCACAAACAGTTAATCTGCACTTTAGTAACAACACCTGCCAAATTAGACGACACATAAAAGTAAAAGTTGAGGAGAAAATGACTGTTTACATTTAAAGGTGGGCGCCGCCATTTTGCTAAACGTAATTCTGACCAACTCGAGGTGCTTGGACCCTGCCCGAGTTCCTGAGTCGGGGTTCCGAGTTCAAGGGCCATTTTATTGCACTTTTCCGATTCGTACTGTCGGATTTATCCGAGTTCTGAGTGCAGTCGAATGCAGCATAAATCCACCTTGGCCGTTCACACTGAGTTTTGCATTGAAAAAGATCCCATCTGTATCTGATTCAGGACCACATATGAAAGTGGTCGAATCTGATTTTAAAAAGTCAGATATGGGTTGGATTTGAGTGTTGACACTGCTTCAAAAAAATCAGATCTGGTCACTTGGCTCCCAAAAAATCGGATTTGGGCCACATTTGCCTGCAGTGTGAACGCAGCTTAAGTTTTTTTTTTTTTAACATATTTTATGTCTCTTATTATTTTTTATTACTTTCTTTCAGCTTTTTTTTGTCAAAGCAGCAAAACATTTAAAGAGCTGTTTCCTAAAAACAGAGGACAGTTTTACAATTGGTATAAGCTTTTTGTTCACTTACGCACAACACTGCTACTCATGGTCTCTCCCTGTTAGCTTCTGATCCTGCTCTATCAGACTGACTCCCTGTCTCCCAGACTGGCGTCCTTTGGGTGGGGACCGGCTGTAACAGGAGTAGTCAGGTTTTATCTGGCCTGTCTGCCGTTTGCTAGGGCCAGAGTCAAATCTTTAGACCGCACAGGCAGTCGGCCAAAGAGCATAATCAATAACTTTCTATTTATTAACAGTTTTTTGGATGAGCTCACTGCAGCTCGAGGACATTTCTAAAGTTAATGCAAAGGCAATAAATGTCTTCAGCCTCTCCTTTTTCCCTTCTTTTTGCAATGTTGCTCATTATTTGGCAAGAAGCTGAAGTTCTAATATTAGAAACAATTGCAATGCTGCCGGCTCAATTAGGACGCAGTATATGTCACAAGAGATTGCTGACATTCAGTCATTAGGTATTATTAGAACTTAATTTTGGAGTTGCAAGCACTCCCTTTGAGTGAGTTTCCTTTCACAGTCACAGATTTACCCTGACCTGTCCACAGTGTAAATGAAACCAGTAATATTATTCCTATTTTTATAGCTTCTCAGTGAATATCAATGCGTGTAAATGACAAACATATAGTTTTGCCCCAGTACTGTTTCTGTGATCTGTTGTAAAGATCAAGTAGATGGAAATCAGGAGTGACATGATCAAACCACATGTTCTTCAGTGTCACTTTCTCACAGGAAGCTGTTAAATGAACCTTAAGCAGCTTTGCCCTTTTGCAGGTCCGACTGCCTCTTCTGGCGCACGGCATCGGCTACGGCAGCACAGTCACTACACATCCCGCCATGAAAGAGAAGATGATGGCTGGAGGTAATAAAAATCAAATGCATGCGCCAGCGGCATTTTGTATTTATCTCGAAAAGAGAGTTAATGTTAATAAACTGAAGAGGCCAGGAGAGGGCGCTATAATTTCTATTTGTTGCCTAAGGAAATGCATGTCAAGGCTAAAACATCAACACCTAAAAGTGAAAGTGGTTGGATGCAGGGGATTTGACACTAGAAGTGGGTCAGAAGCTGAAAGAACAACAGATCAACTTTGTGTTCATGTTGTTGTCCTGTGATGTAGCTCAACGCTATCTGATTGTTATCACGCTCGTGCGTTAGTCTTTGTCTTTTTTTTTTAGACCACTATAAATATTCAGAGGCTCGAGTACAGAAAGATGGACATTACATCACCAGCCGTGGGCCAGGAACCAGTTTTGAGTTCGCCCTGACCATCGTAGAGGAACTTATGGGGGCCGAAGTCGCAGCTCAAGTCAAAGCTCCTCTTGTAATGAAAGACTGATTGTAGTAATTTTCACTCTAATACAGCAAAGAGGACGTCTCATTGGGTCAGTCAGACGTTACTGAGATGCTAAGTCAGTGTAACTGGCATCAAGGGTCAGTGTGACACATCATTCTTTCTCAGAGTACACAAATCTGTGTCCAGTTTAAAAGCAACATGCAGAATTCACTGTATATACTTTTCAAATAAAACAAAATGTACGCTTATTTAAAGATATTTGTCTACCTCGTATTATTTCAATATGTGGACAACTTTTGTTTTTTTTCTGGGCTTTATAAGCATTTTATTCTTTCAAAGTTGCTCGAAATGTCTACACACACATGCACGCATTACTTCCAATTGCCTCTAGTAAACCTAACATACATGCTTTTGGAATGTGAAAGGATGGGACATGAGGTGAGAACATGCAAACTGCACACTTAAAGGGGTCCCTGGGCTTTTCCTAATCAAGATACGATTGATCATGTGACAATGCAGCTGTGCCAGTGGCCAGTGGTTTTATTTTTAAGATAAATTGGAATCTTAAAGTGTCAGGTTCTGGGGTTCAGAGGCAGTGATAGTAACTGTAGCTCACATTTAACCTAATTCTTAACATTTTTTTCCTTTTTAAGACAAAGTGCCAATTGTTTATTTTCAGAGTGATTAATCTAGAAAACAAAATAAAGAAATAGGTTTCGTTAGGCTAAACAGACACCTTTCTTTATTTACATTTGCACATGCGGCCCTCAGTCTAATTTTATGTGGCCCCCAAGATAAATGTACAAAATGACAGAGAAATACACAAAACAAAAATACAAAGAGTTACAACATTGAAGGAAAATACTGTAAAAGACAAAAAAAAAACAGAAAATACTCCAAAAACACACAAAACTACTACAAAAATGAGCAAAACGATGACAGTAATACACAAATGACTACGAAAATTATACAAAATGACAGATGTACACAAAAAAAGGACAATTAAAACATGAAAAATTACTCCGCAAACCCACAGCACTACAAACAAGCAAAACTGCAACAGAAATACACAAAAAAATGTGAAAATGACACACACACAAATACAAAATATGACTCGGAAAAAAAAAAGTAAAATGACGGAAATACAAGAAAATACACAAAAGGACTACAGAAATGCACAAAATGTTTCACAACGAGCAAAACAACAAACATACACAGAATGATCCCACATACAATCCCTTGTATATGTGAACAAAAAGTAACTGAATAAAAAGCCAGAAAGACCTTTTTCTTCTCCTTAGTTTTGTGTCAAAGAAACCACTTCTATCATGTAGGAAGTTGGATTCACATGATCATAACTGAGTTGTTAAAAAAAAAGTATTTTTTACAAAAAAACTTTATTAAAAGGAAGTTCCAGATGATTTTATGACAAAGTTTTGCACTTGTGTGGATTCTTTTTAATTATCAAGTAATCATCTTGATTATTTAAGACTTAAAGACGCAAATGGCTTTAGAGCAGACATGGGCAACTGGCGGCCCCCAAAGTAAACATACAAAATAACTGAAAAATACACAAAACGAATGCAAGAAGGTATTAAAAAAATACAAAGTAGAGTACAGTAGAAGACAAGAAAAACACAAAAAATACTCCAAAAACACACAAAACTACTACAAAAAAAATGGAAAAACCAACAGTAATACACACAATGACTCAAAAGACAGAAAATGACAAAAATACACAAAAAAACAAGAAAAACACAAAAAATGATTCTGCAAACCCACAGTACTAACAAACAAGCAAAATGAACAACACAAATACACAATATGACTCCAAAAACATACATTTTACAGGACAAATACACAAAGGGTTAACAGAAATGCACAAATAAGCCTTTTCTCACACTCATTCTGGTTCAGTTCTCGCACATGAGGTCAAAGGTCAAGAGGGATAAACTGACGGAGTAAACAGTGAGTCTGACAGAGATTTAGATCATTTTTTCCCCGCTGGAGTATTGATTCTTTGAAAACAAATTGCGGAAACGTAGTATATTGGTCTCCAAGGTAGAAATGGCGCACACAAGCTAAAAAAATCATGTTTTGCCTGGCTTTTCAACAGTGATCAATCAGCTAGCACACACACACACACACACACACACACACACACACACACACACACACACACACACACAGATATTCCTTGCTTTTAGATGGTTGAAACAGGACTGAAAAACTTGTTTTCTCACCTGATTGCTTAGATGTCAGTATGTGATTTCTGAGGTAGTTTTTTTTTTTTTTTTTTTTATTATTATTATTTTTATTATTTCAGTCCTGTTTCAACTATCAACTATCTATAAAAGCAAGAAATCTCTGTCTGTCTGTGTGTGTGTGGCTCCAGGCTTTTACCTGGACCCTTCTGTTGCTTTAATACTGCTTCTCTCATCTCATCAGATATGTAAGTAAGTAGTTTATTTATAAAGCGCTTTTTGCAGATAAAATCACAAAGTGCTGTACAGAGTTGTGGTAAAAGTACAAGTGCAACACAATAGAATAATAAAACAAGAGTGCATAAACATCATAAGAACAGCAACATTAAAGGATAAATTAAAAAATTAAGTTAACTAAAAGCTTTTCTGTAAGTGCATCATGTATGTGCATCATTCCTGGATACAGTCCAAATTCCGCCCGCTGGAGACCCAGGTCGTCTGTGTTTTTGTCAACCAGGGGTCACCTGTGTGGAAGCGAGAGGACTACCTCGCTTCCATACTTCTGCTGAGCTGCTTCCATCGTTTTTTAAAAGCACTTGGATCGGCCTTAAGTGACATCGGCGGAAAACCCTGGTCACCTCTTCGAGTCCGAATATGTGCAATATTAATAATAGAAACACCATTTAAACACTAACACTCTCTGGAATAACATTACAAACGCTGTTAAGTTGGAAATATCAACAGAGTGAACGAGCTTGTTTATGTTTTTTTACCTCTCGATCTAGAATCAGAATTCCTTTATTAATCTCAGGGGGAAATTGCTTTCGTCACAGCCACTTTAGAACAATTCACAAATAAAAGAACAATACGTTTAACAAAGTCGAAAGAAAGAATAAACATTAAATAGGTGTCTAATTAAGTAAAAGACTGTTAAAAATGTCTGACTTTCACAGATATGGTATGACCTTTGCTGCTGGTCCCTGGAGGTGTGAGGAAACTGATCTGGATCTATCACTCAGAATAACACATACCCTTTATTCAAAATAATGTACTTATTTCTTAAAAAAAATTAATAAAAAAAATAAAATAAAAACTTGAAGATCTACCCATGAATAGCCAAGAGGATAATTTAAGACGTGCGCTATTATTAACACTGTTATGATGGTGAGGACGCTGTGTTTTGCTGTCACATGCCTGCAGTGGAGCTGTTCTCCTAAATATAGGCTCTGCATCAGCGCTCGCGCTGCATTGTGAGCGCGGCTCCTGCTTCAGAGCGCGGGAAACGGAATCCAAACTAATTGACAGGAATCTTGGCCAATTAACATCCTCGAGCGGGTTTCTGTCATGCTGGAAGCGACCAATGGTGGTTCTCCTGCAGTCGGAGGGGCGGGGCATGGACGCGGCGCGTGGTAGCCGTGTCAGAGCAACAAAAATCTGGAGGCTTCCTTCTTCATTGAGCAGGAGGACGAGGAGGAAGAGGAGGCTTTATCACATCAGGTAGGAGTCTTTTGGCTGCCCTTTGTAGCGCTAATGTGACAAAACGGAGGTTATATATCCTCATATCACCGACTGTGCTCTCACTGAAGGGCTTCGTCCTCATGACTGCTTTTAAATCTTGGCTTTTACAGTTTACGCAACGTTACTCACGCTTAAATGGCTCCAAAATGGGTTTAACAATTTAACGTGCTACCGACTCGTACAGGTTTATATAGTTGTTACTGATAAGGCTGTTATAAGAAGGACCGTGATTAGCCTGCTAAGTATGTTGTGTGTCAGCGTGCCTTAAGTTGACTGCAGTCCTGTGTAATGAATTGACATGGGTGTCTCGTAGTGACTTAATCACTCAGACTGAAGCCTGGGGAGACGTTCCCTGCTCAGTGTTCACAGCTGTGCACAGAGTCATCCTCCTCACATGGTAGAAAGAGCTCTGCAGATGTGACCCGACATGGAGACGTCAGCTCCACAAGCTTTTCATCCATCCTCGTCCTCATCCTCATCCTTATCAGCAGCAGCAGCCGCAGTCCCACTGATGCTGCTGCTGCAAAGGCCAGCTTAGGTCCTCACACTGATCTAGGTCCACTAAAAACAGAGGTGACAAAGTCATTTTAAAGCAAAAAAATGAAAATTATATATATGAGATAGATTCTAGGGGTCATGTATTCATTGCCATGAATCTGACAATATGATGTGATTCATCATTGCAGATTTGCAGTGTCACAATATGATATATCCCAATATTACGGCTGGACGATATGGACAAAGACTCATATCTCAATATTTTTTTCTCAAAATGCTGATATGATATTAATCTTGATATTTTTAACTCAATAAAATCTTGCCATAAAAACAATTCTGGGTTAAATTTGCTGATTCACAATGCCACACAGGCACATTTATTAACAAACAGCTGAACACTATGTGCCACTTTTGTCTTTTTTTTTCCTCTAAGAGACAGCACGTGTGAGTGAGTTCTTTGGTGTGGCTTTTTTTTTAAGGTTAGGACGCACTTAGAAATCCATCTAACTAGGGGTGTGTATTGCCTGACATCTGTCAATACGATTTGTATCCCGATACATAGGTCACGATACGATATATCCCAATATTAAAGTGTAAGGCAATTATTGCAATTTTTTTTTATATATATATATATGACTTAAGAAACAACTTTGTACACCTTCATGAGAACATTATGTATGAAATATATTTTATTGGCATATTTTACACTCAAAACATTGGCTTTAACATGCCATGTCAACAACTTAAAATAAAAAATCTGCCTGTGGCAACATAACTGAGGTATATGCCTAGAACAACAAATAAATGCAGAAAGTTAGTACTTTCTTTTTAGAATTTTATTGAAAAAAAACACAAGCTAGGCCAAAAAAAAAAAAAAAAAATCAATATTAATGCATTTTGAATCGATCTGAGAATCGCGCGACGTAATATCGCATTATATCGGCGAATCAATTTTTCTCAACACACCTACATCTAACAGTGCTTTTCATGTTCTGAGAATCAACAAAAGCAGTGACTCCTAAAATGAGTATTATTTGTAATACAAAATACAATATAAATTAAAAATAATATATTGTTATGGGCGATATCGTAATTTTCAATATCACCAAAATAGAAATCTCCATATATTGCCCATGCCTACCCGATATATCCCAATACTAAACAATACGATATGCATCGCAATGCATCGCAATATCAATAAGTACAAATTTCAAGTACAAAAGGGTATGAAATGCAATTTAACTTACTGTAACTAACTGTAATTCAAGTAGCAATATGAAAAACAAGTGGTATCTTCATCAAACTGTCAAATTAGATTTTTCAGAAAAGTTTAACTTATGATTTTGTTAAGTTGTAAAAAAAAAAAGGAACCACATACATCTATAAAGGTGCCAAGTCTGTTTTATGAAAATAAGGTGCAATCAATTTCCAAGCTACAATGCATTGAGGAGCCACTAAGGGCACCTAGTGACTGGTCGTTTACATGTTATGCAAATGTATTTTTTTGTTAAAAAACATGATTATAAGAAATTGATTTGGACATTTTTTTGGATCAATATATTGCAATATATCGCCAAAGTGATTTTTTTCCTCCCCCTAATAGATTTAATAAATTACAACTAGAGCGCGACCGATATGGGATTTATCGCGCTAATACTAACGTTAGAGGTTATAAAAAGCCGATATATGAAATAAGAAATTACCATTGATATATTGTACATGAACAAAAAATTCTTATAATACCCACAATATGATTAGAGACAAAGAAGCAAAACACTACTAAATAAATAAATAAACTAATAACACTATCAACATTAGAAAAGGCAAACTTGTGTAAAATGGATTTCCAGCAGTCAATGTTTTGACATATCATAGCGCAACTGAATAATCTGCTAACTGGGCTATTGACCGATGTCGATTAATCATTGATAGCTAAAACTGTTCTGATCAATCGGTCGGGCTCTAATTACAACCCAACATCATATAAATAAGGACAGTTGTGTCCTTTATTGTTTAAGGAAATGAAAACACACCTTTAATATGGTGCAGCCTTAATTTTCCTACCCCATAAACTCATTTTTCTTTCACTACCATATATTGTAAAGTTGTATAGTTCAGCTGCTGAAAAGACTGTTGGCAGTGATGAGTCATCATATCTAGAAATGTGTAAGCTTGTTTTTGGTGACAGTTAGCAAGTTCTCCTCAAATGAGTTTTCTGCTGTTACTTTGGTTTCTTCCCACAGTTGAAAACCACGTACACTAGGACAAATAGTCAATAGTGGTAGTGAAAGTCTTTACATGTAATCAAATACGGTACATGTCTGTGTGTGTTAGGCCCTAATAGACTGGATAACTTGGTGTATCTGCAGTTAAGTACACGGTATATAGAATCCTACAGCTCTCCATGACACAATGACCTGAATAACAGGATGAATAAGATGGCTGCCTGAAGAATTTGACCTTGAAACAAAATCTATGGAGGTCAGTTTGTAAGTTGTCCGTATGAGGTTTGTCATTAATTTGGTTTAATGATCTGATATTACCTATTCTTATCACCAGCTGAACAGAATTATAGGCTAAATGTTTTTAAGGTTAAGTAATATATATACCAAATAAATCAATATATCACTTTGTTGTACACAATCTCCCCTGCAGATTGTGCAGTTTTGACTGGTGTCGTGACTAAGTAATCTCACTAGATCTGAAAATATGCTTGATTATCAGGCACATGTAAATATTGATCTGGAGATAGCTTTAGGAAAAATGTGTGTTTTTGAAAGGAAGCTGGAGTGCAGTGCAGCAGAAAGGTCACCAACATCAAAACAATTAGATGATCCCCTATTGTGCATCCACCAGTATAATCAATGATACAGTTAAGTACAAGTCTTTTAGGCGCTAGATTTCCAGTTGTACACATCCTCAGTTTTTGAATTGTTCCTCCATGGACCCTTCCAGACCTTTACATCTCAGAATAGGAAGCTGGTTAAGTTCAGGAATCACAGCCATTGGTGTTTTCTTGTGAACCACACAGTGCTCATGGGGTGGAATCAGCTCACTGTGTGTTTATATGGCAACGTTTCATGTTGTCATCTCATACATTTTAGCTTTTTTCCAGGCCTTAATCCCAAATTAATGTAACCTTCCTTTAGATCAGACATAGGCAACTGGCGGCCATGGGGGCCACATGCGGCCCTGTGCGTCATTTTGTGCGTCCCAAAAACACACAAAACAACCACAAAATCATTCAGAATGAAAGAAACACATACTAAATGACAACAAAAAGACACTAATTACCCTAAAAAACATGAAATTGCACAAAGTGACCAAAAAATATGCACATTTTCTTCAAAACATACACGACGACGACAAGTATACACAAAAACAACATAAAAACATACAAAATGACAAATAAATACACATTTTTTTCCCCAAAAACACAAGACAACTACAGGTATTCACAAAAATAACAAACATTCAAAATTACAACAAAAAGCACTAAAAATAAAATAAAACCGGCAACAAATACACACAAGATAAGTCCTAAAACTCAAGACGACTACTAATATACACAAAATTAAAAGAAAAACACCTTTTCCTGAATGTTGATAATGTGGCCGCCGGATCAGACAATCACATTTTTGTGACCCACAGTTGCACATCTCTGCTTTGGGTGTTTTTGTCATTTGACATCCATAGATGCACACAAATAAAACCAATGACCAAATCACACTTACCAATAGCCTTGGCAAGTAAACCAATAAAAAGAAAGGGAAGGGATTGTTACACTCTAAATGTGCATGTGAATTATTTCTGGTTATTATCTAAAATCACTTTGCTATTTCCTGAGCAGTGTTCAAATGTCAAGATCATACTCTCATCTTGCGTCCTTGAATGAGAAAGAAGCATAGGTTATCTTATCTTATTTCGCTTTACATAGACAGGAAATGAAAGGCAAGAGCGCTTCTGGTAAGCAAGGCGTTCAATTGGTGAGAAACTGCATCCTTTTTCAGCTGACATTCAGCAAAGCATGCAGAGCACAGCAGGCTGGGACCATCCAAATTTAAAAGCAACTAAAAGGAGCCTTTTTCAGCCTTTCATTGCATTACCAAAACTAAAGCAATCCAAAAAAAGACTCAGGCTGTGTTCCCATTACAGCATGTCATGAGAGATTTGTTTACTTGTGCAGTCACGTCACGTCAAGATCCAGGTCCCCAAAGTTTTCTGTGTGCACCTGTGTGTGACTGTTACTTCTGGCTACACTCAGAAATAGTTTTGGCTAAGCGGGCGCCCTGTGACAGGTTTGAACATTTTGACAAGGTTGTGTCTGGTTTGTCATAATCTAATATGATGTACAGACATCTCAGAAAAGAAGAACAGACCTTCTCTACCATGTTGGAGTACAATGTCGTTACCAAAAGAAAAGTCATGATGACAATCCTACAGCAATCTTACTGATAGTTGTGGTTTTCTGTTGGATATTTCTGGAATGTTAACATTTTGCACTGTTGCACATAACATGTTAAATTCATTCTGCTTGAGCAGCTGTACAGTAAAGAGCTGGAGGCTTGACTCCCTATTTCTGGATGGGGCAGAGAAAAGCAGCATGGGGGGAGGGTGAGACTGAAGTCACTGAGACTGAGTCAGAGGTTTAGCTAATGATGCAATTAGAGTGCTGCACTTTTTCTCTTCCTGATTAGATCCCTCACTTGCATTGGCCTGCAGACAATGAGGAATGAAATTCCTCGCATGTCTCATTTTTACTGATGGATTTAATAAGGTAGCGGACATTTCTATTAGGGGTGGGGGAAAAAATCCATTCACATAAGAATCGCAATTCGAATCATCCATGATTCTGAATCGATTCATAAACTTAAAAAAAAAATAAAAAATGATGCAACACACAAGACAAAAGACAGGGACAAACAACAATGTGATAACCCAACATTATACACCCAGAGAACAATGGGGTGAAGAGAGGAACATTTTATATTAATAATGAAATGAAATAAGATATAATAATAACAATAATAAATCTAAATTGACTCAACCGGCATAATTTGTCATAATTTGCCTTAACACACTATGCGTTGTATCAGTTTATGAATCAAGAATTGTTTGAATCGAGAATCGGTTAAAATGAGAATCGATTTTGAATCTAATTGTGACCCTAAGAATTGGAATTGAATCGAATCAAACACATGGATAGGTTAGGTATCAGCGTTTAAACCAACAGATATTGTAGATTTTGTTTACATCATTTCGGTCACATTAGTGTGGAGTCTGTAAAAACTAGATTTGGGTTATTTAGTACTGTACTTGTATCAGTCATTGATAAATCCAAGTAAGTACCCAATTTTGAATACTCATACTCATAATTGGAAATCTAATTTTTGTTGAAGCGTTTTTGCACTGTTTATCATCAGTCTGTTGAGGTTTAGTTGTTGACAGATAAAGTTCTTGATGTAACGACAACAATCCTCGATCTAAAAAATTACTATTGAACCCATGTTGTGTGTACGTTTTCAACTGTGGTCTACTCAAGATTAATTTATGCTGTTTATGTTTAGCCAAGGATGATTGACTTGATTTGGCGTGACCATTTAAATTAAGTCTGCTCTTTGGGGATGGCACAATTGTTTACCTAATGTCTGGATTGTTCTCTCTTTTGTGCAGTGATCCCATTGAGACTGGGCAGAGACAAGAGTTCTAAAAGCCTAATAGCTTTGGCTTTATCAATACCCAAAGGATCAAAAAGTCCTTTATTGATATCCCTGCACCACTTTCATTAAAGAAAAATAACACTCTTGATTGCTTTACTCTGCACAAAATGGGTTATCACTCTGAATCCCATCCCATAATTTATACTGCAGTGCAAAGGCAGAGTGTATAGCAAATACCAAACTATTATTACGATTCTGTGGACTCCGCCTGGTTCATTGTTTTTCTTATAGTGGTTTGGTACTCATAAATGTTAATGTGATCAGGCCAAGCCTCCATTTTTGCTTTATTAGTGCAGAGGTTTCATATCCATCAGTCTGTGCTTGCATTATTGCAAAATACTACCAGCAAGGTGGGGCCATTTTCTGAGAAACTGCAGCTGAGCACATGGCATTTAATTTCTAAAACCAAATTGAAATAGAGCAGATTGAAAAATGCTTTCAATTGTGAGCTTTATTTATATGTAGAATAGTAAAGATTATTCACCGAGTTTGACAATTTGATCAACAGCACATTGTCCTTGATTTGTCCTAAATCTAAGGAGACAGTCTACATGTGTCCTTAGATTGAAAATCAGTCTCTTCAAAGGGTTGGGTTTCTTTTGTCTAGACAAGAAGCTTGTGTTTCTTGGTATCCCTTTTTCCTAGCATTAGGATTTGACACCGAGAGTCTAAATTATTAAGTTTGTGTGAGTTTCAGGAGAAATGGTGTTAGGCTGAATGAGACCAAGGCTCAACATCAGTCCTTGCCCGCAAGACACTGGCGAGTGAAAGTTATAGTGTGGCAAGATATCATTTCCCCCCTTATTTGCCCAACATGGCAAGTCAGCAGGAGCGGAGATGCTGGGCCTGGTCAGTCGAATCATTGTTCACTGAGCCCCCCAGCTCTGAAAGCTAATTTTCAGACTCATGGTTAGCTGCTGTTGATTCGCGCAGTGCAGCTGGATGGTATTGGAGAGTGTACTTGTATGCTAAAGCATTGATCTCTAGCCTTATATGTCACTCTGTTAAAGGTCCAAGATATAAGATTATTGTCATTTCAACAATATACAGAATAGAAAGTAAAATAAAACATTTCCCCGGATCCAGAGCTACATGTAACATTTAACTACAATAAACATAATAGGCTTGGACAATGTAAACTAGAGACATAAAGTGCAAGAATGCAGTGCAAAAAGATGCTCAACAGCAGTGTTGTGCTAGTTACTGAAAAAAGTAACTAGTTGCCATTACTAGTTACTTCATTCACAAAGTAACTCAGTTACTATTTTGATAGTTTGATAGTTTAAAAGTAATGCGTTACTGGAAAAAGTAACTTTTGAGTTACTTAGAATTAAAGAATGTATTATTTATTTTGGGTCATTTGTGTCCATACAGCTTCATATCAGTGTTGTATTAATATAATAATCCACTGTTGATCAACTGCTATAAAACAACCATAAATGTGCATATAAAGCACAAAACAGCTGCTGCAAAATTAAAACAGTAAATTTTCAGCCTTAGCACAGTAATGTAAAGTAAGCTGTGCATATTCCAGATACACATTCTGCTGTTGAAAAGGCTTATAAAATAAATGTGGAAAAACTAATTCACAGCATTTTTCTCAGGTACACAATGCTAAACATATCATGCTAATGAGCTGCTGTGAGCAGTGACTCAGCAGTAGCGACAGGCTTCTTATTTACAACAACATACCGTGCAATAGTTTGGCTGAGCTGTAACTGGATAACAGTCACAGTCCGTTAAAATCCAGCCGCAGCGTTAGCTTAGCTTCACTAATGCATCTTTTGGAGAAAAAAGTAATGCTCGTCCTGCTCTCGCATTGACTCGCCATGATTGGCGCACGTGATGTAAACAGAAACACGCTGACAATGCTGCTTCTTTTACTGTTTGGCACGGCATCCCGCAAAAATATGTAGCGCCACTGTAAACAGGAAGTACACTGAAGCTAGCAAAGTAACAGACAAACGCACCATATTGTAACGGTAACGGCGTTGTTTCTTTAGAAAAATATTGTGTTACAGTACTAGTTACTGTCAAAAGTAACGCGCTGCTGCCCAACATTGCTCAACAGACAGTGCAGTGATTAGTAACAACACAGAACAGTTAGTTTAAAATTAAAAAGACAAATTGCAGCGCCACCATATAAACATGAGGTAATGTGTGTGTTTAGTCCAGTCACTGATTGTTTAACAGTCTTAATGGCTTGTGGGATGAAACTGTTACATAGTCAGGGTGTGCGGGCGTAAATGCTTCTGTACTGTGAACAGTGACTGTGAGGGTATGTGGGGTCACCCACAACACTAGTGGCTTTGGATGCTGTGGTTCGAGACGGTGAAAATTATCTCATTTTTTAAAAAGGAACATTTATTGAAATTAACAAAGGTGAGGTAGAACGACAACTAGTAAAAAAAAAAATTTAACAAATATTAAAAACAGGTGAGGTAGAACAAGTAAAAATAAAAATAAATATGTAAACATAATACATTCCGAAATACATTCATAAATATTTAAGCATAAATTAATAATGACACACTATTGCACACAGTAACAAAAATATGCACCATGGTGATACATCTCAAGAAATATTATGAAATAGAAATGTTTAAGAAACCATGAATAAGTCCATTCCAACTCAAACCCAGAACATAAATTAGCAGAGGAAAATAACGTAATGTCAGATGCGCATCAAGCAACAAACTGTTCAAGTTTCTGTCCTAAATTTAAATTCTTGTTATTTCAGCCACTGCTTGTTTTTTAATTTTTTTCAATTTATTTACAGAATAAAATAACAAAATTGGCATCCAGCAACGCATCCTACCCCAACCTCTCTCCCATACATTCATACCTCATTCACAACCACAATCATCCACACATTCATGTTGTGTTGTGACAGGAAAGCGAAATATAAATATAAATAAAAAAGTACAACATAACAGAATGAAAAATAAAATAAAATCAATAACACTGATCCAAAATCAAGAAAAAAATACAACACAATTACCAAAACATTTATAACATAACAAATGGCACACCTTTAAGAAAGTACACCTAGCAACTATATCTCTAATTCGAGTAAGCAAACATTCCATTTCTTTTCATGATCAGTTATTCTTTTATTTGTTGCTATAATTGTTTCTAGCATATACTAATGATGAACTCTATTCTTAAAGTGTTTTATACATACATTTGATATAGTTTTAGCTTTAAAAATAGACATTTTACCCAGCAGGATAATCATGTTCAAAGAGTGTGTACATTTACCTTAAAAAACAAATAACAAAATATTCTGTGGTGTGATTCGCAAAACAATATCCATAAACCTTAACCATGACTGTTCACTGACCCAAAACTTGGCTACATGTGGACAACAATAAAACAAATGCATCAGTCACTGCTTGTTGCAGAAAAACTTAATATTGACACTAAAACATTAAAACATTTTGCAAATATCATATCTCGAGTCACTGTCAATCTTTGCTTCATACAAAACTGTTGTATACGCCAGTTAATTCAACTATTCATCAGCATGCATGGCTATGCTGTACACCCCCCCCCCCCCCCCCCCCCCCAAAAAAAAAAACAAAAAACAAAAGGCGTGACCAAATTCAGTGCCACCACTAGAAAAGTTTGTGTAGAGCCCTGTGATATATTACCCAGGCCTACGTACACATTATATACTCACTGATAAGTGAATGGTTAACATTTTCATCAGTACTATATAGTTTGGTTTTCCTCCAAACATTTTATCTTGCCATGTGGCATGGCAATTGGATGTCCTACTTGCGCTACATGATAAGTGACCTTTGAAAGGTAATGTAGACTAGAGCCCTGGAGACGCTGTATCACTGCAGTAAAAAAAAAAAAAATACGAAGTCATTCTGTTACTTTTTTTCCACTGGTCCACACCTTACATTCTCACTCAGATTCACTGAATGCATACTTGCTCAAATGCTGACATTGCACACGGGTGTGAAGGTGTGTATGTAAGGAAGTAGGCGGGGTGTTTTCTTTAACCCCTTTTTTCTCGGGGACTCCTACGACACAAATGTGCTGGGTTTTTGTCCGTGTCTTTCTTTTCTCCCTCAGTCTGTTTTCTATCCCCGTTCTGTCTGTCTCACGTCACTTTTATTTTTCTCTCCTTACATCATGCCCCCGTGTCAGACATACAGTCTCATCTCACTCAAGCGCTTTAGCTCAGTCACACAAGATCTTGTGTTCTGTCATTCCTCCTCCCTCTCTTTCCTCGCTGTTTTTTCTATTTATTTATTTTTTTTAACCACTGTTGTGTGCTGCAGCTCTTCGTTGCTACTGTGGTTTCTGCTTTTTAGCTTCTGGTTTTTTTTTGCTCACTGCGTCAGGAATCAGCCACAGACCAAGGTGGGTGTTTTCAGAGCATCATCATAGCAAGGTCTGAGGCAGGCTGCCATACTCTTCCTTACTTTATGTCAGTGAGAGTTGAGATGATCATGTGTTTCTGTTGCCTTAGGAGAGTAAATGATGTTTGACATAGTTGCACGCAATGCTTGTGAGATTCCCTATATTCTTCACATCTTTCTCTGAGCTATGTATCAATATAGTTGGAGTTGGTGCATTCCCTCTCTGGTGCTGTATTGCAGTTGGTGCATTCAGCATAGTTGGTGCAGAGAGCACACTACTAGTATAATAAGGTATGCTCTTTTTGCATACCTTATTATACTAGTGTATGCTCTCTCATTTCTCTCTTTCTCTCTGGATGTAGAGCTGTAGTGCATTACACAAACGCATGTGTACGTTAACGTAGGAGGTCTTTTTCACCTTACCTGCCTTGTTGCTGCCGCATTTCCATCTGTTGCAGTCGCTACAGCGAGTAACAGCTTAAAGCGAGGCTTTAACTGCACGGGGGTGTGTGCTGCTGAGAGGTTGTGACAGTTGGCGCCTGTTCCTTTTTTGATAATTTGCTTCTGTTTAGGTGTTGTTGTTGGCCACTTCAATAATCTGTTGTTTGTACAGGTGAGTGTGTGTGTGTGTGCTTGTCTTGCATGCCCTGTGGACTGTGTTTCAGGGAGAAAGCACATGAGAGGCAGAATGCAGGGGTTCACTTTGGTGCAGTAAGCTGTTGCATGTTGTGTTAAAAGTAGGCTCAGTGGCTTGTTGTTGTTTCCTTTTACTCTGCCTGTTCACATGTTTTGCATCAATCCTCTGCCATTAAGCTTGACAAATGTCCTTGTTTAATTGATGTCTATGAGAAAGTTTAGCCTTTGGGGTACATTATTCAAATCGTAAAAAAAAGGTCTGGCAAAACAGATTTAATGAGGATCTTTTTCATGCAGTAATTTATACAGCATTTTCACAGCTGCAATTACTAACTAATTATGTGTAGTAGCTTAGTCAAAGTAACTTGACATGTTTGAAGTTTTGCTTGATGTTTCACTTCTTTATTCAAGAGGCTTTTGTCTGAAAACTGCAAAAAAAGAAGAAAGAAATAGTGATCACAAATCACAGATCTGTTGGATGCACCAGTGGGTTGAGGAAACTTAAATTCCCAATCCTGTTGCAGGAGAGATTTAGCAACCCCTCTGGCAACATTAGTCTTAATTTGGAGTCTCCAAAGGCTGACACACAAAATTTGCAGGCTTGCACACCCATATTCAGTATAAAAGACATACTCCTGGGTGTGTTCAGCAGGTGTGTGTCGCCCAGAGCTGTTCTGGTGCATATCTAGATTTGCTGTTAAGAAAAGGTAGCTTTGATGAAAATAGCTTTCCAATATGATCTGGATTTATATCTTTTAAAGCCAGCTCATTTTAAAGCAAAATATATCACCTGAGTGTAGGGCTGGGCGATATGTTGATATTCAAGATATATTGAGTTTTCTCCGACGATATAGAAAATTACAATATCATCTATACCGAACTTCTCGTAGAACATGTCCATCTCTCATGGCCGTCACCAGACTGTGCCGTGTTAGCGGAGAGACTGGGGTGTGGAGGGCCCTCGGGTGCACGCATGAAAGCAGAACAAGTAGAGCTGGGGAACGGAGAACATCCAGCTCCTTAACCGGAGGAGAGGAGAGCGATCAGGCCGTCCTCTTCTTCTTAGCCTGGGTGTACTGAGCGGGCTGTGCCGGCGCAGCTGCGGTCGAAGGCTTTTGGGCCAGTCGGACAAACCATGTTGAGGTCTGGAGCGGACGGTCTTGGCGTTTTGAACTGTGGGCCCTGAGGAGCAGTTTGTGGGAACGCCTTCCGGCTCACGGGTGGAGATGGGGCCGGGGATTTCCGAGGAAAACAGAGGCTGAGGGCCTCGTCATTCTTCTTTTTAGCATCACATCGTCGCTGCATGGAGGCCAGCGCAGAGCCAAAGATCCCCTCCCTCAGGACTATGGGCATGTCCAGGATGTCACTTCTTTCCCCGTCGGAAAGATTCGCGAGGTCGAGCCACCGCGCCCGTTCCTGGAGCACTGGCATGATAGGAATATCTCACGACAAGCTGTAGTTTCACAGGCGGTTTAGCATTTTCTATTCCATCACCTAGTGGTGAAATAACTGATGCATCCTTGTGTCCATTTAAAATAGGTTAATTTAAACTAAGTTGATCAAAACTTAATCAATAAACCTGCTCAGATTCAGTAAACCATTGATCTCTGAGGGGACATTAATGTGCTCTCATACATCTTCATTTGACATGAATAATTAAAAAGGAGCAGTCAGAATAATCCATGTCAGTACAACTTTTATATACCTTTTAATTGTATCTTACTCATTTTTTTTAAATTACATTTTTTATTTTTGACATACATAAAATGGTAAATCCAGTCGCAATATCTGTCAGAAGAATCGCAATTATGTTTTTTTTGTGTGTGGTGGATAGCTTCTAAATTCATGCGCACCAGTCTATCGAACGAGTAAACGAACGCGTACCCTGCGTCTGCACGTCTGATTTACATTTCCCATAAACTTAGAATGGGTACACGGACACAATGCTCAAGTCACTTCCGCATGTGTGCTTGCGGTTTTATGTGCATACATATTAAAGCATATGCACACCTACGCCACACCTGGATGTACACCTAACAAACATAAATATATCAGTCACAAATAGGCGCAGGTGTGGCGTGAGTGAAGCTATAGCGATCAGGCGCGCTTCACTATGTAGCACCGTCTACATGACATGTAAACACAAAGATTGTTAGGCGTCCAGGCGAGCAGGTGTGTACACTCGGGATGTAACTATTCACTCAACTCCCGATATGATTCGATTCACGATACTGGGTTCACGATATGATTCTCTCATGATTTATTTTACAAAATGGGACTGTAGACAAATGATGACTGAAAAATACTCATTTATTTTTTTGGGGAAAAAATGAGAAAATACTATTTTCCTTTTATTTTTCATTGTCAAAAGAATCCCTTGATAAACTCTTCAAAACAATGCAATTTAACTAAAAATAAATCCTGAATGAAATAATACAAAAGGAATAACACAGATAAAGAAGAAGCCTATTCATTTAAATTCTGGTTCTATAGTAAACAATGCAAAACTGCATAATAGTTCCTTTTTTTTTTTTTTTTTTTTTATTAAAAAAAGTGCAACTAAAAATGTATTTTGTGCCTTAACAAATGCTATGTGCTATCAGACAGACAGAGCTAATAAAAACGTGACTTTTACAGATATTCACGTAATATTACAGATATTCTTTCGGTGCTAAAGGGGTAAGGAATCATTTGTGAACATGTTTAATAGTAGTAGGCGATTCTGCCTGCTGCCTACGCTTCTGGACAAGAGAAGGATAAATAGATAAATAGGTCATTGAGTGTGAGTGAGAGTGTATAACGGGCCACCATTTAGTCCGGTTACAGTCTGTCACGACACCCGTCCATATAGTGGTAGTGACTGTAGTGTTACACTCTGAGTCAGATCGTTGCTGTGATTGGACAGGATACAGCACTCAACACTCACACACACTTACTGACTTGCGCGTGTGTTTACGCCTGGACGCCTAACATTTTTATGTGTTTACATGTCACGTAGACGGTGCCACACCTGCCACTACACCGAACTACGTAAATAAGGTAAGTTTGGTGAAAGTTAGGCAGGCAGGTGTGTGTGTATGTGTCGTATCGTGAGGTACCTGACAATACCCAGCCCTAATTTACATCGTATATTGCCATTTTGAGAACAATTATCGAGATTTGAGTTTTGGTTCATATCACCCAGCCCTACCTGAGTGGATTAAAATTGAACTAGTTTTACTATTGCGTTTCAACATTCTTATTAGTGTTCTAGCTTTAAATGAATAACACAGTATATCAATATTTTGATCACTTGATCTATAAAGACTCAAAATCATAAAATACACAATGAATAAAAGCAGCGTGAGATTTTCAGAGCAAAGCAGTCCCTTTTGCGGCTGCGGAGATTTTTTTTTGCTTTTGATCAAAGAATCTGACAAAGCTGCTGATTTAAATTTACTTTTCCAGAGGGTTGTCTTCAGATGATTAAAATGGGTAGGTTTTAGCTTTAGGTTTATTTCTTGTTAGAAGCTGATCTAATTTCCCTGTGTGCCTGCTATGTGTCCTTGAAGTTTTAGAGCTACTATAAAAATAATTTTCAGACAACATTGCATTTTAATAATAATATATATATCTATATATATATATATATATATATATATATATATATATATAAAGATAAAAACTTGCATGTCAAGTTTTCTTTCTGTTTTGTATGTATTTGCAGCAACTACACAAGGATCTTGTGACCTTATCTGCAGAAGCGCCACTTGAGATGAAATCTTATTACATCGCTCTGTGTGAGGGGTTTAAAAGTGCTTATCATCCAGGTCATACATAATAATTAAATGTTCTGACCCATGTGACTCTCCCTATTTGAATATTCAGCAAACCTCTGCTTCATTTTTAATTCACTAACCTTCTCATCGTGCCCTGACTATACCGTGTGGCCCCAAAAAGTGCATTAGCCAACTCTAACTGACTTTGGGTGACCCTGACCACTGTGAAGCAGCCATGCTCTTTGTAACAGTTGCCTTCATGCATTTTATCACTTGTGATCAAATGGGAGTCTAAAAATAGCTTCCTGCCATTCATTGCATGCAGTGAAAAAAAAGAGGTTCCCTGCTCTTCCCCCCCACATGGTTATGCCTTATGGAGGATTTTGATAATGGGTTGCCATTGCGCTTTGATAAAATTTGTTACATGTAGATACATTTGTCAGCATGATGCTTCTCACTCCCTACTGATCACAAACATCCCAGGCTGATGGCCTTAAATAGGAGCTTGGATGTTTTTACACCAAACATTTATTAGTGTTTGGTTGCCCAAATTTTGACCTGAGATTTTCCATGATTTGATAACACCACAAAATTTCCTGGCCTTGTTTTTTTTAAGGTTATGTCTGATTTGAGTTGTGTTCTGTATAAGTGACAATAAGTTATGCCCACAACAGATATGAATTAATGCAACACCGAAGTCTGTCTGAGTTACTGAAGCTGTATTACACGTGTGAAGAATGACTCCAAAGTGACTGTAGTGCTGAACATGTAAGTGTGACTTATGAGACACGATGCTGTATGTGATGGCTGAGTTATTCGGGTCATGATGATATAATGTTTGAGGGTCTTGGGCTTATCATTAGGTGATGTCTGCAATTTCTGAGTTATGCTATATTGTTATTTCCCTCGCACTGTGTACCCCCTGTTGATGACTGATGGTGTGCTCCTCCTTTGTTAAGTCTAACTGTTTCAAGGGTAGTTTTATATGCTTAATATGTGCACAAATTAGTATTGCAGTCAGGGAATCATTAAATGGCTGATGTCACTACTCCCTCATTTATCTGGATATAAACTTTGAAAAATGAGACTTGACTTGAGGGGGAAATTGTATTATCGCACGCTGCAGTTCTATTATAGGTCAGTGTAGCAGTGACGGCAGAGGACTGACTGACCTCACACAAATCCCTGACAAATGAGAAAAAGTGAAATTGGAATGATGGAAACGGAGAGAAAAGAACCTGCCGAAAATTCCATTAATAATGATTTTGTAAGACATGGTGATATCTCTACCAAATGTACTCACGAGAGGGCTAGGTCAGAAAAGGCAAATCTTTTTCTATGACATATTTCTTACACAACGCAATTCATTGTGTTACATGATAAAAAAGTGCATAATTTAGTAATAATTATTAAACAGAGTTTAAAAATGAACAATAAAATAATTAAAAATCTCCCCCTCAGTCATACTCAGTAGAGAAAAAGTGCCTTCAACTTGGATTGAAAAATGTTCACATTAGATGCTGACTTCAGCTCTACTGGTAGTGGGTTCTACGTCTTTGCAGCATCACCATGTTGGCTGTGAACTCTGGGCTCCACTATCTGACCTGTGTCCATAGATCTGAGAAACTCGCTGGGTTCATACCTGACTAACATCTCACTGATGTATTCTGGACCAAACCCATTCACAGATTTATACACCAGCACCAGAACTTTAAAGTCTATTCTGAGGCTGACTGGGAGCCAGTGTAAAGATTTTAAAACTGGAGTAATGTGTTCTGACCTCTTTGTTCTGGTTAAGACCTGAGCTGCAGCGTTCTGAACCAGCTGTAGCTGTTTGATGCTCTTTTGGGGGGGATTCCTGTCAGAAGCCCATTACAATAGTCCAGTCTGCTGGAGATAAAAGCATGGACCAGTTTCTCCTGATCTTTCACTGTAGAGATGTGGTAGAAGGCTGTGATTTGTGATTGATTTAATGTTTTGGACTTGGTCTTTAGCTTTTAGAGGTCGAGACTTAAAGCTGCTATCCGGAGTTTCTGAGAAATCTGTTTATATGTGATTCTTTTGAAATGCGAAAAAATACCTAACTAGTCTTTTACTATGGTCTACTGCCGATGGTCATTCATATACATTAATGTATATAAGTCCCTCCTTCATCCGATAGACCAGTGATTCTCAACTGGTGGGTCGGGACCCAAAAGTGGGTCGCGGACCTGTACTGGGTGAGTCGCGGACAGCTGGTCAAAAATAAATAAATACTTAATGTCTCTTATGTTGGATTGGACTTGTCTTTTATTTTGAAAGAAACTTTTCTTTTGACAGGCCTGTTGTGAAATGCTTGTTGCACAGGCAAATATATAGATTTATGTTTTAAAAAAAATTATATGGATTAATAAGAATAAATTTGGTTGGTTGAATTCTTAAAAAAAAGTGGGTCGCGATTTAATGACGATGACAAAATTGGGTTGCAAGGTGAGACCAGTTGAGAACCACTGCTATAGACAAATATCAAATGGACCTATATGGATTTTTTTTAGGGCCGATGCCGATACCGATTTTTTTTTCCATCAGCCCTAGCCGATGACCGATTAAGACTGCCGATTTTTTTGAGCCGATATTTGGAGCCGATACTTCTTTTGCTTTCTCAATTTACATCATAAAAAGTACACAATGATGATAACAAATGGTACAAGTTTCAATTTTTTAAAAAGAAACATTTATTGAAATGAACAAAGGTGAGGTAGAATGACACCAAGTAAAAAATATTTAACAAATAATAAAAACAGGTGATGTAGAACAACAACAAGTAAAAAATAGTGAGACATTTCATGAAATATTATGAAAGAAAACTGTTTGTCCTTGTCCTGAAAATAACTTTGACAAAAGTTGGCCTGACTGAAGATGTATTTTATTAACAGGATCATTGAGTATACAGATATATAATTATAGTATTAAACACAGAAAGAAATCATGAATAAGTCAATTCCAACACAACCCTAGAACATAAATTAGCAGAGGAAAATAATGTGATGTCAGATGCGTATTAAGCAATAGGGATGTAACGATTCACTCAACTGCCGATACAATTTGATTTACGATACTGGGTTCACGATACGATTCTCTCACGATTTATTTTACAAAATGGGACTGTAGAAAAATGATGACTGAAAAATATTCCTTTATTTTTTGGGGGAAAAAAAACTATACTGTTTTCCTTTTATTTTTCATTGTCAAAAGAATCCCTTGATAAACTATTCAAAACAATGCAATTTAACTAAAAATATATCTTGAATGAAATAAATGAAGGCATAATACAAATGAAGAAGAAGCCTATTAATTTAAATTCTGGTTCTATAGTAAACAATGCAAAACTGCATAATAGTTATTTTTCGTTTTAAAAGTGCAACTGTAAATGTATTTTGTGCCTTAACAATTGGACTTAAAAAAAAAAAAAAAAAAAAAAAAGTAATTTCACTGTATGTAGGTCAGATATTTGTTTGGACCAGCAGAGGGCGCTGGTAACCCAGTGGTCGGTTGGCATGCAGATATCTTGCAGTGAAGAAGAGATGCTATGCTAGCAGACAGAGCTAATAGAAAAAAACATGACTTTTACAGATATTCACATAATACTACAGATATTTTTTCGGTGCTAAAGGGGTAAGGAATCATTTATGAATATATTTAAGAGTAGAAGGCGGCCATAAAGAAAGTATTAGCAGATTCCGCTCGCCGCCAACACTTCTGGATAAAAGACGCACTGCGATTAAATTTTCACAGTATCGATGTGAATCGTGATACCTATGAATCGATTTTTAACTGCCTTACGATTAATCGTTACATCCCTATCAAGCAACAAACTGTTCCAAGTTTCTGTTCTAAATTGCATCAACATTAACAGGAATAAATATTCAAACAAGTAGTAAACTGCTTCTCAAAGTTTTAAAAACTCTCCTTCTCAGCGCAGTATTGCTGTAATGTTTGTATCAGAGAGGGAGGGAGAGATAAAGACAAACCCACACGCACACCAAACTTCCAGCCAGCTGCTCGTTAAATACAACTGTGACAACAACATGGACCC
The DNA here is from genome assembly GCF_900634775.1 of Gouania willdenowi. Classification (NCBI taxonomy): domain Eukaryota; kingdom Metazoa; phylum Chordata; class Actinopteri; order Blenniiformes; family Gobiesocidae; genus Gouania; species Gouania willdenowi. Next base: position 14,273,600 of record NC_041048.1, on the reverse strand, counting down.
ACGCAACTATGTCAGCTAAGTTAAACAGTTGATGCTTTTAAAGTTTAAAACTTGCCATTGGAGTTGAAGAGCTTCCTTCACGCTCTGCTAGTGGGGGGAGGGGCTCTGCACTCGGCACTTTGCAGCCTCTGTCTGCAGAAACACGGAGCAGCCTATGGCAGCCGCTCTGTATATAAAGTGGATCAACGAACGCAGCAGCGCACATCGGCCGATGCTGAGACACGTAAAACACGCAAAAATCGGCCGAATAATCGGCCGGCCGATGAATCGGTTAATCACTAGTTGCGTATTAGGCCTTTATTTGAGTAATGCCTATTTTATCTAGTCGTGAGAAAATCATGCAAAAATATTTTGTTAGAATAATCATGAAAAAAAAGAGTGATTCAACCAAAAATACGGCCACAGGGTCATCCGAAAACCAGAAATGCGCTTTTGGGACACTTTTCTCACCGAAAGAACCGGCCAAAACAGGATGTTTTGAGGACGTTACCAAACACTGCGTGTCTGGAAACGGGCCAATGAATAATGAGGGCGTTTGATGCAAATTAATGAGGTGGGTGCAATCCTCAGCGTGAAGGTGCTCCGCGTCTCTCCTCCAAGAACATATTTTTTGTCCACACCTTGAATAACTCTACTTTGCCTCTAGATGCGCCGTGTGGGCTGTGCTGCTCAAAATAGGGACCAATGTCTTCCACATCTTTGCACCAGTAGCGCCATTCTCCACAATAGCGACGAGAGAAATAGACTTCTTATATCTAATAGTTTTTGAGTGTGTGTAATCTGTAACCTCAGTGTCCTGTTCCCATCATAAAAAAGATGTATTTTTTGTGATTGCCTGCTGCTACATCCAATCTGTTTCAAGGTGCATCAAGTTCAGAAATACATTTTTTTTACGTGCTTGGGCTTCTACAAGGTTATGTTGTCTTTATATTGTTTCAAATTACTCTGGCCGTTTTATGATTTCTGGTTTCAACAAGGTGCAATTTGCTACTAAATGATGATTCTTACCCACATCAAGATTTGATTCAATTATGAATGTAGTATTTTTCAACAGCATTTCTTTGTTTCTCATCGTGACCATTGATGAATTACTGTTTTTATAAACTTTGCATTCAGACTAAGGAGACACATTTACATCGCACCTTTTATTAAACCAGCACAGGATATATCAGACCCTCCAGGAATTTGCAATGTTGCGATCGCAACTATCAATGCAAATTCTGTAGGGCTGTAGTCAACCAGGAAATGGTTGGTTCACCAAGACTATGGCTCACATAGCGATTATACGACCAAAAGAAAAAGAAGAATGAAGAAGCAGGTGCAGAAGAGGACGAGGAGAAAGAAAAAGAGGGACAAAAATTTTGTTTTGGTGTTTTGTGGTGCCGATTTGCTTTTAAACACAGACCGTTTATGATAATTACCTTATTCAAGCTTTGACCAGAACCCGACAAAGCAAAAGTCCAACCTACAGGTCCGACAGACATTAGATGTTTATATCCGTGCCCGAACTGAAACCGACAATTAAAACCTATTTTTTCCTCATACAAATGACATATTTACGTTTGTTTTAGTGGTAAGCCTGCTTTTATTAATAAACAACTGTTAATGTCAACATCAGATCAGTGCACGGGGAAACAAACGCACGTCAAACACAGGTACATGTCAGCCAGAGGACATTTTGAGTTATTTACAGATTCTGAAAGTGTGGATTATAATCACACATAGAAATCAATATTTTTAGAAGTTAAGGCCGTTTGAATGTTTTCACTCTTCAGAAATGCAGAGAACCGCCTTCAAAAAAACTAAAACAAGTATTTTCAGAGAAAATTAAAGTTTTTTTCCTTTTTAATCTTTTCCTTTCATGCCAACTTGTTCCTGTTTTGTCACTGTGTGTCAGATATATAATAAACATAACCAGCAGCTTAACCTTAGTGCTTTTAAAATGTGTTAACATTCTTTCTACAGTATTTTGTGTAATTTACCATTTAAATAATGCCGTATTGGAAATGTATACTACTTTTGATAAGAAAGATTGAGTCATTCACGGCTAGCTGTTTGAATCGCTTAATGTAACAGTACAGAGGGCACGTTGATTTACCATAACTGCACTGGCACGCACAATCAAAACAAATTCTGTTATGTGCAGAAGACATCTCTTCTTAAAACCTAGCAGCTGTTGCCTCAGGGACTCCGACAGTAAACAAACACTTGGACTCCTACAGTTTTTGTCTGTGACACAGATTATGGGCAGACTAATGGCTTGTATGTGGACGTGAGCTAAGATTGCATAAACCCTTAATGCTTCAAGTAACTCAGTTGTGTTCTTATGCTTGACTGTGCAAACACTGAGGGGTTGTGTAGGTAGTTGGTCATAAAGAGAAGCAGAAGACAGAGAAAGGGTGGCAGTCACTTTTCTCTTTTTTAAGAAAAAACTCCATCCTTACACTATCAGTCTTTGTTTGGGCCATTAACTTGCCCGACGATTCCATGCTGCTCCCGTGTTGGGGATTATATATTAAAAGGTTCCTCTGCTTCTCTGATACCCAAGAAAATAAACCATCAAGCTTCTGTTTGACCTCCATTAATTTTGAGTTAAAAATAGGTCCTTTCACTTATCCTCCTGGCTGTTAAGTAACTCTATTAGGCAATTAGTTGGGATGCCCTCTGGAATACGAATAGTGAAGACAAAGTGAAGGATGTTCCTCCGGTGTGTATGTGTGTGTTTGTGTGTGTGCGTGTGTGTGTGAGAGAGAGAGACCTTGCCAAGTCATCCATGAGTGTGTCAGGACGGCGCACATGCACTGTGTATAATAAGAGGGAACACAGCCACACTCTTGATGCTGAATACAAGCATCAACAATAATAGATATAAAGAGTGCTATTACTTCATGGCTGTATACTACCAAGATGGATTTAATACCCTATCCCTAACCCTATTAAGCTAGGGTTGTCTGTACTACAACGCTGGTTCACTTCTTACTGAGGTAAATCACAGTGGTCTTGTGCTGTATGCAGTAGGGCAGGGCGATATATCGAGATTCGAGTTATCTTTTCGTTTTCTATTTTGGCGATATATAAAATTACATTATCGCCTATATCGATATTCATATTTTTATAGCTTATTTTGTATCAAAATATTGTTTTAGAAGTTGCTACTTTCACTACTTCTCAGAACAGCATAACAAAGCACAGTTAGATGGATTTCTGGGTGCGTCCTAACTAGGGGTGTGCCAAAATATTGATTCGATTCGCTGGCTCCAAATATCGACTTCACAAAAGTGTTCGTGTGTGAGAGCATGCATGTGCGCATGTCTTTATGTAGCGACACACATACAGGAGAGGTGAAAAGGAAAGTTATGCAAGTGAGATTTTAGCGCATTTGCCCTCCTGTTACTTATGCCTCATCACTATTGACTCATAATACAGGCTAAAGAGCATTACCTTGTTGAGGCTCCGAGTCTGCTTGCAGAAGTGGGAATGTTTTCTTTTCAGCATCATCATGGAAGCACTATTATGGTAGGCTAGATCCATCTTATAGTATCTACACTGGACTACGTTGTCCAACTTGCAAAGCGTAAAATGGTCCCACACACCAGACATAATATTGCGATATATCGTATCGCAAAGGTACCTGGCAATACCCAGCCCTAGCCCTAAACCAGACCTTTCCCTAAACAAGCCACACTACAGAGCTCATTCACATTATAGGAGAAAAATTCGTGTGTTAACAAATGAGCTTGTTTGGCATATTGCGTCAGCAAATTTATCCCAAAATTGTCTTTATAGTCAGACTTAATTTGAAATAAAATTATTGAGATTTATCGTATATTGTCATTTTGAGAAAAATTATTGAGATGAGTTTTGGTCCATATCGCCCAGCCCTAGTACGGAACGAATTATGTTCTGGATTAGCGCGTATCAAAGCATCGGCGATAGAGTAGGTTCTATCTGATAAGAACTCAACAGATACTATATATGAAATAAAGGGCACTGAGGAAGCTCTGCCCTGAACATTTGTGATAAAATATAGTGAAACTGACTGATCAGAGTTAATGTTCGTTTTATTGTATGATTAATTATTTTTTGTATAATCTCACAATTCTCTGCCAGCATTCCTTACTTCCCTAGTTTTTGGCCTGGATTATGGTTTTTAATTCTTCTTAAATCATAACAACAGTTGTCTGTTCCTCCATGGTAATGTTTCTCTGTGTTTACTATTGGTCAGATGCCGCAAACACCCCCTTTATGTAACCAAACCAGACCTAGGTTAGATTACAGAATTGATGCCCAGCTAATCAGGTTTGCGAATGTTTGGTTAAATCAATCCTGCTGTCGTAATTATATCTCATAAAAGTAAGCCCAATTTCGTCGTACATGCCTTAGTTAGGAGCCAAGGAAGAACATGTGCCATAATCTCCGAGGTCGATGCTAAAAGATTCTGTGAATATTTTTTGTATCAGTGCCATTCTGTCACTTAATTCTCTTTTTTGCACATTTACAATGTTGTGAATGTATAATATTGTCCACAATTATCAATTAGTTTAACCCAGAGGAAACTCTCCTTATTGTGAATGGGTGCTCTATAATGTTCATGTGGAACTGAGTGTTCTGGTCATTCTTGTCAATAGCACCACAATGAGTGTGCAAAATTAGCTTGGAAAGTGTGATTGAGGAGAGTTGGTGTGTGGGTGGTCATATTGTATGTGTAATTTGCCAGATTGTCACAGTATCATAGTATGATGCTGACACACACACACACACACACACACATATCCACTCTGTAGGCATTCTGTAGTGCAATAGACTGGAGAAGTCAGAGAGAATTGGAACCAAATGAATGAATACCATGTTGCATCAAGCAGGAATGAGTTTCATTTTTAAATGTAACTGTTTTCATAGCTTAATTAATTGATTAAAAAAAAAATTTTCTTTATAATTTTTAAATCTGTGAAACAGTTGTTGGGGTTAGGAAAAAGATAGACAAGTAAAAAGTACAATTTGATTTTTGTGTCCTCAGTTCTTTATATATACACCTTAATACACAATTTGTAATACAACAAAAGAACAATAACTTGTTTTTCATTTGTGATATTTAATGATCAGCTTAGACAAGTAGGAGGTCTGATCCAAAGCACTGCATATTTGCACTTGTCCTCCCTCCTGTATGCATGGTTTTTCACCACATTAGCTCCTCAACAGCAGTTTTATTTTTTGCTATTTCCCTTCTATTGTTTTTTCCACAAACACCTTATCGGCCAGTGTTTTTACTTTTTTATCTTGGTTTTCAAAGGTGTCTGTCTCTCTGTATATGGTGCTTGTGATTCCCTGCAGGCATATTCCTCTCGGGGCCACTCAGGGTCATTTCACAGAGCTGCCAGCCAACTGCTGCAATTGTGCCTCATTTCATTAGGACCTCTGGACTGCGCTTGCTCTGTTTTCCCATCAGTTAGTAATGTATTTGTCAGTGTGGCAGGGTAGCATCCCATGGGGATTGTTCCCCTGTGGCTGAAAAACAGAATGGAGGTATTGAGTGCATATGTTTCCAAAGACATTAGGATCTAGTAAAAAAAAAAAAAAAAAAAACTAAAAAAGCTCTCTGTTCTGTTTACAGTCCATTTAAATGACCATTTGTGTTGTATTGAAAGGAAAACTATCAGGCATTCAGAGCTCTCCAATTTTTCCAACCTCCTGCTGTAGCCCTCTGTCAGCTGAACAGGTTCCAAATGAAACCTTAGCCAAGTATACATTAGCAATGTCTAGTAGGAAATTTGAACAGCCAATAGCTTTTCTTGCCATGATTAGTCTCTGTTAATGGTTGGTGTTGGGTTTCAATAGAAACATCATCATCAAACTCTTGTAGTATTTTATATTGGATTATTTTTGTATTCATTTATGTTAGAGCTCGACCAACATGGAATTTTTAGGGCCAATAACGATATTTGCATTTTTTTAAAAAGGCCAATCTCTCTGTGGGGCCTGGCCGGCTGCTGCTGCTGGGCTGGGTCACTGGCGGCCACCTGCCGTTAGGCTGATATATGAAATATGAACATGCACACGCACAGGATACATAGTTTACATGAACGCAAATTCTTGTATTACCCAAACTATGATTCAAGACAAAGAAGCAAAACTCTAATACATTTAATAAGGAATTTTAATTAGTAACACTGTCAACAAAAGACCTATAAAGGCACTGATGAATAAGAAAAGGCAAACTTGTGTAAACTGTATTTCTGGTATGTAAAATTATTATTATAATTTTTTAAAGATGCTTGAATCGTAAACATGAATAAATCAAAAAAGGCGCAGTAAAGAGTGAGATAATTTCCATGCAGCAGAAAGTTAATACATAGCCTGCTATTAACTGATGTTGATTAATTGGTGATGGCTAAAATAGGCCAGATTGATCGGCCACACAGATGAAACAGTCAGGTTTCAATTTCTTTACAAATTTAAAATATCCAAGTGTCAGTGATTATTTTTAGCGTTTGTTAGAATCATCAGTTTCTCTCAATTTTGTTATTCAAATCCTCAATTATTTACTCTGGTATGATTAAACATGGCGTAGTAGAAATGCTCACTAAACAAACTCTATACTTGCTAGGGTTGTTTGTGTCTTTATTTACTTACTTTAAATAGTAAGCTGATAATATTAGAAAAAGAATGAGAATAATAGAAAACAAAAAATCCTGAGTGCTAGAAATAGGGTATCGTCACGAAATATAAATTATCAACAAACTAAAATACTTAAGGGTATCCCCTGGTTTATAGGTGGTGGAGCTAGTGAATACAGACTGTTTACACGGGCAATAGTTCTGCTTCTCTCATAATCATAAGGATTTTTCTTTCCCCTAACATGCACTCTTGTTGGCAATGATGCGTTTTATCAGTTGAATAAGGCTTATGAATGGAGGCCATTTTTAAACCTTTAATATTACATCTGGCCACAGGGTAAATAGGTCAGGCCAACTTCTGATTTGGTGTGTTCTCTCTGAAACTCAAGCAGTTAAATAAACACACCGGGTTTAGTGTTGTTAAGCAGAGCACTCTTTATTCATTGTCTTCCTTGGCTTGGTTTCTCAATCGAAAGCAAGAGAGAGAGATGAGCTGCATTCAAATGGGGAAATATGGTGGTTTCATATTTCCACTGCAGAGTGCTATTCTATGCTGCAGTTCACTGCAGTCTGGTCTGGTAGCAAATGCTTGAATCCAGCTTTACAGACATCATTCACATGTTTCTATTGTTTAGTATCTTTGTCATTGTGTTTGCAGTGAGTATATTTGTGGGAGAATGCTCTTAGCACTGTGTTTAAATGAAGGAGTTTGCCTGTGAGGCAGCACAAGAGTATAAAATAAATGTTGAGCTAGGACATACAGAGTGCTGATGAATCATTGTGCTGCCACTGATACAGGCAACCTGGGACCATACCCTATACTGTGATAACCAGGTATGGAGGCACACTGGAAGACTTCATAAATAAATAATACTTAAAACCAGATATGGAATTGTTGTTCTTGGTCATATTTTTAGCTTTTCTTATACATATGGAAATACTTGATGGAAGATATTTCTCTTTACAGGCTTTGGCCCATTCTTTCATTTATTACAATTTGAAGTCACTAACATCCATACATAGAATGTTTGCACAGTAAAGTATTGGATTATTGTCTTTAGGTGTATTAACTGTATGAATATTTTTTTATTGGTTTTAGTAGGAGTACTCATCGGAGAGAGGTAAAAACACATGCAAGCTCAGCCCACATTGACCTGAGAGTCTTGCTTTCACAGTCGTTTGTCTTTACACAAAATGTACAATGAAACTTTTCATACAAAACATTTACAGCCACGTAATGGACAAGCTGCTGAGATACCGAAAACTAAAGACGCACTTCCCATGAGGGAAGGCTTTAGTTAGTTTTAACAACTTGCTTTGTTTTTTAAATCCCATTTGCAGGTTGAAGACTGTAACAATAGCAGAGCCTTCGATTTTCCCCAATTTTAGTTTCACCAGCAATTTGTTGTCAATAGTGACCTCCAAAAACTATGCCTCAAATCCTTACTAGGATTCATTGGGTTTTCAGCATACATGATTCTCACCACCTTTGCCCCAGCCACTGCTTCTAACAGAAATAGCTATACAAGAATTAAAAAAAGCTATATGATACATAATTAACCATAAAACGTTATGTTTCAAAACACTTAAATTCGGTGACGTCATGTAGCTGTTTTGTTTCAGGAAGTGAATTCTGTAATTTCCGTCCATTTTCCACAGAATTGCAAAGTGCACACCAGAGATGGTATCCTGTTAATATAATAAAATCTGATTCTACGATCAGTGTTTAATGCCCACCATTGGATACCGTACTTAGCTTTAGGTTTGACTCTATTTTGTATACTTCAGTTACCTTTTCAGTGTTGTTGAGTTGAAAGATTTGTATCAATTTGCAGTATAAATAGAGTATTTATGCATATTGTTGTTAGTTTTTTTTTCTGCAGTAGGCACCCAGTGACATGAACGGTTTCTGTGATCAAGAGCCCTTCACAGCTTCATAGAGCGGAAACCTTTTTAAAAATGACAAACTGTCTGAAGAGAGGACACGCGCACATAGATTATCATCCTCTCAATGCTCTCACTTTGATTGTGGAATGAATAATGAAGCGAAAAAGAGGAAAATCTATCTGGATTTTCTTTGTAGTCCTACTAGGAGCTGAGTGAGGTTAGCTTTTCTATTTTTCCTGCCTGACTGCACTCCCATGTAGGATATCCCCAGTCGTTCTCGTCTGCTAGCTCGTTTTCTTCTTCCGCAGCCATCTGCTCAGGTCTGTGTGTGTTTTCTGCAGCTGCCAACATGCTACACAACACTACTAAGCTTTCCAGGCCAACATTGCCTGCCTGCTTGCTTTGCTCATGAAAGCCTTGTCTCAACAGGGAATTTGTTCAGGCGCGGTGTAGGTGGATTTATTGGTGGAAGGCATGAAGCGCATTATTTTATGACTCAATTTTGCATTTTGTTTGGAAAAGACCATGAGCATGAGGCAAGCTTAAAATGGATTATGAAAAAATAGGCCTGCATTGACATTTGCTTCCATCGTTCTTTCTTTTTTTAATCACGATATTGATGCACTTATCTTTGTTGCAATATTGCCTGTCTATAATATTAATGTTGCTCCTGACTAGTGGGTAGTTTGCTCTTAAGGTCATACTGTGAAACAAAGTGAAACAAAATTTTACCAACATATTTTGGCGATATCAACTGATTTTGGAGTTGAAAAAAATAGATCTCTTACTTCTGGCCAGGGGAGACGTCCTATCTCAAGTTGAGGAGTGTAAGTACCTCAAGATCTTCTGCATGTGTAATGGTAGAATGGAACCAGATCGATGTGGCAGTAATGCGAATGCTTAACTGGTCCAATGTGGTGAATAGAGTGCTAAGCTCTTTGTTGACCAGTTGATGTCTTTTTCAACCTATGGTCATGAGCTTTGGGTAGTGTCCAAAGGAAAGATCGCAAGTGCAAAAAATAAGTTTTTTTCTTCTGTTGGAAAGAAACTTTCTCAGCGTGACACACATTCTCACACTGGACGCCTCCATATTTACCTCTGTAAAAACCATACATGTCTGCGGAGTCACGTGTCACTTTAGACCTTTTCTGCGCATGCGTGTCACTTCATGGTCGCATTCTGTGCATACTCCAAACTGATTGAAGACACATTTAATATGTAATATGAACAATCACACAAAAAAATGTATCCCAATTGTGCATTAAGACTTGCAGTGTGAACGTAGCCAGAGTCGAGCTAATGCTCCTTTAAATTGAGAGGAGCCAGTTATGGTTGTTCAAGCTTATAGTAAGAATGCCTCCCATTCTCCTCCCTTTGCTGGGCGTGTCCAGCTGGGGGGCAGATGGAGGACACGTTGAAGAGGTTATATCTCTTGGTTTTCTGAGGAATGCCTTGGGATATCCCCAGAGGAGCTGGTGGAAGTGGAAAATCCCATAGCCAGTTTGTGAGGAAAACTCAAGAGATTAGAAGTTGAGAGTGAGTATATTGAACTGTTCTTGTGTGTTGTGGCTTGGGTGTAAGTTTAGCTTTAAAATAAGTGGACATTCAGGAAACATGATGACCATTCTCCCACATCAAGTACTCTCTCTCTCTCTCTCTCTCTCTCTCTCTCTCTCTCTCTCTCTCTCTATCTCTCTCTCTCTCTCTCTCTCTCTCTCTCTCTCTCTCTCTCTCTCTCTCTCTCTCTCTCTCTCTCTCTCTCTCTCTCTCTCTCTCTCTCTCTCTCTCTCCCCCCTTGCTGTCTGCAGTTTTAATCTGCAAAGTGCCCCTTGGCCCATTAGTGCAGTAAATCTGAGCCCTCTAACTTCAGCCAGGAAGAGTCTGTAGTGTACCGCATTGCTGCAGTCAGCAGCAGTATCCGCTCCAACTGCAGCTCACCACAGGCCTCTCAGAGACTGCTGCATTGCTCAGAATGTACAGAGTTGCTGTTAGCAACTATTTAGTGTTAAAGGTAATAGGCAGAAACAACTTTGAACATGTATTCCTTTGCACTCAAGGAACTTTTAATATTACTTTTCTAAAATATGTGACTTTACCTTTTAAGTTATTTTTTATGATTTTTAAAAAAGAATAGTCAAAAATATCTATCTTTTTCAATAAAGGTTACATTTTTTACCCATTTTGTTTAAATGTTGTTGAAAAAGTTAGGCTACCACTGTAATAATCAATCATTTCGATAGTTATCAGTTAAATTTGTTATCAATTTTAACTAAGATTGTAATGTGTATATTTAGTGTTTGTGGTATCCATTTCAGTCTTTTTGCTGAGGTTGGTGCCATCTTTGCCCGGTCTGCTGTATTAAATGCCAGTCATGTCATAGAAACACACACCCCTGGTGTAGCGCAGCATCACTGACGTTGCATAATAATACATTTTATTTAGAAAGCACTTTTCAGACAATAAAATGCCGCTCAAAGTGCTTTACATAATTAAAAAAAAAGGAACACAACACACTGATGACAATGGCACGTGCATGGCTACAGAGGCTCCAATAAGAAGACACCATCAGAGGAGCCCTTGGACTCGTGTCATCAGGAGACACGGAGATGTACAGCTGGGTATCGTCAGCATAACTGTGGAAGTTTACTCCATGTCTCCTGATGACATCACCAAAAGAGAGCATATATAGATTAAAGAAAACAGGGCCTAAAATTGATCCCTGTGGTACACCACATGTTATTTTACAAACCTTAGAGGAGAAAAAATCTAAATTTACCATGAAAGTACCGTCTGTGAGGTAAGATGAGAACCATCTATGTATGTACAGCACCATAGAGGCCCACCAGATGTTTTAGTCTATTGAAAAGAATGGTGTTGCTTACTGTGTCGAAAGCGGCACTAAGATCCATTGTCGTTTAAGGTCAAAGTTTACTCTCACATCATTTAAAATATTAAGGAGGACTGTCTCTGTGCTGTGGTTCACGCTATAACCAGACTGATATTTTTCCAAAATATTAAAATCAGATAAAAATGCCATCAATTGAATAAAAACTTCTTGTTTCTTTGGTTCCTATTAGGGCTGCAACTAACAACTATTTTAGTAGTCGACTAGTCGAGTACTTTTTACTTGATCAATTCCTTTAATGCAGTGGTTAGCGTTAGCTCTTAGCCCAGTCTTATGTGTCGGTGGGTTAGCTTAGCATGCTTTAGGAGAGCACCATCACCGTGTTTGTGGAACTTTGGGTGGATCTGATGGAGGAACTTAGACTGGTTCACTTTGTTGACGAGCAGCGCTACGTGTGTGAGCGGCGTCGACAGCGCTGAGCTCCCGGTAACAGAGACATATTCTTACCAGTGGGAATGTTTTTGGTGATATATCTCCCGCTAATCACGTTCGTAACATGCATACAGTTCTGAGCAAAGATATATAGAAGGTGAGATGAGCCACTCCTCATGAAAAAAACAATGTTCTGCTCTGTCCACATTTGTCGGTGACTAATTCTGTTATCGATTTTTGTCGACAATGTCGACTAATCGTTGCATCCTTATTTCCAATGTGCACTATGATCCGGGTTATGGTGGAAGGAAGGAATTCAACAGGGTGGGGAGGATGTTAACAATGTTCTTTACTTTAGCTTGAGGGTAACAGCGGTTCACTGCATTAAAAAACCTAATGCGCCTGGTGATGCTGTCTCCGACGATGAGAATGGTTGGGGAGAACAGAGGGCGCAGATGTCGGTTGTTGGAGGGGCCATCGGGAGAGGCCTCCATCCTGTCGGGTGGGTCCTCGGGATGAGAGGCGACGGAAAGAGCCTCCAGGCTGGTGCACGACGGAGGCACATCAGAGCTCACCACTGGAACAAGGTCCCCGCAGCGTCGTGCCACCGCTGTCCTCAGACGTTTCCGCCGCATGGAGGCGGTTGACGTGGCGATTATTTTTGGACGAGTGGGGGACCCCGGAGGAGCAGGACAACCAATCGTCAGGGCTTTGAATCTGTCAGTAAGGGCCAGACATGATGGAGGGGGTTTCTTTGCGGTGTGCACCACGGGACACAACGTCAGCCCACGAAGTCCCATCGTGCGGAGTGGAGCAGGACGGGGTTGAGGAAGATGGTGGATCCCAGTGAAGAGTGTCCGGGAGAAGAGTGACTGGTTTCATTTTGTAATTTTTGGGCTTCGCTCCTTGCCAAAATCAGGCGTTCCCCAGGTCGGACGGAGAGATGTTTGCAGCAGGGTTTGTGGACGACAGATGCTCTTGTTGAGTGAATCAAAAGATAATGGTGTCCATATGAAGTTCTGTGTCATAGATTTTGTGGAGTGTGGATATACGATTTAGGGATCGACCAATATGGATTTTTTTAGGGCCGATGCCAATACCAATTTTTTTCTATCAGCCTAAGCCGATGACCGATACAGACTGCCGATTTTCTTGAGCCAATATTTGGAGCCGATACTACTTTTTCTCCCACAATTTACATCATAAAAATTACACAATGATGATAACAAATGGTACAAGTCTCAATTTAAAAAAAGGAACATTTATTGAAATTAACAAAGGTGAGGTAGAACAACATCAAGTAAAAAATATTCAACAAATAATAAAAACAGGTGATGTAGAACATGAACAAGTAAAAAAATAGATTGAGACATATTATGAAATACTGTTTGTCCTTGACCTGAAAATAGCTATTACAAAAGTTGGCCTGACTGAAGATATATTTTATTAACAGGATTATTGAGTATACAGATATATAATTATAGTATTAAACACAGAAATAAACTATGAATAAGTCCATTCCAACTCAACTCCAGAACACAAATTAGCAGAGGAAAATAACATGATATCAGGCAAAAGTTGGCCTGACTGAAGATATATTTTATTAACAGGATTATTGAGTATACAGATATATAATTATAGTATTAAACAAACACAGAAATAAACTATGAATAAGTCCATTCCAACTCAACTCCAGAACATAAATTAGCAGAGGAAAATAACATGATGTCAGATGCGTATTAAGCAACAAACTGTTTAAGTTTCTGTTCTAAATTGCATCAACATTGACAGGAATAAATATTCAAACAAGTAGTTAACTGCTTCTCAAAGTTTTAAAAACTCACCTTCTCAGCGGATCGGCGAACGCAGCAGCGTGCATCGGCCAATGCCGATACACGTAAAACACGCAAAAATCGGCGATTAAATCGGCCGGCAGATGAAGCGGTCTATCACTAATACAATTTTCAAGCTCGGCAACCTTTTCTATGAGTGAAGTGCAGCTGATGCAGCCAGATGGAGAGGTGAGTTATGCCATGTAACACAAAGGTGTCCAGTATAGAGCTAAAAATGTATGAAATCAGGCTTGGTGACGTAGGTGAGAGGTAGTGACAGATGACAGCAGGGCACGGAGACTTACACGCATGGACTCCTCCTCGGAGCCCACGGTGTTGAAATGGTGTGATCACACTCCACAAAACACAGAATCCGACGAACAGCAGTGGAACTTACCGACAAGGGCCCCGGTGTGGAGATTAGATGACTCAGGAGGTCTTGTCACTGGGTCACGGTGACATAGGCTGTATGATGCATCGTTTTATAACCTTAACAACAATTGTAGACCTTCTATAGTGAGATAAAGTGACAAATACAGAGAAAGTTTATTCTTTTTTTGTGAAAGAAAGGTACAATCACTGACATTTGCAGAGCATACAGAGCCCAGTTGTCTCACAGACATGGGAAACATTATTGCCTCCCTAATATTAACTCCCACTCATAAGCTTGGAGGTGGAAAAGTGGCTATTCAGGAAGCAGTGTCCACTTTTCTACCCTCAGGCTCATTTTTACTATCTCTCCAATTCATATTGTTTCATGTGTGGCACTGTTTGGTGCAGGTCAGTCAGAAATTGTTAGATTTTTGATAAATCACAAGCCTCCACAAGTATGGAAAAGTATTGCTCAATTGGATTTTTGCAATCCCACCATCACAACTGGTGGAAATGCTTGATATTATATTCATCTTCTGCAAATGGCTTCTTATGCTTCACTTTGCATGTTATATAATTGATTTGAGGGAGCTGATGTGTTTCTAATAACAGGATCAGGCATATTTACAGTGTTCCCTATGTGCTGGCTTTTTTTTGAAGCGGTCTTGGTTTGCACTACAACACATTATTGTTTTTACACCTGAAGTGCACACACTTGATCTTTCTGAGGCACAATCATGGCACAGCTTTGCTGTCCATGAGAGCTGGAATACCATAACCTTAGTTTATTTGGAGCGTGTGATACTGTGCTTGAGTCCCTGTGGGTGTCTAACTGTGACCAGGACTGTTGGACAGCTGCCAACTTGTCCTGCCTGTGACGAGGTATCTGCAGGATTTTTCAGCTGTCACTCAAACTTAAGGTAACAGACCATGTGGAAATAGTCTTTCCTTATGACAGGATGTCTGCTGGTGTCCCAGTAACAACACTAAAGTTGGTACTTTGTGCATCCTGCCTGTGCCACTTACAACACCAACGAATCCCAATCTTAAGTTATAACGCTTAACCTGGGTTGCTAACCCCTTTAATAAACCCATAGGTTTTGATACGATTGCTACGGTTTTAATGCAAATAATGCTGCTTTTTTCTTGTGACCATCATTATTATAAATCCAATGGGCATTCCTGCCTGTGGTGATCAAACTGTACATCTTATCACTTTAACCTGACAGCTTTGATTCTTGTATGTATTCTTTTTTTCTACTGTAATGTGTGCACTTGTATTTAATCCTTATTTAATTAACAGTCTTCTACATAAATATGTACATTTTCTTTCTTTTTTCTTGTTCAGTGTTTCTTCTTTTCATTTTATAATATTTTTTGAGCCTCTGTGATACAAGTAATTTCCCCCGGGGTTAAAACCAATGAAATTATCTGTGGCAAAATGACAAAAATAAAATAAAATGATGTTGCTCAATTTCAGTTAATTTTAGACAAAAATATTTCAAAAAGTAAACCCAAGATTTGTCATAACACTCGGTTATTAAAAAAAACTAAAAAATACAATTAATCTTAAATTAAGGCTAGTGATTTTTACCACCATATCAACTTAATCTTCTGCCTATGATAATGTAACACACACACATTCTTTTGTTACTTTCATTCTATCTAAAAGACCTGAATCTCATTAGAAACAAGTGATTTGGGAGTCATCTGCTCTAATTGTGCTCTATTCAGCTTAATGTTTCTGCCAATCCACATCAGTGACAGTTGATCCACAAGGATTTTGCTGTGCTGCTGTGTTATAAATCAACTGTCATCTTTTTTCCCATCAGGGTCATGCCCTCATCATTATCATCTGATAGCAGGAATGACCTGCGATGCATTGTGGCATGATTGAAATAAGTGGACAGTGAATGTTAAAGGCGTCCTTGGGAAAGTCACCTTCAGCCTTATTGTTGTGTCGCTTACGAGCCATGAATCACACGAGTGCAGTCACTGGTGAAATAGGGTAGGCCGTCACTGGTGAAATAGGGTAGGCCGTCAGTAGTCCCCGGCCCACAGCTTCGTCAGGGTGACTTGGATGCAACTCTGACTTCTTGGAGCTGGTTTATTTTTAGTTTAACCTTTGTTGTAAATGAAGCTACATCAGCAGTGCTATCAGGGTCTTATCTTGACTTCTACTAATGATATGCACACAGGCCCAGGTTAATGGGCTTATTGTAGAAGAAACAGATTCTTGTAATAGACCTCTTTAACTGTGATACTTGGTCAGACGCTGTGAATTATTAATCAAATGAAGTCTTTGTGAGCTCTTGATTAGCCTCAGCTTTCTTTAGTGAATGCATTATATACAAACAAATCAACCATAGTTAACAATGTGTTTTTCCTTTTTGAAAAGTTGGACTTCCGTATGCTATGATCTATTTTTATTACAATGAAATGTCATTGATGGTATTTCCATACATGTGTTTTTGGCCCATCCTCTGGAGATGTTCAAGTTTTAGTGAACTTTTGCAGTGGTTTGATGCTTATTTATTCAGCTTCTGTCAACATAGTTAAAAAATGACACCATCTAGTGGTGCAGAAGTGTAGCAGTACTCCAAAGCCACATTTACTTCGTACATGGGTGACCCTACCTCACACAGCCCGGACACTGCTGTACATGTTTTTTTTTGGATGTTTATGTTTATTTTGAATAATGTTGTTTATATTTTATTATTTGTTTATACTTTATTTCAGACTATTTATGGCATTTTTATTTTGACTATTTACACCAAGCGGGACTTCCGACAACATTTTTGTTGTGTGCATTGAACCTTATGTATAATGACAATAAAAAACATTCTCGTCCTGTTGTATTAGCGCTGGGCGATATATCGAAATTCAAGATATATCGAGTTTTCTATTTTGGCGTTAAAGAAATAACAATATCGCCTATATTGATATATTTTTTTATTTTATAGCTTATTTTGTATTAAAATACTCGTTTTAGGAGTCAATGTTTCCCAGAACAGCATAAAAAGCACAGTTAGATGGATTTTTGAGTGCATGCTAACACAGACCTTCATCTAAACAAGCCACACTACAGAACTCACTCACATGTGCTGTCCCTTAGAGGTGAAAAAGACATATTGTGCAGCTGTTTGTTATTAAATGTCCTATTGTGTGTTTGTTTTACTCCTTTTGTGTATTTTGTTGTCCTTTTGTTTAATTTTGTTCTTTTATGCATTTCTTTAATCCTATCGTGCATTTTTTTTTCTCATTTGTGTGATTTTGTGTCTTTTTGTTGTCCCATTGTGTATTTTTTTTAATCTTTTTGTGTATTTTGTTGTCCTATTAAGTATTTGTGTTGTTCTTTTGTGTATTTCTCTGTTAATTTGTGTATTTGTATTAATTTTGTGTATTTTTAGCTGTCATTTTGTGCAATTACTTTTGGGGGCCGCTAGTTGCCTATGTTGGTGTTACACGCACAAGTTTTGATTTGTTTGTTACCATTATTAAAGCATTGTGATGTTATTTTAGCCTGTGTGGCATTTTGCATTAGCAAATTTAACCTGAATTGTCTTTCTAGTAAAACTTTATTTGAACTCAAATTATCATGATTTATAATGTATATCGCATGTATTTTGAGAAAAATTATTGATATATGAATTTTGGTCGTTTATGCCCAGCCCTATGTTGTATCAGAGTTAACCTAGCAATAGATTACTTTTCAACTTGACATTAACTTCATGAGCTACTGTGTGGTGAATAGGTTAAGAAAGCTGCTTTTATGCGAGATCGGTATTTCTACCTTTACCTGTTATTGTAATTGATTCCATTTTGGTTTGGTTTCTTTTTGGTGGTTTGGTTGACGTTGTTTTGAAATACTCGCTGACATGCTGACTGACACACTTACACGACCTCTGTCTCTTGCAGAACTCCTTGAACTGTAGCTGGCTGACCCCGTGGTCGCGGTGAACCAACACCATTCCCGGCAGGCAAACTCCCTCCATCCTGCCTCCATGTATCCTGAATCGACCACAGACTCCCCCGCTCGCCTCTCCCTCCGACAGACTGGGTCACCCGGCATGATCTACAGGTGAGCTCATGGTTCTACGCACAAATGTGTGTGGTGATTATGAGATACTATTGTTGTCTATCATACAGCTGTGATATACAGATATGTGCATTTGTCTCCCAGATGTTTTACTTTTTCTGTCAGCACAGTTTAATAGAAAGAAATTATCATTTATTTTGTAATGAAGCCCATGTAATGTGCTGTTTTACCAGCTGGTGGCACCAGAGTCTTATTTAATTCCTTTGTCTAATCAAGGGCTTGCCAAAGGTCTTTAACTGAATTGCTATTATTCCCATACTTTTTTTTTTTTTTTTATCACACTTAAACCAATGATTGCATGATGGAGAATGGAGCTTGTGATCATCCATATCTTACCTTATGTCTTGAGTAAGCTGTGGGGCTTGAGTGCAGTATGCCTTTCAGGATAATCAGGTATAGAGGATGAATCGAATCAGCGATAAAAGAACAAACTGATACTTAAAAGCATTTAGATTTTTTTTTTTCAGTTATTTTGTTTTATGAAATAATTCAACATGAAAGCTTAAACTTAAACTATTTTCAGGTTACTCAGTGATTTTGCAATTAATTTGTTTAACATCCAGGCTTTGGATGATATGGGGGCAGTTGGCTTTTTTTATTTTTTATTTTTAACAACCACCACCACAACAAAATGCACATTTTGTTGCTGTCACGTTAAATTAAATTCATTTATTGTTTTGTGTGTCCCAACTCCATTTCTTCATTTAGTTTGTGTTGCTGTAACTAATTTCAAACTCATGTAGCCTATTTCATTTGGTTATTCAGTGCTACCCACAACAATTTTTAAAAAGGTTGTATTTTTATATTCAATATGGCACTGCAAAAAGGGAATTGATTTTATTTTGTTTTTAAACCTTAATTACAACTGAATAGAACATTTTATTCAGTATTAGGATAAAGGTTGCAGTAAATAACTTCCAATTGAAATACATTGGTTGTGTTGCATGCTCAAAAAATAGAGATTCAATTTATGTAACAGTTTCACAATCTCCTATGAGACTGGGCTGAAAATAAACGTGACTAAAGTGCATCTTTAAGAGGACAATTTCACACATTTATTATTAAATAAATGTTTATGTACTTGGTACACATTTTTTAATGCACTTGCTCTGCAAATGTCCTTGTTTTACCCTTCATGTAAATAGAAATGTACATACAACTTTCTCCCTTTTCTGTAATAAACCTTTTGACCAACTTCCTCAAAATTCCACAGAGCCCTTAAAATATTTCAGATTGTTAAGCCCCATTGATTTGATGACAATGAGAATTTTACAGTCTTGGATATGTCTGTAAATTAAATGACATGTGATGATGACCCACTTTAGTCCTAATTATTCATTTCAAATGGACATGTATGCACCAGTAAATATTCTTAATCATTTATTGCCATTTTTCATTTCACATGTGTTGCTTTGTTACCTAATGGTGGTCTATTGCCTAACAATAATAATACATAATATGGGATATTACCATAATAATACCTAATGTGAGTTTTTCATTATACAGATACAAAAAGAAAGACAAAAGGATAGATAGATTGTGTATTTTTGTTCAATCCAGAGTTGGAATTACCACATTTGGATGAAAATGGAAATTCTTTAATTATTAGTTCCTACTACTTACAAATTGAGTATTTTAAATAAAAAAAAAAAAATTTTATACCACTTTAATTTAAATATATTGTCTTGTATACAATCTAATATTAAAGACCGTGTAAAGCAAATTTTCTTCTTAACACATTAAATGGGTCATAAATGTATTCCTTGACACAGGTACTGTACTAAGCCATTTAACCATTTATAATATAATTGTGGAACTAGGCTTCAAAAACTGTATTTCTAATTTCTGTGTTCAGGATTTAATGGCGGGACAGAAATCAGGGCTGCGTTACATAACGCGACCCTCATTAGCATAAACCCGCATATTCGGACTCGGGGGGAATAAAACGCGTCCGCTGGTGCCACTTTTTCCATAAAATTAGCACGTTTATACACCGCGATTTGGTTTTTCTGCAGTTCTGACTCTACCCGGGAGGGATGCTCGTATTCGGACTCGGGTGGAACAGACCTCCTTTCCGCTGATATCTCGTTTGGCCAGATCCGAGCACTTTTGGAAGCACTATCGACACTAGAGCCGCTTTCACACTGCTCTCTCCCATAGACACAGTAAGGAGGCGGCGCCCTTCCCACGCGTGGGCGTGGTTCTAGCGCCTCTAACTGACACGCCCCCAGCATCTCCGAGCAATTTTTTTCATCTTTCCAAATTTGACTCAGTGGTCAATGACACATGTTTCTGTGGTGTGACAAACTCACAACATAAATGTATTTCTGCTTTACCCAGACTTTAATATTAATAGTAACATAACACCATAATATTTTGCTGTAAGCTACGCAGTCAAAGCACAATGACCAATCACACCAGTTATATCAACACACTGCTAGTGTTTTCCATGCATCTCTTGTATTTTTTTAATTTAAATTATTTTCTTCATTTCAACTGAAATAAAACTGTAAGTCAGAGATAACCCAAACTACATTTTCAGTTGCAGTTTGTTGTAGCTATAATTAGAAGAAAAGTGAGCAAAAAAATCCTGAAGATTAGCAACTTACTCGTATATACTGTAAATACCCATTTTCAGTTTTCAGTGCTTTGGTTTCTAACATGTATCTCTTAGAACTCACTTTTAAAAGAGTAAGATTGCAGTGATTCCCCCAGTACTCCTGCCTTTTCATTGCGTTTCTCTCAAACAGCCGTATCTTTCTTTTCTGACTTTTTCAAACTGTGGTTTTCAAAATCTGTTAATTTACTCTTCTATCTTCTTAGTGATTGTGTCTAACTTCCCAACAGCTTCTCTTTCTTGTAATTAACCAAAGCTCCTCTTTTTCTTCCTTTTTCTTTCACGCCTTAGCGCTCGTTATGGGAGCCCCAAACGACAGCTGCAGTTTTACAGGTACATGTGTGTCTCTGCGTGAGGATCATAAGTCAGAATATCTTTTTCTTTTTATTGGTTTTCTTAGGTTTTATACGTACTTTTCTTGTGTCCTTTTTTTTTCTTTTTTCTTTTTCAATTCTCGACAGTAACCTTTACGTAGTAGAGACTTGCTGTTCACTCATTTAAAACCTTCATCCATTGTCTTTGTGATCAATAACACTTTTTTTCTCAAGCTTGCTTTGCACTATTCAACTTATAATAGGGGTCCTGGTTGATTGTGTGACAAGGTTTCAATACATTTGAATCAACCTTTAACAACCTAAACATCTGACTAAGACACTTTTAGTTCCACTTTCTTTAGTCATCAATTCTTCATTAAAAGGCATTTATTTGACTTGTTTTAAAGGAAACTAATGAATCATTTTAGAGATTGTTTCATCACTGCTGGGTTGGATGTGATAGCCCTGGAGTTTTGTTCCCTTCATCTTTGTTTTTTTTGGGCAATACTCTACACCTGTATTGCTGCATAACATAGGAATCTTTGTGGTTTTGATAGCTATGTTATACTTTGTTAGGCTGCCAAGGGGCTTTTATTTTTAAAGACATGGTTTTTAAATCCGTGTACCCTTTGTTCTTTGGTTATTCCGTTTTAAAACCAAATCAAAATAGCAAATAAACAGTGTGGTTATTTGGTTTTACAGATGAAAAACCAAAAAACCAGATAAGCCCCGTTTTTCAGTTTTTTTTTTTTTTTTTTTTAACTTATTCTCTTTGACTGTTTGTGTGAGTGATATTTACGGGGAAATTAGAGCGAGAACGAGAGTTACGTATGTAACTACGGTTCTATGGCGGTGCTTAAAGCATTGGATGTTTCATCTCGCGCATGCGCAGGTCGAGTAATTATATCAACAAAGTCACTTGTGACCCCTGGATGACCCGGAGAGTCTATATCTACCGGTGTCATCAGGTGATCTGTTCCTGTCAAAATCGCGAGGACACAAGGATCCTGAGTGACAGGATGCTCTGGCGGTCATCCAGGAATCATAGAACCGTAGTTACGTACGTAACTCTCGTTCTATTTCATCCTTACTTACCGCCAGAGGCGGTGCTTAAAGCACTGGATGACTTATACCAGAAAGGTCACGAAAGAATCCTCAACTACTCAAGGCCTGAAGCTGTGGAGAGCACGTCCATTGCCATAGGCTGGACCCAGGTTCACCCTGTATAAACGTCCAAAGGTGCATGATGAGGACCAGGTAGCTGCAGCACAGATGTCCTGCTGGGGCACGCCCCTCAAGGCGGCCCGTGACACGGCCATGCTTCTAGTAGAATGGCACTTTATGCCCTGAGGCACCGGGATGTTCAGCACACTATAGACATACTGAATGACCTCCACTACCCAGTGAGAGAGTCTCTGTTTAGAAAGTGCGGTCCTCCTTCTACAGCCTCCATGGCAGACGAAGAGGCAGTTCGTCGTTCGTAGGTTAGCTGTTGCCTCCATGTAAGCCTTAAGCACCTGCACGGGGCACAACAGTGTTGATGGCTCGCCATTCCCCCCAGAGGAGCCCGGAGGACTGAAGGCAGCCAACTCGATAGGCTGGTTCACATGATGAGGGGGCAACCGCTTGGGCAAAAAAATGAAGGATTTGGCCGGAGACTCACCCCATAGCCATCAGCCTTCCAGCGAAGACATGCCTGACAGTGCATGCAGCTCCCCCACACGTTTCGCCGTTGCCGCAGCAAGAAGAAAGGCCGTCTTGAGAAACAGCCACTTCAAATCAGTGTGCCCCAGTGGCTCAAAGGGCGGCTGGGAAAGGGACTGAAGGACAACTTGCAAGTCCCATGATGGCGACCCATAGACCCGACGTGGTCTGAGTCTCTAAGTCCCTTTCAAAAACTGCTTGACCAGATAATGTGATCCCACTGTCTGGCCATCCACCTTTGTATGATTAGCCGAGATAGCAGCCATATACACCCTGAGGGTGGAAGTACAGGAAGACAGGGGGTCTTTCCTCTCCGGAAGGCGCCACTTTGTCCCCCGCAGGAGTTTGAGCAACAGCAGGAACCATGGTCTTCCTGGCAAGCATGGGGCAACCAGAAGCAGGCGGAGACCACCCTGCTGGGCCCTGTGAAGCGTTGCTGGTATGAGGGGGAGTGGAGAAAATGCATAAAGTAGGCCGTCTGGCCAGGTATGCGCCAAGGCGTCCCACCCGAGGAGGCTGGTCTCTTCTCTCAGAGAGAACCAGAGAGGGCAGTGAGTTGTTGCCTCTGAGGCAAAGAGGTTCACTGCTGCTCTGCCAAACGTTGCCCATATCACAGCCACCACCTCTGGGTGAAGTCTCCACTCCCCGGATGGAGGCTTCTGATGGGAGAGGAGATCCGCGGCAGTGTTCCCGAGACTAAGAACATGCAATGCTCGGAGGCTCAGAAAGTTGGAGTAAGCCCACGTGAGGAGCCGGTGTGCCACCCGCAGACACGTCAGAAATCTGGTGCCGCCCTGGTGGTTGATGTGGTACACAGCTGAGGTATTGTCTGACAGAACGAGAACATGCCGATCTTTCAGAACAGCGAGAAAGTGCCTGAGTGCCAGGAATACAGCCTGAAGTTCCAACACATTTATGTGCTGCCGCTTCTGCTGGGCACTCCACAGGCCCCTGACAGTCCTGGACTGCCACACAGCACCCAAACCCATAAGAGAGGCGTCCATCTCGACAACCTCCCGGCGGGAGGCTACCCTCCCCATGGGTACACCCGACATTAATTATTCCCTCCTCCAGGGTCAGAGGGTAAGGAGACACTGGGCAGACACCCTGACCCCCTTGTGCCGGTGGCAGCTGGGGTCTAAATGCAGGCTCTTCATCCACACCTGAAATGGGCGCAGTGTTAGAAGCCCCAGTGGTACGACCATGGATGCCAAGGCCAACATCCCCATGAGTCGCAGGACCAGGCCATACTGCAGGAGGGCGCCATGCTGGAAACGCCGTAGAAGGCCTAGGATGGCGGAGACTTGCTCTGGAGAGAGGGAGGCCCGCATTACTGATGAATCCAGCACAAGCCCCAAGTACCTCACCACCTGGCTGGGTACGAGGTTGCTCTTTGCATAATTCACCTTGAGGCCTAGATTGCCTACGTGACTGAGAAATGTCGGGGAAATGACGAGCCAGTCGTCCAGATAGGGGAGTATTGGAACTCTGCTGGCCTGTAACAGTGACAGAGCAGCTGCCACACACCGGGTAAATATTCGATGGGCCAGGGATAGCCCAAACGGCAGAACCCTGAATTGATAAACCTTGTCCATGAACATCAGAAAAAGGAACGGTCTGTGATGAGGGGCAATGGGAACATGAAAGTAAGCATCTTTCAGATCCACTGTCACCAACCAGTCTCCTGCTGAGACAGTCCGAGGGACATCTGCTACACGCAGCATATGGAAGGGAGAACTTTGAGAAACCGGTTCAACCCCCTCAAGTCCAGGATTGGGCGAAATCTGCCCTCTTTTTTGGGCACAAGAAAATAAGTGGAGTAAAACTCGCTGAGGCAAGCCTCCGGTTCCACTAGCACAAGGGATTTTACGGGATCTCTGACCACAGTGTTTGATCCCGCTGAATGTAGGAGGCCGGCGTTGGAACTGTTATGTGTAATCTCTGGATAGTGTGGACACTACCCAAGGGTCTGTGGTCTGCTCTTCCCAGCAGAGGAGCTGCTCTTGGGAAAAGAGTCCGACAACAGGCCCCTGAGGTTCAGGTTCCGACTTGGTGCAGAACCCCTTGGCCCCTGAGCAGACGGATGTGTGGCTGCACGGTGTTGCCGATTTCCTGGCACTGTGACCTGCAGGCCCCTGGGCTGCCCAGACGGACGAGCAGTCGGCAGGTATGGGTGATCTGCACTGATTCCTGCCAAATGTCCCTGCCTAGGAGGGGCATGGGGAGCCTGGCGCAAACTGCTGCCTCGCTTGGCCAGCCTGCGCCCTACGCTCCAAGGTCTGCAATGCCGCTGGGCCAAAGGTCCGGCCTGGCACAACCGAAAGAGAACGCAATGTTCTGCGACATAGCTCGGATAGAGGGGACTGTGCCAGCCAGACCTGGTGACGAGTCAGCGTTATTGTCGACATTAGCCTATCCAGCTCCCTGGTCATGAATGCGAATGTCTGCAATGAGGCATCGCTGAGGGACTGAGCTGTCAGTCACCAGTTTATCTGGATACTATTTGGACCGTAACACTGTTCGGTGAAGTTGGCAGATATTCACAGATTCGGACTTCCAGCATCAATAACTCTTTAACGAAAACTCATCAACACACAAATTACGCCTCTGCCATCTGTGTGAGGTGGAAAACACGATACAAGATCATTTTTTATCAAATGCAGCAGAATAAAAGTCCGTCTGGCGGTTGTTCTGTGTTGTGAGATTAAAACATGAAGCTCTCGTCCTAGTTTCCCCTTGAATATACAAATATCACACAAACAGAACCAGATTTAATGTTAAAACTGAAAAACGTTGCTTGTTTGGTTTTAAATTAATGAAACAAAAAAAAACTATTTGTTTTTTTTTTGTATTTGGTTTTGAAACAAAATAACCAAAGAACGAAGGGTACACAGATTTTTTTTTTTTTTAGTATTAGTATCGCTGTCTATGTTTTGGGGTTATACATTACTTCAAAAAAGTTTCAAGTCTATTAAAAATAGGTGAGTAGGATCTTTATACTCCTAAGTAAACCTGTCTCAATCAAAAACACAATGATGTATCACAAGTAAAAGGAACTTACTTAGTTTGTAGGATGGGCATTATCCTCACTTACCTTTTCAATCCTGAGCTTTTAGATGGTCAGTCTTTTGTTTGACTGCTTTTAACAGGGATCACACTTTATGGTCATACATTAGGTAGTTTTCTGCTGATCCAGCTTTAAAAAGCCCTTACTATGTGGATATGCTCATAATGAGCTCACTATTGGATTCTTATCTTGGCGCCTTGCTCATTTCTGTCCTTTTAAAGTGCAAACTACCCTGTGAGCTGCTTCCTGGCCTTTATGGTGGCAGGTTGGTGAAGTTCTCTATCTTTGCTTGTCTATCATGTTGACAAAAAGGCTGCTGCCCTAAGAAGAAGTGTGATTTATTTCACAAACTGGAACATTGTGCATTAGTAACTATGGGACTGTTTCTATGTTTTTGTTAACACATCTAATACCTGCTAGTAAAACTACTCTTTAAACCAGATGAATGTAAAAATTTGTTTGTCTCCAATGCATTGGCTACAAATAAGACTGGCATTTTGTCCAGGATGCGCCCCACCTTGCATACATAGTATACGCCTTGTGTACTGTACTCAGTAATGCTAATAGAAAAGATGAATAAATAACTACATCTTTAGTTTGATTGTTTCTATTTTTGTTATTTATCAGTTGTACACAATCAATAGTTTTTATAGATCTCTTTACGCTTATAGATGCATCTAAAGAATTTAATCACACTTACAAGGGGAACATACAGTACATATACTGGGGAGACAAAATATTTATGACTTTGGAATCTTATCATTGACAACAATTTTTAATGTATTTTTTCAACACACACTAAAATGGTTCCAGTAAAGTGCTGCCAGCTCTGCTCTTTGTTAAGGAATTTCACTGTTTTCAGGGAAAGAAGTGCTGCAATAAGTGGCGAGCTTCTACGTCTCCTGTGTATAGATTATGGAAAACAGATCATGTAAGAGAAGGATGAGAGCAGGTACTTCATCTAAAGGGATGCATTAGGCATTTTCCACTTTTATGTGGAGACGAGTAGTTCAGCCTACTGAGTGGCCTTTTTTTTTCTTTTCTTTTTTAATAGAAAACAATTTCATCAGACGTACGTGAGGCTGAGTGAGCTCCGGTGGGACTTTAGTAAGAGTTAGTGCAACAACACATTTATGTGTAAAGTTGGATTGTTAGCCCTGCAGTTTCTTTCAAATTCTAAAAACATGATTTGATTATGATGCATTGTATTTATTATGCGGTTTAAGCATTTTCACCATTCGTATCCAATAAGGGTCCTTTGATATTGAATATATTTATAAGAGAATTAGAACTTGCACACAGTTAAGAGTAACACTGTCCTGGGCCAGCATTTAATTATCTTAAAAGACACTGAACAGCAAATCAAACTGATGGATTATATTTTGTAATAACATTAGCTTTACACAAAAGGAGTGAGAGTGAAAAGTGGGCAGACAAACACCAACAGAACCTTGTAAAGGTAATAATTTGGGACCATCACAGTTAAGAGTGTTTATAAAGATATTTAGTGTTCCTTAACTCAATGTTTTTTGGCATCCCTGTCTTTCTGGTGTGAGTTTGCACACAAAGACAGAGAGGACATTCATGTTAATGTTTATTTTGCTTCAACTTTGATAATTACCGTACATGTTCAAATGTGAATTTTATTCTAGTGCTGTACACCAAATATAAATTACATAGATAGCCTTACCATCAGGGTAAATACTTCTTGAGTGATGAAGAGTTTAAGAATAAAGAAACCCTTCAAACGACTCCATATACAATGATAATGCCAAGCTTATGATACATAAAACAAAAATCATGCAGATTCAAGCACAAACCAGGATAGCCATTGTGATTTCCTGTTGATGAAAGTGGAAGGATCACAGTCTGACCAACATTAGATCAGCTGAGAGCAAACCATTGAGTCTTTTTATTGGAGATATAAATAAAAGTTGTTTGGCTGGAGCAAACCCTATAGCGAAACAGAAGTATTGATTTCCGTTAGATATACTATATAAACATTACAAAGTTATTTTTGATCTCTTGGTCTTTGAATCGTTGGTTTGCACCCTGTACGTTGTTGGATCTGCCAAGTGAAACACATGTAGTGACTGAAATTACTTTAATGTACAATTTGGGTTGTAACAATATGTAAAATACAAGTATTTATGCTAAGTAATGAATGAATGAAAAATAAATATTGGTCACTCCAATATTCCGCCCCGGAAGCCTCAGCTAATGTAATGTATGCTCTCGATGTTCAAACCATGTTGTTACAGTTCAAGTTTTTTGCAAAGAAGTTGCATTATGTGAATTCATGTCTAGTGTTTTATCTCTCATTCTCTGAACTTTGACTTGACCTGAAAATGAAGCTGAGATGTGGAGAGAATCTGTGCATGTGTGTGTGTGAATGGTGTGGTTTTCAGAATGCCTTTAGTAGATAGAGAATAAAATGTGCCTGATGGCGTTTGTCTGCATGCTGCTACACATGTAGTCTGTCCTTGCTGGATGCACTATCTGTGTCTGGGTATTTGTGTTTCACATGCACACAACACTTAGTCACGCACTATTGTCCAGCTCCTCGTATTCTTTCCTGTGGAACAACAATCAGAGGCTTTTAGCACAAAAGCTTTGGTGAATAATTCAGGGATGATATAATTTGCTGCGGTTAGCAGAAACAAGACTGAGCGCTAAATGACATAAATGGATTTCTTCTATGGGATATAACTGGGAGGGGAGGAGGGTGAGGAGAGGTGTCGGTTGTGGTTGTAGAGTAGAATCCAAGTGGTGAGGGGAGGGATGCACTCTCTTATTCACTAATTGGTTTGGACGATTCCAAGTAAGACACTCCCAGTTTGGGTGGACCTGAGCTGTCCGTGCCTGCAGTGCGTGTTTATAAAAGCAGTGTGGTAGCCCACAGCCTCGCTCATGAGCCGACCTCCAAGAAACCGGGTGAGTTTGAGCAGAGATGTGCATTCATGACCACATAGTTTGTGTGTTTGTTTGTGTGTGTGTGTTGGGTCCAGACGGGTGTGGAGAGAATGGCCTATGTGAATGCATGTTGCCTAGCCTAAGGTCTGACCCTCTACATTTTCTGGCTTCTTGCACGAAAAGTTGTTAGAGACTCGCATGTCATTTCTATAGGGCATCAACACTTCTAAAAATAAATAATTGATGCTATTAGCAGATAGCATCAAATGTTGTATTTGATAAAGTATAGTTTATATTATATCATTAGAGTTGCAGCTGTTCAGTGTGATGTTTTGCACAGAGGCAGGAGCAGCGCTTTGAGTTTCTATGAAAGGCGCTATATACTGTAAATCCAATGCATTATTATTATTATAAGCAGTTGTTTTACCAGCAATAACATGCATTTATCATTGATAATAAAACTAACTTTTTTAATAAATTACATTTAAATGTTCTGTTTTCTTTGATTCTTAGATGAAAAATGAACCTTTTGAGTTTCATCTGACATGTTTTTGTTTGCACAATTTATTACTCTTTATTTGCTACTTTGAAGAATCTATAATTCTTTTTATACTACTGGTGTTTTTTATAAAATCAATATGAGTATATATATATATATATATATATATATATGTGTGTGTGTGTGTAGTGTGCATATTTTTTTTTTAATTCTAAACAAAAAGATTGGATTTTGAAGTGGATCTGATATTCTGGTATTTCCACGACTATAAACTTGATATTGATTTGCTTCCTTGTAGAAGAAAAAGTTTCCCTCACTCAATGCTTCCCTCTTTTGGTTGGTTTGAGTACATGTTTTGGCTCTGGATTTTTCAGCTCTGGATTTAAGAAGAATAGCTTGAGTCAGGCATGAGTGCCTGAAGATTACATTAACTCTTTTTTAAAAGGAATTTATAAGAAGTGCGGTGTAGCATTTCCTCACAATGGAATGAGAACTGCTCTCTGGGTTTATTGCAGGATTCTGGTCTGAGTCCGAAAGCAGAAATGTTCTCCCTTGTGCTGCTTGACGCATGTTTGAATGCCTCCCAGTCCCTACTGAAGTTAGCATGCACCCTCTCTAGTCCTGCTTCTTAATCACCAGAAAGTCACCTGAATGATCCCTATCAGTATCACCCTCCCGTAGCTGTTAGGGGAGGGAGGTGCTGTGCTATGTTGGGCGACTCTGATTACAGAATGCATGGCGGTCTGCAGTACCAATCAGGAGAGCTGTTTTTTTTATGAGAGCAGGTGCTACCTTAGAGCGTACCTGTGCTCCTTGGGCTCCTGGCTCTGCCTGTGTCCCTTCCCAAATTCTTCATTGCACGGGTCACCTCAGCACCAAAAAAAGGAGAAGGCAAGGAGGCATGTTTGCTGGAGGATATGCCGGAGGCCCTGCGGGGGCTCCCGGCAGACGCAAGTCCAGTCACTGTCCTCCTGAAAACCTGCAGATCCCCAAACCGACAGCGCCAGGCAGCGGTGTTCGGAAGAGCAGCAGCAGCAGCAGTGGCAAGATGCTGTCCATGTCGTACAGTGAAAGCATCCGGAGCGGGATCAACCGCTACCACTCGGACCAGGGGCTGAATCAGCCGCCCACCAGGCCCCCCGACCAGGCCGAGCTGCAGAAGCTCCGGGAACAGAGAGTCGCAGCTCAGATTAAGAACATGGAAGACTTCCTGAAGATGAACGGCCTGGCCATGGAGGAGTGTGTGTCCTATCAGACAGGAATGAAGTACAGGTAAGACAGTGGCAGAGCATCACAAGGACTTAGAGATGCTTCAGAGTGACACATGGATGGTTGCTGAGGAGCCTCAGTTGGAAGCAGCTTTATTTCAAAGAGGGCAGCGATTTGTTAGAATGAGGCAACTGTGGCTTATTAGTTGGAGGTTGGTGGATTGATTCTTGGCTACCAATACACATGTTAAAATTTCCTTAAGCAAGACTCCAACCTAGGTTGC
Organism: Gouania willdenowi; assembly: GCF_900634775.1. Lineage (NCBI taxonomy): Eukaryota > Metazoa > Chordata > Actinopteri > Blenniiformes > Gobiesocidae > Gouania > Gouania willdenowi. Next base: position 14,242,913 of record NC_041048.1, on the reverse strand, counting down.
TGTCAAAGGACTGTAGTGTGTGTGCATATGTGTGTGTGTATGGGAAGGTGCCTAGCAAATGTTCAAGTGGTAAAAAGAGCATCAAATGCCATTATCATTACTGTTGTTTCTGCACTCTGATCAAATTCTACATAAGGTTTTGGATTTGCTTTAGTGATCCAGGTCAATGTCATAAAAGAGAAGGAAAACCTCATGTAGAATTACTCAACAATTATTCAACTTGTCTCTTAAACGATCTTTCTGATAGTAATAGTTTTTTGTATCTAGTCCTGCCCTTAAGTATTTGGGACCGAAAAACGTTTTTTTGTGCTGAATGTTTTTGTAATAAAAATAATTGATAGTGTTTCCCATAGTTTTGAAGCTCTGAGGAAGTTAAACCTAGTTGACATACAATGAATTGTGACAGAACTGGCAATACTAACTGGCAAAATCGTTGAATTGCCGTGGAAACAAAGATGATTTAAAAATCTGGTTATTGTTCCGATCCACAGAAAAAAATTCAGGCGGCATTTGAAAAAAAGTGTACAAAATGAAAGCAGTTCTGATGATATGAGGAAAAGGCTCTGGGGGATGCAAACGAATGCAATAAGAAGAATCGCTAGACTAAACAATGCAATGGTACGCTAAGTTCCAATTTAGGGCTAGGACATCCTTCCAGATGAATATTTGTGATGCACAATGCTCTCTTCCTCTGATAATAATCATCTGCAGAAAGCAGAGGATGAGCACAGAATAAACTGTGGGAAATACAGAATTATTGAATGCAAAACAGTGAGAGGAGGAAAACAAAGGTGCACATAACAGATGAAACAGTTTATGCTCTGAAGCTTGCATACAAGGCAAAAATTATCATTCCACAGAAAACGCGTAGATATATTTTGGTTGAAGCCTTTTTACTTTTTGAGTTTTAAGCAGTGTCAGCTCTTCGTATCATTGTGTAGCAAAATTTACGAAATGTTGGCTTGTTCACGAACAAAATATGAAGCATGAGGTGGTTTTTGAATGTCATCAACTGAGGTTTGCTTCACCTTATGTTAAACTGTTGTTAGAATATCAAATATATCTGTGGCGAACTGAGCAGAGTGACAACTGACGTAAGATCCAACTTGAAAATTCCGAATATGTTTCAAAATAAATAACAAAAACATGCAGTACTCACGTTGAGTGTGTCAATTTAGTTGGATTAAATAATAGTTTAAGCTCATTGTGGATGGTCTGAGCTGTGTTCATATATGCTGGGGCAAGTCTAGAGTCTTATTGGCCCTGGAAAAACAAGACCTCCAACCACACTCAATTACAAAATCCATCAAAAAATAGTGAATGTCTAAATTGTATCAAATTGTCACATTTTATTATTAAAATTCTTAAGAAATAGAAATAAGAAAAATTATTCTGACAGTAAACATAACAGTATTTCTCTTTCAGAGAAATTACTTGAATATGTCCATTATCCAATACATTTTTTTGTAGTCCATTATTTTTTTAAACAAGCTATAGAATAACTGATAACCCAAATAACCAAAAGCAGAGCCTCATGCATTCATGCAACACAAATGCTTATAATTAAAAAAAATGTCATATTAAAAATATATAATAATGATAAAACGTGGTGAGGAGGTAGGGAAAGAGTCAAGTATGAAGGATTCAACAGAAATCAATGAAAACTATATTGCGTACTTTTCGAGGAAAATAGTATTTCAGTCATTAATCTTTTGCTGTTTTGATCAAATTCTTGGTAACTTAAAAGAATAAAAAATTTTCCTACTCTACAAATGATGCCATTACAACTTTGTGGTAAAAGATCAGTAGAGTAAACCGTGGATCATTTGAGCTGCTTGGCTGATGGAGCAGTGGCCTGAGCGGCTGTTATTCAGGCTGCATGGCCTTGTTGAGCTGATGTTTTTATTGTTCAGAACATGGATAGCTTTCACCACCCACAGGCTTGACTGCTGTTGTTTTTGACTCACACTTGTGGCCTAAGCACAGGCATGGTCGGCTGCTGTTACCACCACTGTTATCTAAGGTGAACACGCTGCATGTGCTGTGGTCCGCAGGCAGTGTTTTGTGTCACAAGTGCGACCACGTTACCGTCGTGTAAAGCTCATTCATTAACCGGCTCGCGTGCAGCTTCGTGATCCTGCATCCAGAAACGCAGTTTAGAGTTGCAAAGAACATATGAGGTTCTTTATTTATTTACGTCAGTGTCCTGAAGTAACTGCACAGTGTGTAGATAGTAGATAGGCTAACATCAGTTCAGAAAACACAAGGCGTAAAGCATTAACATAAGCAGTATATATCAGAGGTGTAAATCGATAAAGAATTACCTATTTGATTGTAAATCCCACTGTAATTAATCACAATTAATCGCATCTTGTGATTTTGTAAACACACCGAATCATTAAATGTTTGCACATAAATCATATTTATTGTAAAACAGTTACATTTATTAACGATGTTAACAAATTATAACTGTACAAAATAACAAAAAAATTAAAGCAATATTCACAGCCCTAGTATAAAAGTTTGATTTCAGGTTTATCAACAAACCAATTTAAACAGTCAGTGGCAAGTTGTTAAGAGGTTTTTGTTGTTCATTTTGTGCTAGTTTTTTTTTATATTTTTGTTTTTTGTTGTTTTTCTTAATAGCTCAATTATTGTATTCATTTGGACTTTGTCCATTTAGTTTATTTCATTGGATTTTGGATTTGTTAATGTAAAGAATAGGGGAAGACTTGTCAAGCCTTGGGTTTTGATGATATTAGCTTTTTTATTTTCTAGTAATGTATGTTGAGATTTGTTTATTTATCCATTTTCATCTATTTTTTTAATTGTTTGAAATAAATAAATGCAAAGAATATCATTATTCGTTAGGCCCATTAAAACAGAGGTGGGTGATTCAGACTGAAATTCATAGAGAATGACTGCTACTGGATTACTGCAGTGACTAATTGCCCTTGAAATGAGTTGTACTGGTTATTTGGTGCATACAAAGCTGCATTTGACTGTTTCTTCAGTGTTTAGCCATTTGTGTTAGTTTAAATATGGGGTGCCAAGTGTAAAACTTTAGTATAAAACATTTTCATTATTTATCTCACTTTTCTTATTTAGCACATTTTCCTACATTTAACACAACATTTAACCACATATATAGAGGTAAAAAAAAAAGCATTAAATCTAAATATTTAAATCGAAGTCGAAATGGTATATGTTATATCTAAATGTTAAATTTATATCTAAATATTTAATCTAAATCTAAATTTTAAATCTAAATCTAAATGTTTAAACGTAAATATTATGTTAAATCTAAATGTTTAAATCTAAATGTCATATATCATATCTAAATGCTTAATCTTATATCTAAATGTTAAATGTTAAATCTAAATCTTAATGTTAAATTTAATTCTAAATGTTTAAATCTAAATATTAAATTTAGATGTTAAATCTAAATCTAAATGTTGAACTTAAATGTTTTGCACATATGCTAATTGGCCCCGCCCCTTGTAACCTCAACCAATACACAAGCAGAGACGCACACAGCCACTCCTACCCACCTCTTCACCGATGCCTGCCTGGGTGATATGTATGGCTGGTTCTCTCCCGGCGGCGGAGATCGAGTGTACGGTCATGGCAGTTCAAGCTGCACTTCACAGTACACTCCCAACACATGCTGTATTTTGTCAATATTTGTTAATTTGGTAAACGGCTGGCTTTATCCGATGATGCGACATGCTGTGATCTCCTGTTTATCATGTAGTTACATAGGTAAAGAAGTGCGCTTGGAAGCATAAGGTTTAGGGATTGAACCCACCATGGGCCACCTTTCTTATTTTGTCTTTTTTGGGTTGTCTCGAATGTCTAGAAAGTCGTAAAAATTTTCATTCTGCACCCGCCAGAGACGTCGTCTCAACTTCAGAACGTCACGTCATTTCAACGTTGGTCTGCTCAGCAGACGTATTCTAGATACCCCAAAAAAGACCAAATAAGAAAGGTGGCCCATGGTGGGTTCGAACTCTAAACCTTATGCTTCCAAGCGCACTTCCTTACCTATGTAACTACCGTAACCACATTTAGATTTAATGCTTTTTTTTTTACATCTATATACTGTATGTGGTTAAATGTTGTTAAATGTAGGAAAATTTGCTAAATATGAGAAAATGGGGATAAATAATGAAAATGTGTTAGCTACAACTTTTATACTAAATTTTTACACTTGGCACCCCATATTTAAATGATTCAAAAATACACTGACTTTTGTTATTTACTTACTCTTATTCATATTTTGAACACAAGGGGGCTAATACACACCACAGTTTACTCTGCCTGTGTTCTTGGTTCATAAGATTTTACCTCACACATTTTGTCAAACAGTAGCTGACTATTACGTACTGAGTAAACTGTAAAGTATTACTTTTCTTATCTTTAGTTTTTTTCTTTTTAAATGATCACATGTTGCTACTATTGTTGTAATACTAAGCAGGTATTTCACATGTATTCTTTATTTGTTTTTTTTGTTTTTTCTAACCAAAGCTGCCTCACATCATTCATCATTTTGTGCCATTTGCATGCTTTTTCTGCAAATGGTTTGGTTTTGTCTGGGTGTTCATGTTACAAGATGCATGGACACTTTTTGGCAGAAAACAGTTGGTCGTACAAAGGATTTCCATCAAGACTGTATAAATCACACCAGCCTTAAAAGACAATTTCTTGATGCATAAAGGGATTATTGAAGTTAAAGGATTATTATCATTTCTGTGGATAATAGCGCCTCTAGATGGTGTAGTTGCTTCACTTAACTGATAGAAACAACACAGAGGGGTTTAAAGGATTTATTTATATATACATATATACTGAATACTCTTTTTTGTGTGCTTTTTTAAATTATTTATCATTTTTATGGATGTTCTTTGCATTTTTTATATACAGTAATGTTTCTTCAGTGGTTGGCTGTCAGATCTGGTACAGTCATTGCTGTCCTTGGTTTAATCACCATCACTATGACAGGCCTACGGCTTATACCATTAGTGAAATATTATTAAAATGTCTTTTGACAGTCTTGTCATCAGTTAGCACAGAAGAATTTCACTCTGGGTTGTTGTCCTCTTCTTTAAAATGGTCAGGGTTTGTTCTCAGCCAGTGTCTTTCAAACTTAGGGTCGGGACCCCATGTGGGTTCACCTGGAATTAAAATTGGGTCACCTGAAATGTCTAGTAATTAGTGAAATATATATATGTTTTTTGAACAGGTAAAACGGATTGAAATTAAATTAAATTTTCTCAAAATTATTATTATTTTATTACACATCACACACAATACATATCAAATATAATTAACAATATATAACTGTAATAAATATAACTATATCCTATACTTAAACTTTCTCAAATATAAATCTAGTTCAAATAAAATGTGGTATGAAAATATCTGAGGTGGCACAATTGTCACTTTGTGCACTAATCCTGGCAACAATATATTCTGATATTATTGCTAAAAATGTCAACAACTCCTGCACATTCAATGAATTTGCTGTATATTTCAATGAAAAAATACACTCAAGTTTATTACAGTGAACCCAAAAACAATAGAGGAAACTGTTCAGCAGCTGAATCCATCAATGTGTTGCCTTCACACAATACCCTCAAATTTCTTTACTCTTGTAAAGTCAATTGTCACTGATTTGTGTCAGATAATTAACTTCTCATTCCAATCAGGCACCGTACCAAAATCCCTGAAAGTAGCTGCTGTGAAACCTCTGTTAAAATAAAAAAGAGAACACTGGATGCCTCTATACTGGCTAACTATAGACCAATCAGCAACCTTCCATTCATGACCAAGATCATTGAGAAGGTGGTCCTCAACCAACTGAGTCAGTTCTTGACATTCAACAAAATATTTGATACATTTCAGTCAGGTTTTCGTTCTCATCACAGCACTGAAACTGCTCTGATCAAAGTGATCAATGACATAAGGTTGAACACTGATTCAGGAAAAGTATCTGTTCTCATTCTATTGGATCTAAGTGCTGCATTTGACACTGTAGATCATACAATTTTGTTGCACAGATTCCAAACATGGGTTGGACTCAATGTAAAATAATGCAAGGGTTTAAGTCCTACTTGGAGGAGCGAAGTTATTTTGTAAGCATTGGAAACTTTCACCTGACAGATTACCAATGTCCTGTTATTGGACCCCTTCTGTTTAGCCTTTATATGCTTCCTTTAGGTCAAATTTTACAGAACTGTAAGGTTGATTATCAGAGCTACGCAGATGACCCACAACTATGTCTATCACTGAACCCAGATGACCATGGTCCCATTGAGGTGTTGTGAGACTGTTTAGAAAAAGTAAACTGGTGGATGAGTGAAAAGTTCCTTCAACTAAATCATGACAAGATGGAGGTGATTGTTTTTGGTAACAAGGAAAAGAGGACTGCTGTCAGCGAGTGTCTTGAGTCTCACTCTTTAAAAGCTGAAGACCAAGTCAAAAACCTTGGTGTTCTGATTGACTCAGATTTGACATTCAGCAGTCAGATCAAATCTAAAAACAGCCTTCTACCACCTAAAGAACATCTCCAGAGTGAAAGGTTTAAATGAATCAGAAAGATCAGGAGAAACTGGTCCATGCTTTTATCTCCAGCAGACTGGACTATTTTAATGGTCTTCTGACAGGAATCCCTCAAAAGAGCATCAAACAGCTACAGCTGGTTCAGAACGCTGCAGCTCAGGTCTTAACCAGAACAAAGAGGTCAGGGCACATTTCTCCAGTTTTAAAGTCTTTACACTGGCTCCCAGTCAGCCTCAGAATAGACTTAAAGTTCTGCTGCTGGTGTATAAATCTGTGAATGGGTTTGGTCCAGAATACATCAGTGAGACGTTAGATATGAACCCAGCAGGTCTCTCAGACCGCATATGATTGAGGGGTGATTTTTGATCATGTTGTTGATGTAATGTGCTTGTTGATGATTTTAAATGTTTTTGCTGCTGGTTTTAATGTTCTTGTTGATTTTAAGCTGTTGAATGTTTTCTGTTGCACTTTTTGATCATGTAAAGTTCATTGAGTTGCCTTGTGTATGAAATGCGCTATACAAATACATTTGCCTTGCCTTGCCTACTCTGTATTATGTAACACACTTTAATAAACATAACGAAAAAACTAATTATCGAGAAAAAAAAATGTTTCTGGGGTCGCTGGACATTTGTAAGTAACTAAGTGAGTAAACTTTGTGTATAGCGCTACAGTAGTCTGCTTCACAGTAGTGCTTCACAGTCATAAAATAAATAAATATATAAAAGAACATGTAATCCAATAAGTTGTATAAAGTATAACAAAACACAACGCTAGGTCAGGTTGGACCAGAATGCTTGCCAAAACAACTAGGTGCTTTTTGAATGCATCCACCGAGTCCAAAGAGCGTATGTGATATCAAAATGTGGTCACAAACCGAAAAGGTTGGGAACCTCTGTCTAAGCGTTTAAAGAGGTTGCTGTCATTGCTGGGGTGTATTACCTTTTGAAAGCAAAATTTTTGCCTGTGGGTGAAAAGCTTCCCTACATTTTTTCTCTCTGACGTTTGCCACAGTGACGAGCTGCACACTGAGGATAGCGAAGGCTCAGCTTCCACAGCGCTGCAGTTTTGATGACTGATAAGCTGGCATAATCATGCAACTCCAAAGACTCGTGGTAGCTGGGAATGGGCATGTAAACTGAAAGTGAAATATACAGAATTTAATAGACAGAGGAGGTACAGTATGTATTAGCATGTGACGTTTTTTCTCCAGGCAATCCCCAACTCAGCAGCTAAATTTAGCCTTGTTTCTCCTCTTCCCATCTGCAGCTGGATGCAGCTGAAAGGGGCAGCAGATTAACCTGTACATCCGTATACTCGCTGGCTCGTTGCCTTTGCTGCTTTGCTGAAAGTCGCAGAAGTCGAGGTGTTGTTTTTATATCTGTCAAAATAGTGAGTTGATGATTCGGTGTGTGCTGTGATATAGACTTGTTGACCTCGATGAGTCCTCTAAGCTTTTCTAGGCTTGCCCAGTCTGACAGGCTGTCAAAATCTTTTTGTCTAAACTGGAGCGTGAGCACAAGAAGTTGGGGATGGCAGGGACTCCGCAGTTTTTTGTATAAGTTAAATACTTATGTAATTTCGCTCATCTGAAGTATCATAATACATGATACTTCATAGTTAGGTTACCATGTATAAGGCGAGATTTGTCTCAAAACTATCCACAAATAGATCCACAATTTTCAAATTGATATATATCAAATTTTGTTTTTTTAGATTTTAAAGTGTTTTTCAGATCCACAAATATATCCACAATTCACACTTGTTTTATAATGTGTGTGTGTATTTATCATGAATTAGCATGTGTAAATCTTCGAATGTGCTTGTGGATTTAGCAAAGTGCATTTGTGGATTGTCATTTTTGAAACAAATGTAACACAACTTCACTCAGATTGACACACACAGCTCCCGACCCACATGTGTGTAAAGCACCACCCCTCCACTAGGAGATATTATTGAAGTCTCCGGCCTCTGAAGATAAATTCCATTTACCGATACAAAAACAGATGCTACAAGAATATCTAATAACGTCACTGGTGTTCACTGCACTGTCACCAAAATCAATGCAGCCTTCAAAATCCATACAAATTAAGATTTTTGTTTTTGTTGTCAAACCAAGTGTTGTACTATGATCAACAGGAGAGAAGGGAAGGCTGCAGTGATTTTTGGCCAATCCACAAAAGCACTTTGCTCAATCCACAAGCACAATTGAAGATTAATACATGATAAATACACACATGATAAAACACTAGGTAACTTGTTGATGTATTTGTAAATCTGAAAAAAACATGTAAAAATCTGAAAAACGCTGTAAAAATCTGAAAAACACGTGAAAATTTTAAAAATACATGTGAAAATTGTGGATCTATTTGTGAATACTTTCAAGACAAATCTCTCCCCATAACCATGATGATTCATGAGTATTATGACTTGTCACTAATAAATGATTAATGCTATGGCTCCTGTTGGGCTTCTGTTTCTACTGTAGCAAGGAGGACTAAAAAGAAAGCCTCATTAATCATTATGTGTTAGCTTAACATAAAATCTAAGGTCAGAATAATAGCGGAAAATTTACACAAGGGTTCAGTACATCAGTCAAAAGCTCAGTAAAGTTTTGTGGTCCATGTTTTTGTAATGCTTTACCAACCCCCATCCAACCCTTGGTCAACCTTCAACATTGTCTCATAAAACTTAAAATCAGGTTCTTAGCACTAGATTTTCACCACATGACTCAGAGCTAGTTATTCTGAAAGCATGTGGTTTGTTTTTGCTCTGTTGACCCTCTTGAATTTTTTTTTATGCATTGATGCTGAGTAACTTGACTAAAAAAACAGAACAACCTGCATTTCATTTACTTTCCCTTCACTAAATGTGCAGATATATAGAAATGCATTTTTTTGACAAAAGATTTTCCGACCCTGGTTTCAATGTTAAGATTTTGCTCTGATGATTTCCTCCCGAATCACTCTGGTAACCGTCAGCGATTGGAAGTAGATGATTAAAAGCAGTAGGAAAACAAGACCTTCATCTGTCTGTACATATCAGTGGAGTGCAAGTGTGAAGAGTGGAAGCTGCAGCACACACAGCTAATAGGATTTAGCAGTCGACAATGACGGGGTCAGGGATTTACAAGCAGAAGTCAGATCACATTATGCAGCTTTTCTGTTTTCATATATTCCACAGGTGAAGAAGATCATTTTGGATAAGGCACTTGCTTTGTATTGGTAACCAGGTATTTAATGAGATCTGGCAAGGACATGTTTGTTCAAACCTCATGGTTCAGGATCATCAAAAGCTTAAATTCAAATAAGGCATTATATCTGTTGACCTGCAGAGCAGTCATGCATTATTTATTTATTTATTCAGTTTATTTCCAACATGGTTACATTCACTTTTTTTTTTTACATTTTTTTTTTTTTTTGTACATGCCGAAAAAGGAGACGAGAGAAGCAGTTTGCTTATCTAGGTCCCGTCCCCTGTTATGCACAGTACATGTACACATATAATCCAGTTTTTGTAGAATTCCTTAAAGGAATAATTTCTATATAACAGTATGAAATTTCAAGTTGAGGATGCAAAATTAACTTTAGGTTATTTACTAGGGATGTAACGATTCACTCAACTCCCGATACGATTCGATTCACGATACTGGGTTCACGATACGATTCTCTCACGATTTATTTTCCTTTTATTTTTCATTGTCAAAAGAATTCCTTGATAAACTATTCAAAACAATGCAATTTAACTAAAAATAAATCTTGAATGAAATAAATAAAGGAATAATACAAATAAAAATGAAGCCTATTAATTTAAATTCTGGTTCTATAATAAACAATGCGAAACTGCATAAGTTATTTTTCTTTTTAAAAGTGCAACTGAAAATTTATTTTGTGCCTTAACAATTGGACTTTAAAAAAAAAAAAAAAAACGTGATTGCAATAATTTACGTCATATTTGTTTGGACCAGCAGAGGGCGGTGGTAATACAGTGGTCGGTTGGCATGCAGATATCTTTCAGTGAAGAAGAGAAGCTATGCTAGCAGACAGAGCTAATAGAAAAACGTGACTTTTTCAGATATTCAAGTAATATTACAGATATTCTTTCGGTGCTAAAGGGGAAATGAATCATTTATTAACATATTTAAGAGTAGAAGGCGGACAGAAAGAAAGTATTAGCAGACTCCGCCCGCCGCCTACACTTGTGGTGGTTAAAAAAAGTACTGCGATTCAATTTTCAGAAAATCGATATCAACCGATTTTTAACTGCCTGACGATTAATCGTTACATTCCTATTATTTACATAACCCCAGTTCTATGAGTGAGATGTTTCACTATGGGATGCACACTCCATCTGCAGCCCTCAGAAGCATTTTTCTCAATCTGCCAAACCTGATTGGTTGGTGAAACATGTCCATCCGCCAGGGACACTCCCGCCTCCTATAAGAGGAGGAGGCGGACGACACACATCATTGAAAATAAGCATCTCTTCTCACTCGCCCAAGCAAAAAGGGTTGTCTGGTGAGACATCTGACTCATATTATTCATAGAACTGGGGTTATGTAAATAACCTAAAGTTCTATTTTATAATATTTTGTGAGATGTCTCACTATGGGATTTGGTAGCTCCTGTATTGCAGACATGGTTATCGAGCGTACACCAGCTCGCAGGGCAGAAGTCTGTACACATCAGGACAGTAAAACTGCTCGTGCCACGCACAGAGCGTAGACGTCCAGCATGTAAAAGTGGACAAACGTGAGAGGCCGCCGCACAAATGTCCTGAACAGACACTCCCCTGAACAAAGCCCAGGATGTGGCGAGACCCTGAGTCGAGTGCGCACGCAGACCCTCAGGCGGCTGTAGACCCTGACTTGTAAAAGCCAAAGCAGTTGCCTCCCCAACCTAATGTGACAGGCATTGCTTTGTTATAGGCTTTCTCTTACAGGGATTAGCCCAGGAGACGAACAGTTGATCGTTCCTCCAGAGGCTCCTTGTCATGTCCATGTAAGTGCATACCGCACGAACCGGACACAGCACATGAGGCCGCTGCTCACCTTGTGAGGCATAAAAGGGCAACAGGTCAATAGGAGAACATGAGCCCACCACCTTTGGCACAAAGGCCAGGTTGGGCTTCAAAGTCATCCTCACATCGCCCGGGAAGAGCTGAGCACATGACGGGTGAACCGAAAGTGCATGGATGTCACTGACTCGCTCAGCTGACGCCAGAGCCAGTAGCAAAACAGCCTTCAGAGAGGCAAACTTCAGGCTTGCCTCCTCTAGTAGTTCGAAAGGAGGACTTTTAAGTCCCTACAGAACCACAGGGAGTAATACATTGCGCACTTCACGTTTTGCCCCGCGGCGAACAGGTCCATCTTGGCCTGTCCATAATGGGCACACAACAGTTCCACCATCTAGGGGTGTAACATCCATTCCCTGTACATCGGCGTGCCCCTGGACAACAGGTCTGCGCCCGTGTCCGGGACCCTCGGAATGTGCGTCGCCCTCAATGAGAGGAGATGACCACAGCTCCACAGGATCAATTTGCGTGCCAGCATATGCAATCGACGGCCGTTGTCGTATGCCACAGTCGTGGTATTGTCCGTCCTCACCAGGACATGATGCCCCAAGAGACATAAGGAAGCGCTTCAGCAAGAGAAACACCGCTGAGAGCTCCAAATAATTTATGTGAGAGCGCTGGAGGTCCGCACTCCAGCGGACCCTCACAGACAAGCCCTAGCTAACTCCATCCCAGCCCGTCAGGCTGACATCCGTGGACATCACCTTCCTGAACGTGATGGTGCCCATGGGTACACCGTGCGTCAGGAAACTTGAGGCCCGCCAGTGGCACAGCTGCATTGCACTCTGGCGTAACCACACCCACCGTGCGCCATGACACATGGGGCTCAGCCCGTGTGAGGCCAACCACAGCTGGAATTCCCTCACGTGCAGGCGTCCGTGGTGACCACTTTCCTGGACATGACGATGCCCATAGGCATCCCCAGGAAAAATGAGGCGCTCCAGTGGCACAACACTGGCACAATCTGCTGTGACCATGGTCACACCAGGAGGACCATTTGTCGGGACCATCACCCCGTGCGTCACAGTTGGAATATTTCAAGGCGACAGCTGGTGAGCTGGCGTCTAGAAGCTTGGGACTGTGATGTGATGTCGAGCGTAGAGCTGGGCTGTCCACTGGTGTGTGAGTGTCCGCAAGGTGGGCCAACGCCCCCCGGACCGTCAGGGATGTCGGGGGCAGCTTTGGAAGCCGAGCCGCCAGCTGGTCTGCTAAGGCCCGGAGGTTCGGGACCATGGTGTAGCGTCGAACCAAAGAGAGTGCCGACCAAACGGAGGCAAGGTAAGGGCTGGATATAGATCTGCCTATCAACAATTCTCCATGCAAACATTATCTTCAGCTGTGACAAATGCACAGAGACAGGTGGGAGGATCCTCCATTGAACAGGAGAGATTGTTCTGCTTCTTCAACTTAATCACACTCAATCTCGTCAGGATAGGAGGTCCGTGGAAACCAGCCTTGTTTGAATTACAACACCTTCTTCATCAATGCACAGTGCTGAAATTCCTGTATAGCAGTGTGGTTATTGCTCTATAACACTGTGTGACCTGCATCCAAATCGTTTCTTGAAGTGAAATTTAACCTCATCCAGCAACATCTGGACCCTTATTATCATAGAACTTATTACAATTAGGGCTGAACAATCTTGAAAAATAATGTAATTGCGTTTTTTTCCTCAATATTGTGATTTAATTTGCAATTAGGCCTGCATGGTACCCGAGGCAGCATCGGACAGGGTAATGGCCAAGGCGAGACTGCTGCGCCCGCCGGCACAGAGTGGGGTTCCACGCGACAGACTGCACACTAGGGATGGGCGATATAGACTAAAAAATTATCCCAATAATTTCTGGTATTCATCACAATAATTATAAAAATTACGATAACTAAAAACAATAAATAAATAAAACAATTCCCAACTGAAAGTATAATCAGGTTCCTTACAAACGCAAATTAATTTGAATACATCAACACTAGACACATTAAAAAAAGCTTAAATAGCTGCTGACTGAAAGAGCTCATGATATTTTATGGATGTGGGTCACTCTTTTAGTGTTATTGTATGGAATTCATTTTTCTCTTCAGTTAAAATTAAATTTTCTTAGAAAAAAAAAAAAAAACACAGGAAAAGCAAAAATGACTACAAAAGTGTTTTTCCTGCTACTGAATTGTTTATTTTATACCTGATAATGAGTTACATAAAGTTATGGTTGATAAATATCTCTTTGATATCCTATAATTAAACCAGATCAAGCTGATGATTTACTACTTAAGGATATTTTTGGTGTAATAATCACAAAAGTTAAATGAATGTGTAATGTGGCCGGCTTTGTCTTGTGAACACGTGACACATAATTGAAAAATGTTGCGTTTCACAAGTTGGGACGGATGAGTAGTGACATTAGTTTAATGCTAACATTTATTTCACATGACTTGTGACATGTTCAGCTTTTATCCTTCCATACAAGTGTTAAATCTTACCATAAACAGTAAGCCGTCGCGGTGTTAGCTTAGCTTAGTTAGCTTTAGTTGAGTGTCAAATTCATAATCGTTGCTACAGGTTTGTCTCTGTCCCCGTGTCTGTGGGAACTTTGAGTGGATCTGGCGGAGGAACTTGGACTGGTTCCCTTTGATGGATGGTTGTCTGGTCTTAACCAAGTAGCGGTCCATGATCTATTGCTGCACGGCAGCTTCAGGTAGCCGTGACAAGCCCCCCGTGTGTTTGTGTATGAGGGGCGGGAGGGGCGGTGGTGGTGGAGCTTCCGTGAACAGCGCTCCAGAGAATAATAATAATGATAATAACAAAAAACTTAGGGGCAATTTTGGCCCATGGAAAAAGGTTTTTAGGGGCATTCTTGGCTAAATTGTGGGACAAATGGCCCTCGCTAATTTCCGACTTGGGAATTTATCGTTTTTATCGTGGGATGACATATTCTTACCAGTCAGAATGTTTTTGATGATACATCGTCAACAACAACATATTGCACAATCTTACCACAGGCATCCACCACTAGTGCGCCCGTGGCGAGTCCCTTGTGGCATTTGAAGTGGGCCGCGAGACGCGTCGCTTAGTGGGGGAGAGCAGCATATTCTTTTTTTTATAGCCAAAATAATTCCACTCAACTGACATGCTGCTCCTCTTTGTAACTAAACTTGCAGTGTAAGCTTCTGTCGAGCCTGAGGCTATGCAACAGGTTAAAGCAGCGTTTACATCTCCATCCGCCTGCTTTGCTTTGCGCTGCTCTGCTGTCATTGTTATAATCAATGAAATATGATTCTGATATGAAAAACTGTTCTTTTTTCTCTTATAGTATGGACTATATTACTTGTATTGTGTTTTTTTTTTAATCTTCTCATAACAGTATTTTTTTTATTAGCCCTGCTATTTATTAGTTGTTCACTTAGTTTTGGCTTGTATATTTGTTTTCGACAATTTTAGTTCTTTAGCCGTATGAACTTCTGGGTAGTGTGTTTTACTGGACAGTTCTTATAAAGTTATATAAATACCTCAGGAAATTATTTTAAGCTTTGTTATTGTCCTTTGTCTGGTGTTTAACAAAGATCAATAAAACATAGCAAGGCGACAGATATTTAATTTTGAAAAGTTTAAATTAAGGGTTTGAAAGTTGATACTGTTAAACATCTCTTTTGTAAATATCACTGCCAGCCCTTTTTGCAAGAATAACGTCATAGAAACTGGAAACTACGGTAACACTTTCCTTGAGTTTCATACTGTCATTAGCATGAACAAGGTGTCACGAAGGCTGTCATCAAGCTGATATTAAGTGTTGTTTGCTAAATTTTTACACCTTTCGCTAAATTATGACACCCTTTGAGCTATGTTACCATATTTTGGGTTAGGTGGAGGGATCTAGTGGGGTTAGGTAGGGTTAGGGTTAAGGTTGGGGTATAGGGTAACGAATGACACTTAATGACAGCCTTCATGACACCTTATTCATGCTAATGACAGGCGTCATCATGTCATAATAATGACAGCAAAATGTCAGCCTTTATGTATAAAACTTCAAGTAAAGTGTTACCAAAACTACTAAAAAGGCTGTTGAAAGGAATAATTGGCACCTTTGATTTTTGTCTACCAATGAAATATGCTTTTTAAAAAGGGATGCAGTTGTTTGCTACTAAAATATTTAACAAAAATGTCTTCATTTCTAGTGGATAACAAAACTTGTGACATACTAACCATTGGACGGCTCCCAAACCCATCATTCTGATTTCATATTTCATATGTCCAAGGGAATCTTCTGGCCTGGCTTTGTAGTGTCTTGGCTCCTGGGCTCGACTGGATGAGTCGGCAGAGAAGAGGGAAATTACAATTCCTCCTGAGCCTGGCTGTCTGCTGGGAATCTATCATAGTCACTGGAGAGTTGTAGCACTGGCTGTTCACAGATGTGACCTGCATTCTTCCAGCCTCCATGCTTTTATCAGTGTTCCTCAGATTTGCTGACATTTCTTTGCTTATTTATGGCAGCTATTCAAAACTCAAAAGTGCCCTTTTGATGTGGATTAGATCAGCAATTGGTGAACTCGTATGAATAGCTAAACATAAGCCAAAGCTAAGATGGACTATAAATGGCTTTGTGTGAGTTTTGTGTTAACTGCGCCCTTGTTACATTGATTAAAAAGTCAGCCAGTAGAAACGCTTTATCGCTTTAAGCTGCTGGAAAAGCATTACCACATCCGTCAATCAACAATAATGTCAACTTCTGACCTCACATCTTTCTATTAGCTCTTAAGCCTTCTCTCTCACACACACATACACATGCTTTAAATCCTTTTGAGGAGTCCTTATCTCTGCAGTGGTCTCCAGAGGTTTACAGAAAATCATTTCTTGCTAAACTAGCTTGCCTGGATCAGGCTTTGACCCTTGTGATCCCATACTTTGTTGCTACTAATGCTTTTTGGAGGTAAACATTTTTGAAAAGATTATCAGACGTGTGACGGATGTTATATGGACTGTCTTCCATTTCCAAAATATGTCCTCAAGGAGAAATTTTTTTGCAGTTGTGACTTTTTTTGTAAATTTTATTCATAAAGCTTGAGTAGGGTTGCTTGATTATAGAAAAAATAATAATCACAATTATTTTAGTCGTAATTGAAATCACGATTATTCAAACAATTATTTGTCAGCCAAAAAAGTTATTTATTTTTTGTACAAAACAATGTCAAATGTGTTCTTTAAACATAAATAAAATCCTTCAAACACTAAAATCAAGTATGTTCACTTTAGCACAAAAAAACACTTGTACGTGATGTGTCTTTGCTCTAGGTTCTCATCATCAAACCCAAAGTGTTCTCATATAAGAGTATAAAACAGTATAAAAAACAGTAAGAACTTTAAATCAGCAGTAATAACGTTAAATGTATTCCTCTCAGTCATACGCAGTAGAGAAAAAGAGTATCTTTAACTTGGATTTAAAGATTGTTTACATTGGATGCTGACTTGAGCTCTGCTGGCAGATCGTTCCACTTCTTTGTATTAAAATTGCAAAAATGATATTGAAACAGTAACACTTAAAAACTGAGTTTGATTAAAATATATTTGAAAAAAAAAATACAGTTATGAAAAATATTTTGAAAATGAAGTTTGTAAAATATACAGAGTAAAATGCAGTCTCTTCGTTTCATCATGGCAGAACCTAGGTTTAATTTCTGGTATATTTGACAGTGCCGTTCTTATTCATTTATGAGGTCATGTAGCTCACGTGCGTGATTGACACAAAATGTTTCCACGATCGACCGGTGGATCGTGATCGACGTTTTGTGCACACCTGGCTTATAAGGTAGCTTTAGCTTTAGCTTTGAGAGTGGCGTAGTGGAGTAGCCGGCAAGCGCATATATTAAACAACTCAAAGTTAGTATTAATAATCGGTGTTTGCCAAGCTTTATTCTTTGTAGTTGTCCATGGAAGTTTGTTTTATTTAGCAAATAAAAAATATGTAAATGTATTATTATTATTATTATTATTATTTTTTAATAATAGTTTTTTCTCGGTTATGTTATTTTTGTAATAGTTGGGTGTAATACTCAAAATTGTAATCAAATTTCTATTAATTGCACAGCCCCTAAGCTTGAGCCTATATTCATGGCACAGAATCAAGATTGAAGGCAGTACGTGGCATGAGATGTGAGTATTTGCCATCTCGTCAGTTTTCATTGTAACTATTGGTATGATATGTGGATTGTATTTGGGAGAGGGTCAGTTTCATCGCTGACAGCAGGACAGACTTCATCAAGCTGTGTGGATCAAGCTAACAAAGCAAACACTTTTGATTGTGTACTCGTCTGTCATTCTCAGATGATGGATATAATCAACTTTGTAGATTTGTCAGTTTTTGAGACACATTTTCACCACTTGTGTTCTCAGCTGCTGGAATGTTTGGTGCTGTTAAAATGTTTTCTGTCCAGTCCTTCTGTCTTCATTTTTCATCCTCATACTAGAAAGAACTTCCACTATTGTTAGTGCTTGTTCAGTATCACTCGGCTGTAGTCGTGATGAGCAAAACACACATGTTCTGCTACTTCAGCTTTTCTCTCCCCATCCTCCCCCGCATGTTGAATGAAGCACAGTGCCTGCAGTGCTAGAATTTGTGAAGTACTTTAAAAGATGGGAAGATCCCGAAGTTCTATTCAGTCACTACAACAAACCACAGTGAAGGTCACGACATGAAGGAAGACATTGTGTTATTATGGTATGTATTGTGTGGGAAGATATTTGTACAGCTATGCTATACAGCTACGACCTTAACCGAAGTAACCAATAGGGTTTGAAATTCACGCATTTAGTTATTTTCCTTTGCACTAACCAAATGTTAATTACAAGTTAACCACTGGATGTTTGCTTTAGCAGAGTCGCACAGTTTACACTGACACTATGACAATCGTGTTACATAGCAATGTCAAAGTTAAAACATAATGATATCATGTTGTTTTCATCAGATAAATCAGCCTTCATTTTAATGTTGTGCATTGACTTTGGCTCTCAAAGGAAAAGCACAAAATGACAGAAAAATACACCAAATATATAAAGAAATACACACAATGACAACAAAGAAATTATTGAAAAAAAGAATACATCTTTATTGATTCACATGTTGCAGTAACATATTAAAAACAGACGGTAACAACACAAAATGATACCAAATGGATAATAGTGCAAAATGTAAAAACTGTAGGAAAGACATAGATTAGAAAAAACAACAACAGAAAAACCCAACAAATGTGCAAATGACAATTAAAGGAATTTGGTTTGTGGGGTGGGGTCAGTGTGGTGACAGTGGAGTTAAACAGCCTGATGGCCGTGGGCACAAAGGAACGCCTGGAGCGCTCCATCTTGCATCGTGGTGGGATGGTGCATTGGCTGAAGGAACTGCTCATGCCCATTATTAAAACAAACAAAACAACAAGAAAGATAAAACGAATGACAGAAAACCATACAAAAATGCATAAAATTCATTCAAAAACACACAAAACAACAACAAATGTAAGCAAAACGACAGTAAAAACATGCAAAATGACTCTAAAAATACAGCAAACTTTGTTCTTCACTGTACTGATACTTAGATTGGTCATTATTCTCAATGCTAACTGTTGATAGTTGGGCCCTCTGTTCAGACAGTCATTTTTTTTGTGGCCCGCTCTGAAATTATATTAAAAAAAAAAAAGCTTGGATATTAAAGACTTTTAATAAGCTTAAAACTCAGGCCTACTGTATATTCCTTTGATTAAAAGACTAAGGGAAGAAATATGGATTACTAAGCAAGAAAAAGTAAGGGAGATGATAGTTTAAGTAACACTTATTTTTTCAAATGCGCGTTAAACAGGAGCAGTGATAATGGCTTGATCAAAGTAATCCAATCATAAAACAAATATACAGTTGGCTTGTTTATCGTTTTCTTCACTACTCACTTGCTGTCTTGCCTTTCGGTCTCCGTTACAATGTTTCCAACATTTTTGACAATTGTCTACTGGTATTTTGTACATGTGTCCTTTGGTGTGTACCAGAAGAAAGATAATGTTCTGTCTGTCAACAGGTCAACCTTACCTATTTTTTTACATTGCTGACAAACTAAGAGTGACTCTTCCTGAGAATGTTTTCCTCCAATGGTCAGGGCTGCAAGTGTCAGCTTTATATAGTTCACTTTACCTTCAGACCTGTGTTTACTGCCGAAGGCTGTAATTCTCTGCGACACTAAAAGCACATACTGACGATTGAGTGACGTGTGTTGGAAATAATTTCAGAGTTTTATGTTCAGTCTTTGACAATCTGGCACTTTGATAATTACAATGTCATGCAGAATGTTTTCTTATTGGAGTTACTTTCCTATCGTTTAGTGATTCTATGTTTTTGTAGGTCTTTTTTAAACTCTTGGCATGATGTATCAAACACTTCGATTTCAGCGAGGAAAACAGTGTTACCACACTGGAGCTTTAAACAGAAAGAGTTGCACTCTAACCGTATGGGGAAGTTTCACACTTACAAAGCCAATTAAATTTCCATATATTCCAGGGTGTTATAAACATTGTGACGTGCTTGCTGTTTTCCGGCATAACGTTAACATAATTATGTGAAGTCAAACTTTGTGTGTCCTAAAAGTGTAATGTTTGTTCATTCATCAAGTCAAGAGAAATTGAATGTGTCATGTTTGTTGTTGATATTATCCGAATGCAAATAACCTTAGCTTGGTCATTGGTTAAAGATCAGACTGTTATTTTGTTGAGTAAAATCTTGAATGTTCTTTTAACATCATTTGTCAATTAGCAGGGATAGACATGACTACTTTCTGCCTCTAAAACTAATGCAGGACATCTCACCGTTATGTACAGAGGTCATGTATTAGTCATTACTCAAAGTAAAATAGTGGAAACTTTTGTTGTTTTAGTGGACTTACCATTATTCACCATTCTGAGCTAAACTGAATGTATTATAGACTCTTTTTTTTTTTCAGTTTTAATGTAAATGCCATTTGCTATTGGTTTAAATTGACTATTATACTGTAATGTTGACTTGTGTAGTTATTACCTTTTTGGTATCAAATAATAAGGATCAGAGTATATACATAGAATATAATTCAAGCTCCTCCTAAAAATTGGTCACTAGCATTGACCAAATAACTTCAAATTAAAAGCACAACAATTACTTATCTTTTCTATGGAAGGGAATTTTTAATTATAATCCTTTTAACCCTAGAGGGGAGTAATGGGTTACTTTGCCTTACAGCCAAAGCACCTCTTTATCTAGTGATGAAGTAAATAGAGATAAAGCAAAAGCTTTTAATCTAGATTTGATTAATGAAGAGTTTTTGGGATAAAAACTACTGCTTAAGACTGATTTGTTTCCCTATCACACTAAGGTAATCTCACTTAAACTTGTATAAATCCACTCATAGTGAGACATTTAGAAAAATCTTGTTGCTGAAACGTAGGGCTGCAGTAAACAAAAGGAATTAGATTTAATATTCTTTAATTAATCACAAGCTGAATATAGTGCAATGCATTTATTTATTAATAAAAATGTGATGTAGCAGCTTATGATATTAAACTCATCTATAATGTAGATTCAGGGCTAGCTCGAAAGTAGCAGTTGGGTTAACAGGATAAACAAAACAAAACACAAATGAAGACAGTGCCACTGTGTGCTAACTCTTATAAAACTAGAAGTTTGTAAAGAATATGACAGACGGTGCAATATGTTAAAGATGGCTGCTCTATTGATCCCTTTACCTGATGGATTTTTTTGTAGGTGGAAGATGCATGCTTCCATCCATCAATGCTTTTTCATTGCAGTCTGGCAGATAAATCTGTGGATGTTGGAGGAATTATATATTCGATGAGAAATAACAACTAATCAGTCGTCATCATTTGGTTGCATTAAAAGTAAAAATTGTGTGCTGTTTTAGTATTGGCTTATTCTTCCTACTTCCCAGTGAGCTCTCACGTGCACTTCTGCTGTGCGGCCTGTGCTTCGATCTCTGGCCTCTCCCATATCTATGTGTTTTTCCAATGTCACGACTCTTGTTGCTACACTGGGGCAAAGCTTGTGGTGTTGCGTTTCTGCAGCAGTGGTCCGTGCATAGTCTTACACCGGCTAAAATGATGCCAGGTCAGAGTTTTGCTTTCATACTCTGACCAAATGATCGGTGAATGCTCCCAATTATCCCGTTCCAAAGAAAATGGATGTAACCTTAAGAAATGTATCGATCGCACCTTAGTGCTGCTCAAACCCAAACATATATTGGAGGTAATTGGTATTTGGATTCTCGCCTCTTTTCTTTATACTGCTCACTCTTTTGTTGTCAAGAAGAGTTTTTATGGCGTGCTTTTGAGCTCGTCTTCCCTGCTCATTGCTCAGTGTGAAACTGAAATCAAATTTCAGTTCAATTAAACTACCTTTCCCTCAGGTCTCTATTTAAGTCCAGGAGACCCAAAGGTCAGAGCTCCTAGAATAGGGCTGTCAGTTAGCAGGAGCTATTTGTTGGATTCCTTTGATGGAAGTTGCTTCTTTGATGGCTTCACTATACATGTCTGCTTCTGATGGCATCTCTTTTAATTATCTCTGTGGCTCAGTAGCTGGTCCACTCAAATAAGGGTGAGTATTATATTACTGGCAGTGCACGTCTCATCAACTTTCTCTGGAATTGGCAGCTACTATAGTTACTCTCTTGTCCAGCTGTGTAGGGACAATATCCAATGTAAAACCAACCAAAAGAATTACTATTGGAGCAACACATCATCA
Source organism: Gouania willdenowi (assembly GCF_900634775.1). Taxonomy (NCBI): domain Eukaryota; kingdom Metazoa; phylum Chordata; class Actinopteri; order Blenniiformes; family Gobiesocidae; genus Gouania; species Gouania willdenowi. The sequence goes on along the minus strand of NC_041048.1, from coordinate 14,220,532 downwards.
GTAAAACTCAAACCACCTATCATTGAGAATCAGAATTGGATTTTTTTTTTACCTAATAGAGAACATGAGCTGTTTTTTTTTACCTTTGTTAGACAGGTTAATTTCCTGTTTTTATAATATTTAAGGCTTTTACTAATAAACTAAAAGGTAAACTATGAAAATCATTGAAGCCAGTTACTTTCATTGATCTAGTTGTTCATATTTAATCATTTAAGCTACTTTTTGATTTAACAGTTTTCTTGATTAAAGAAATCACGAAGTACAGACAAAAACATGGGGTCATAATGTCTGAGACATCCCTATCTTTGAAATATAGTATTGCAGATAAAGTTACGTAATGAATATTTCATGGCCAGTTGAACAGACTGTCATCAGAGCACCCCCCCAGGCCAGGGGCTACTGTAGTGTCCTGACCAGAGTGTGCTCAGCGTCCCCCATTTATCCAAACAGAACTAACAAAGTGAGACTCCACTGCAGGGCAACAGACGGACAAAGATCGATGCAGTAAATGTTCAAAATTTTTCTTTGGAGAGCTACTGTGAGCACAGTCATGTTCAATGGCTTTCTCTCTCACTGTGGCTGTGGCTCTCGAAATATCCCTCCATGCATCGTCTCTTCATATCCCTCCCACAATGCACCCTCTCTCTCTTTTCTCTCTCTCACCCTCCTCCTCCTCCTCCTCCTCCTCGTCCTCCTCCTCCTGTCTTCTCTCTCTCTCTCTCTCTCTTCTCCAATGCTTGTGTGTACTCGGCCGCTTTATGCTGGGCACTTGTCATACAGATGGAAGTTTAATCCAGGCAACAGTCGGCTCTGGACGTAAATCTGAGGGGTTGCCCTCTCACTCGCAGGCAGTAGGATCTTGTAGAATTTCAGTTGCCAGCTCTTCTATTGAGGTGGACACAAGAATTGAGATGAAAAGCTCTTGGACTGTTTTATTCTCACCTTCATTTTCTGCTATTGAATGATCGGGAAAAAAGAAGGAACTCCTCGGTCAATCAAGTAGGAACCTAAAAGGAAAATAAATCTTTACAAATCCTGGTTCGTTTGGAAAATTGGGTTTTCTGTAGTCTACTTTATGATGTGCTGGACGATTTGTGTCTGAAATGTGCACCAATTGGATTTTTTTTTGGTACAGCTCTGTCATTGGACATAAAATGCTGTGCTTGGTTGGATTTTGTGCAATCTGAGCACAGTCTCATCTCCTCTCAGCAGCTTTCACCCTCTGTTGACTGGAACTGATTCATTTTGATTTGTCTGAAGAACTGACCAGAGATTTCCAACAGAAACATGGACTAAGAAATTGCATTCTTTAAGCTGTTGTCTCTTGTCTTGCAAGGAAACTCAGACTCTTCACTTCCAAAAGTAGTTTTCAATTTGGGAAACATTTTTGGAAAAAGTGTCCAGAGGCCAAGATGCAGGTTTCTTTAGTGTGCACTGACCATCGTGGGGGCGTCAGTCGCACCACGGAAGATCGGCTCAATCGACAGAATGCCAACAGCCCCAGCACCGGCACCCGCAGCAAGTTCAGAGCAGTGGCGATGGTGGCTCGCAGTCTTGGGCAACTCTCAGTTCAGAGCGTGCCTTCTTCCAGTGAGCAGAGCATGAAGACTGGCATGAAATATAGGTAGGGTAATACTAAGGGCTCTGCGTCACATCTAAAGAATTGAAAGATGAGCTAAATGGTTCAGGACACGCCGGTGGTTGACAGAGAAGTCATGCGTTTATAATTTTCTCTTCCCTGTCATGCCTGTTAAACTCAACCTGTAGGAGAAAGATGATAATACAGAAGTTCATCTTTAAAAAATTAAGTCATTTGTAATTGAACAGCAATTCAAACTTTCTCAGACTTTTGGTCCAATTTGAACAGATGAGTTTTACCTATAATTCTTTGTAATTATAAATACATTAATAGTAATAGCTAAAACGTAGCACAAAATTCCAGATTAAAAGTCTTTGATTTCTCTTGGTTTTGTGCATTAACGCCAGTATGATATATAATGTGATTTTATTGGTGACTATCTTAGAATGATTACGTTCAGCACATATAAGCCAATATAAAAACCATAAAATACCATTGTAGTTCGTGTTAAAACAATTACATTGTTGCCACCCATTTTCACCCTATATAAACAATACTGACCATTTTGATAAATATATTGGTTTGCAGTAGCAGATATTGATATCATGCCTATTTGGATTTCTACACCAATACTTAGTAATGAATAGTGTACTTTTAGAAATACATCATTATCTAAATATAAGTGTTCTCTATTTCTGAAGTGAATTATTCAAAATAGTTCAGCTTCTACCACTAGGTCTGCAAAATGAACAAAAGAATGATTATCAAATGGAAGATCTTGAGGTGCATGTTGAAGCGCTAAGTGGAAATGAGTTAATGGTAAATTATGGGGCAGAATTGAAAGGCTGTGCCTGCTCAGATTTGTCTCAGTTTTAGTTACTGAGCAACAGTTTCTATGCAATATCTGTCCTTGACAATTTTTGTTTGAGTGCATGTTAGAGCATAATAAATAATATTTTTGACCATTTTTTAACCCCCACTAGTATATATGTGTAACTGCAATCGTGATATCCTTCCTTTTTTCTTGTCTTTTTTGTAGTAAAACAGTGTTGTCTTGAATCACAAGACTCACAAAATCAATGTAAAATTTATACTCACACGGATGTATTTTAGAAACAATGACTTGAATTCAATTACTTGAAACACTTTAAGATCAACTGCACAAGCAAATTTGTATCTTCTGTACTTGGTTCTAGCCTCTTTGCCACGTTGGCACACTGTCATTATTGAGGCTGATGATATTGAATGAGTAAAATTATTTTCAGCTCGAGGACCTTGCGGCTGTTTGTGCTGCTTCCACGGAATAGTTCAAGGAACATAATAGGCTCTGTGTTTGTGTTCATGTACAATGAAGCCATTGCTGCCCTTAATGCAGGATGAGGCACAGAGATGCACTGAGGCTATAACTTAGTGTTCTGGGTTTTTTAATGGAATGTAAGAAGAGAGTAAGAGTGAGAAAGGGTTAATTCTGGTGTGTAGAGTGCCCAAGAGGAAGTACAGTAGGCTGGAGCGATTTTCGCTCATGTCACTATGTATCTTTCAAACATTCCTTCAGGAGGAATTAAGCTTGCACACACTTTAGTGTTGCCATTTCTAATTTCAGCCATCAGCTTCTCACTGCTTTTCATTGCTATTTTATCACATGTTGGGTATTTTAATACCTGAATCATCAGTCCAGTACTTAACCCAACAAACAATACCATCATTAAAAATAAAGTTCAGTTCAATGTGCTTACAGTCATCGATTACCTTGAATGGCAGCCTTAGCTCATGGCAGTCCCCATCCATATGCATTAATGATCAGTTGAAAGCTATTTCCCTCCCTCAAAGCCAAGGGAAGCATCAAAGAAAGCCTTCCTGAGGTACAGAGGGATTGTCATGGCTGTAATGCTGTAATGTGAATCTGTTTTTGTCTGATAGGGCTGGTTATATTCATCAGGCATGCGCTCCACCCACCTTCAACCAGGATGAAATTAATGGGGCAGGCGAAATAGCTCATAATTATGTAAAGTCAGCTTTTTGAATAAGCAAGGAATATTGAAAGATTTAGCAAGCATGTGAATAAACCTTTCATGACCGCCCTGGTTAGAGTAGATTGATTATATTTTTATGTGGATATTTTGTTGTGTGTTGTATATATCTGGGTTAATTTAAATAAATGCAAAAAATTACAGCTCACTACAAATAATGATAATGACTAAACAAACTGCAAAGAAAATGCAAGTGAGGATGCAGAAAGTGAACCCCTCGGTGTCATTATTATTAATAGAGTAAACTCAATTAATAATGATTAACAGCAGGAGGTGCTCGGCTCACTGTTCCCAATAGTTTTAATAAAATTTGCCAATTAATCAATAACTATTGAACTTACAAAAATGCCAGGCGATAGCAAGAGTGTCCTTAATAATGAAGTAATTTTTATTTATAAAGCGCTTTTCTTAGATAAAAATCACAAAGTGCTTTACAGAACAGAGGAGGAATTAAAACAACAGGAGCAACATTTTAAAAGGAAAGTAAAACAAAGGTGAATTTACAACAACTGCATCATAAAAGGATAAAAAGGACAATAAAAGTTACAAATCAAATTAAAATACATTTAACCAAAGGCTTTTCTGACGAGTGCAGTCTCCAAATTATTCTTAAAAGAGTCCACACAGTCAAGCTCCCGGAGGGACTGGTGCAGGTCATTCCAGAGTCTGGGGGCCACATCCTGGAACGCCAGGTCTCCCCGGGTTTTAAAATGAGTTTCAGGGATCTTTAGGAGACCCTGGCCAGAAGACCGAAAGGTGTGCCCTGAAGTGTTAGTATTTTGTATGCTGGGGTACATTGGTTGTGGAAATCGGACTAAACTTGTGGGAAAAGAATGGTGAGGAGCAACACTATTATTATTAATAATGAGGATGCTATACATCCTAATTCACTACACAAACTGCAGCAATGTAATAGAAAGAACAAATGTATGTTACACATTTTTGCTCAAACATAAAACAAAGCTACAAAAAAGTTGTATTTGCTTGGGTGTTGTAAACTTGTAAACTTTTACTGTGATGATTAGGTTTGTATCACAATAAGTGTATATCACTTTTCAGCTGAACAGCAATTTTTCATTTTGTGCAGACAGATGAACAAATTTTCCCCCAAAGTGCTGCTTTCACCAGCTTTGCCTTGGGTGTATATTTCTATAGAAACTCAAAGCTCAGTGTTTTTGTTTGTTTTTTGCTTTGTGGCGCTCGGTCTCATTTACTGCCGAGGCCACGTAAATCGTAGCTGACTCACCTCATCCCATAGTGTAAATCTACAAGTAACTGGCCTCAGCCCAGGCTGTCAGCAGGATTCCTCACATATCCTGAGGTCCACTTTTGGTTGTCGCTGACCATGGATCACAAGCACTGTAGCTATTGGCAGACTGTTGTGTAAGCCAGTGGCATTTAAAACCCAACTTGTAATGTATCATTGCCTGTGACAATATGTATCTTTAAACTGTGTTGCCACACACCGAAAGATCCTAGCAGTATAGCTATGTTTACATTACCCTTGGAAATGCGCAAAATCTAAATAGCGCAATAACAACTGGTAATGGAAACACCTGAATTTGGGAAAAAAGACTCAAACAGCTCTAAAACGCTTTTCATGATGAGGAATTTGAGATGTTTCAATGTTGAAATGTGTAGCAAAAACGTGATGAAAACACTTTTTCCACAAATACATGTCACAGAACGTGACATACTGGTCACATGACCACTTCTCTCGAAGAAAACATGGCGCGGTACGTGTAGACACAATAGGAGACCGGGACATTTCTTAGCATTATACTTAAAAATGATTACTGCCACATTAGACATGAAACAACAAAGAAATACAGTGTTATAACGAGGTTCTGAGCTTCCATCTTCCTGCAGCAAAGTCTTGCTGGATGGAATTTCACGGGAGTTAAGAGGCTACAAACCATAACACGTGGAAACACGTTCAAAGCACAACGATACTTTGTCAACATTTAGAAATATCGCTTTTATTATGCAAAAATCTGTAATGGAAACCCAGTTTTTTGTACCTCCTGATGCCCAAACTGAAGTGGAGCTTTTTTTTGTTTTCCAAGTATCTTTTTTTTAACATGAACATTCATGTGTAGGTGTGTGTTTGGGGCATCATGAGTTTTGGTGCATGCTGGGATGTTTCCTGCCTTCTGAGATCTTCCCTCGTCATTTGGGAGCCAGTTTTTCAGACCCTACACCCCCTCAAAATATGAAACATAAATAGACTATAGCAGTTTCCTGAGAACACACATGTACTGTGACTAGTAGAGTAAATACTCACGTGAGATTTAAGGTCTATGTAACCATTTAAGTACCATCCCAAACATACTGTATGCATGAACCTTCACCATCTGTTTGTACTGGGAGAAACCTAACAGTGGGATGGCTCATTTATTATTGTGTGCAGCTTATGTTTTACTTTATACACTGGTGTTATGTCTGAGTGAGTGTACTGTACAGTATATGAGCTAGTGTGAGCTAGGCCTTGTGAGATATTGGGCCTATGTGTCTAAAAGTGTGTCATCATGTGAGGGACACGTGTGCTATGTTAAAGGCAAAGACGAGGACAGCTGTTCTTTCTTTGCTTCACTGATGTATTATAATATGTCCATGTGTGTGTGGGCGAATTAGCACCACTTATTTCTCTCTGCATGTAATTTTCTTAAACACACTATGGTGTCGATCTATTTGTTCTCAATGCCAAAAAAGCACTTTAAGCTAAGCTTACAATAGTACAATAGTGTTTGATGAATACATTCATTCAAACGGCTTTATAAACGCAGCACAATTAACCCCTTTTTTGGCATTAAAATTAAACGTTTTTAGAAAGTTTAGTAAGTTTACTTTGCACACAACATCAGTTTTCTCTCGATTATATATTTATCCTGAAAGGCAGGATATGACTGCTATTCATAATATTAAGTAGATGAATGGGTGCATCTTTTTGTGTGTGCAGGTTAGTTTTAAATAAGTGCGTTGTGTTCAAATGTTTTTTTTTCCACAAGGTTAGAAGGCTGCCACTCTCGCACAAAGGATGCAGGTTTAGTGATCTCAAAAGAACCCATTATTGGCTCTGCAAATTCTATTTGGCCTTGCTTTCTGCATGAAAAGCATTTGAACTGCTTATTGCAAAATGGGCCTCTGACTTACTTAGTGATTGAAGAAAAAAAAAGTGTAACAACAAATACAAATATGAGGCTGATTCCCGTTCTTAAGAGGCCAAGCTTTAGCACCCAATGCCGCTCGCTTAGTTTTGTGTGTTATTTAACCACATCATTGTTTTTGTTTTTCTAAACTAAGCAAATAGTAAGAGTTTGTTCCCAACTAATGAACACCTATTGTGTATTTCAATTAGAAAATAAATTTTAATGTTTGGCTATTTATTTTTATTTTTTGTTTATGTGCAGGCTGTAGCACTCTAACTGACTCCAGTAAGGCTATTAATGCACATCAATATATTTGATAAAATGAATATTTAGAATAAAAAAAATATATAGATACAACCTCTTAAATATAAATTTATAAATCAGATTGATAAATTGATTTATAAATCAGTGGAAGTGAGGTTGAATGAACATGAATAAACTACAGCTAACTCCACACATGATCTTTTAAAATGGAAATAAGGGGAAAATATTGAACAAAAAACACTTAAAGATCCCTTGAAAATAATAAATCCAGAACCCTTATTTAACTTCCAATTGTAATGCTGAAAAGTTTTTATTTTTTTTAATTTCATGTATTTATTTTATTTTATTTTTTAGTCCTGTGTCTTTAATGATTCAACACATTTTACATCTATGCTTTCCACACAGGGAGCCCCCGGGGACATACAAAATGTCAGTGACCTCTGTTTTAAAGTGGATACTAAAGTAATTCACATTTCTATACCTAGCATGCATAATACATAACATACCAAAGGTGGGAAAACTGGATCCACTCCATTTTTCATTTCACGGGATGAAAAATCACTTTTTTTATTGTAGTTTTTATCCATACATCCATCCCCCACTTTACTTTCTCCAAAAATGTACATTATTCTCCTGCAGGAGAAAGTGCCTCAATATGTAAGGATAGAGCATGTTTTTTTTCCATGAGTGTGTGTAAACATGAACATGTAACACTGCTGGCTTGTAATAATGCAACACATTTTGGTTCTCCTTCATCCCCTATGCTGATGTCAAACCAGGGATGAGCCAGGAAATCTCATCAAAACTCTTTTTTTTTTTTTTGTTTTCAGTCGTTTACCTGACCACAAACCTGGAAATTATTTCTGTCAAACTCAACTCTTACCGTTAGCTGCTGTCAAGAGCACTGTAATAAAAGGTTGAGATTTTTTAAATAGATTTTTAAATCCTCTGTTGAAGGATAAGGATGCACTCTCATGTCATTCACATCTATTAGATATGGTGTAAATGGCCAACTCAGAATTACTTTGAGGAGAGAGTAGAAGTAGCACTAACCTTGCCTGCAAGATGGATTCTTCTGGTGTTCACAAACAACAGAATCCATCTTGTGCTGCTCTAGCCCTTACCTTTCTCAGCAAAACTGGCCCATGCGCAGTTGCGGGTAGAGGAACTAGCTGGGCTACCGCTATTAGCATAGCTCAGAATCAAAGCAGAAAGATGTCAACGTAGGAGAATTATTGTGTGGAAGCTGCTATAAACTCAGTTTTAGAATACATTTTTTTGAAAGAGCAACAGCGAGAGGTGCTTTGTGCATTTTGGGACGGTAAAGACGTATGTTTTCACCAGCGGAGCCTTGTTGTTGTTGTAGCCACAGCAGCGTGCCTGCCGTGTGATTGGCTCAAACAAATCATGGTGAACAGGCGCTTCACCTAGGGATGCACCGAATATTCGGTGGCCAAATATATTCGTCCGAATATTGCAAAAAAAAAGCCACATTCGGCCTTTGGTTCAGTGAGTTAAAAGCAATGCCGAATAGACGCAATGACGCAATCAATCAACATGCAGTGATTTTGAGTCAGAAAAGTGTGTGCGCGTTGCTGCAGGAGCACAGCAACAGCTCCTCCTTTCCGCACACAGCCAGACTCTCTCTTTTCCGCTTACCGCTTTCCGTCACCGAGTCCGTTGTTAGCGCTGTGAGCCACGAATCCATTAACATCCCCATCGTTTCCTCCTGAGTTCACAAGTGATGTCGGGGGTCGCTGCACAGGCTGGTGCAACATTAGCACGGAGTGCTAACAGCTGATGTGTGTGAACAATGAGTCTGTGGCTTCAAGCAGTGGCTCCCAACAAGATCGGCAACAGAAAAAGTAGTGCAGTTTGGGCGTCCATTAGTGCAGTTTGCATTTACATATATGGCAATAAAGTAAAATATATATTCTATATTGAACAGCAGTGTTTGTTTTAGCTGTTAGATAGTTGGAGAGTGAGGAGCTCACATTCTAGGAGGCATGTTAGGTGATGTCACCTGCCAACGTGGGCAAAATCCAACTGTCCCATTTAAAGCTGACTTTTTACAAAATGAAGAATAACAACGGAGGGAGGAAACAGAACTTTTCTAACTCTGTCCCTCTGAATGAGGCTAAATGAGTGTATATCACTGTAGCAAAACCATTATAAAGTGTTATTTTTCATCATACCTCCCCTTTAATGTAGGTTTTTTTGGATGCATGTTTTGTTTTATTTGAAGGGTTATTATAAATGAAAAACTTTGTTGTGCTTTTTTTGAAAAGCAAAGACTACTGGAAAATTTTAAAAATGTCAGAATATTCAATAAAGACTTACTTTCGTTAAAAAAAACACATCTTAAAATCAATTCTAGGCTATTTATGCACTCGATGCATTCGATATGCGTTTATCTTTCATTCGGCTTCTACCACAAATTTTCATTTTGGTGCATCCCTAGCTTCACCCAATCAGCTTCAAGCATTCTGTTCATGTCCCTCCCTGGCTCTGAAAGGATTCGCCTGACACGGACCCAATCTGGCTCTTGCCAGGTTAAAGCGGCACAGCTTTAACTAGAAAACCCTAAACTGATCCGTGTAAGTTCCCCTCTTGCCTCGTTCCAAGATTTTATAGAAGCAGAATTCTAATCCCCGCGGACACTGGCAGATTCCTCCCAGTCAACAGCCTTTGAAAAATACCCCATGAAGAATTCTGCCTCGGGAATACCCTCGGAGCCCACAATCTGTTTAGGCCCAAGAAACACATTATTGGATACATGAATTCCCGTTGACATCTGTCCAAATGTGCTTCAGTGCCAGCTGGTCAATGGCTCTGGGTTCTGTGTATATGCAGCAATTTTCAAAGAAAATGTAAATAACATTTGATATGATCTCGACAGCTTTCATATACATGCTGCAACTGCATGAAAGAAAACTGTCTATATTAATGCACAAACTGCTAATGGTGTTTAAAGTCACAGCACGAGTCGAAAGGTTCAGGCAACATCTTTAAACTAAGACCGACACAACAGTTTGAACATCTCCAGAACTTTAGTTAAATATTTAGCTTTCAACTGTTACTTCCACAGCCCATACTCAAATTTAGACTTGTTTCCTAAAGCAGGTGTCATTTATGCTCCATGTAAATCCCCATTTTGTCAAAAACAGCTAGTTTCTCTTTTAAATACACATGAACTCATTCCTGACAAACATTAAGCAGAATCTAAGATGGGTTGGTTTTGTTTTTGCCTGGTTTGTTCAGCAAATCTTTTGCTAAGCATTTAAAATGACCAAATCCAGCTCTTTAGAGCATCCAATGTGGCTCTCAGGAGAACGTAAAAATGACAGAAAATAATAATCATTTTGCAAATAACCTAAAAATTCATTTGTAGATAACCATTTAAATTCACAAATTTTATTAAAACTACACGATTTTTCCAGTGGCTCAAAATTTGTGTCTACATCCCATGATTGCAATCATTTTTAATAGCAGAACTCTCCAGTATTAAAAAATCCTGCAATTTTTCTCAAATATTTCCACATAAATCTGCTTAATTACACAAAAAATAGTCACAAAATCAAGGAATTTTCAAGTGAAAATCCTGCAGGAACTGATAGTCCTTTATCACTTGGATGTTATAATTGCCTTACATAGTTATTATACTATATTTATACATGGAAGGGCAAACTATGGCACAAAAATGCCTAAATTGCTTTTTTTTCCACCTGAAATTTGCTGCTGTTTGTATTTGGCCACTGAAAGAAAATGAGTTGGACACCCCTGCTTCCAATTATACATTTCAACTTTAGCTGTTTGAGAGATCAAACAGTTTTCTTGAACAAGATGTACAGAATGGAATTTGTATTGTTATTAGGTTTGCTTAGTTAATTCATTCTTTCAAATAAAAACAATATTATTATAAATGCAACAACACTTCATCTGTAGGGATTCACCTAACTCTTTCATGACCTTGTCTTGTAGTTATATTTAATCACAGTCTACATATATATTGAATACAGCTTAAGCTACCAGCCTACAGTATATAGTTAACATTTGTTCAAAAATCCACTTGTACTTCTATACCTGTAATGGGAATAATTGATAATGAAACATTGCTGCATTCAACTCTCAATGGAAGGGATGACATTTTAGAGAAATGTTTCAAAGGTAATGTGCATTTAACCTAAAAACCATAACCTAGATTTAATTTATTCGTTACAGATCTGAGCCTCTGAACAAGGTCTGATGTATCTCAGAACACAGTATACATTCTTTTAAGGAAAAATGACAATGAAATGTGTTTATTTCCTGACAACTATAATACAAAATCAATGATTTTTGAATTGTAAATCATGAGGAGTGAGCTTTTTTCTGCCTGAGTTTGTGGTGAATTGACTTTGCTGTTGTTTGTGATCCTAATGTGTAGTTCCTGTTGTCTGTGGCTCTAATGTGTGTGTGCTTCTCTTCATATTGTCTATGTTTTTAATGGTACCATTAGCCCGTTCAGGGACAACAGATGGAAATGAGCCTGTGGCTAAAATCTGACATGTTTACATATCTAGTATCATACATTCATTAAATAAATGCATATACGGAGGCAAGGTGCTGAGCCCTGTGGTGACATTTTTCTAAAAAAAAAAAAACCCTTTGAAGCAGGGGTGCCCATATTCTTTTAATTGAGGTGCCAAAAATGTATAGTGGTGGAGGGCTGCGGGCCAACTCTAAACATTCAATGTGTAAAATAAATGCTTGAAATAGTTTTAAAATCAAATGACTATTTTCTTTATTGTGTATTATGGCATACAATTACGAAACATCTATTTTAAAAGTCTTCAAAGACATTTAGTGTAATCTAAATTCAACATAATGGGAGACAACCTATAACCTATACAATCAAAACACTATATTTTTCACTGCCTTGAACAATGCTTTAAAACTCAAGAAAAATTATGTATTTGGACTTTAGCTTTAGGATTTTTTTCTTATAAATCACTGTACTGTATTACATGAATTTTGGTTGAAATAGAGATTCTATAGAGTAGAGTACTATAGAGAGCAGAACAAGCTATCAAAAAACATTAAAAAGATAAAAAGAGCATTTTTAAATATGGGCAGCGGGCCAAAATCAATTGCTTGCAGGCCAACTTTGGCCCACGGACCCCAAATTGGACAGGCCTGCTTTAAAGAGTTAATGTGTTCAATTATTGTAGAAAGAACTCCTGGTGTTTATAATGAGCTTATTGATTAGATCCTTTTACTCCTCTGACTGTTTATGGTGACGTGAAAATTGTCTGCTGAATTACTGCAAGTCATTGGAAATCATCCCCAATGTGTGTGTTCGCACATTTTGTCATTAGTGGAGTTGATGAGAGCCATTCCGTCTCTGTCCTTGCTTCTTCCCATCCTGACCGTCTCCTTCTCAATGGACGAGAGCATGACAGAGATGACTTTCCTGATCCGTTTCGAGTCTGCTTAGACTCAGCTAGAACCTGACCCCGGCTTGTCTGCTGGCTCAAATATAGGGTCATTGCAACAGTATTCAATGCAAGTCTGGTGAATTATAAACAGTGTGCTGCTGACAAAAGGACACACAGACAATGACAACAATGGCAAGGGCAGAGCAGTGTATTCTAATGTCTTATTTTTAGGCCTGGGGAAGGGTTGATGGATGCACTTTTGCAGTATTTGAGGTTCTGGTGTGAAACATACACTACCAGCTAAGTGTGAGCACACACACACGATGAGACTGTTAGTTTACAGGTTTGTACTGTACATTAAACAGTTTTTTTTCTGTTGACTAGGCTTTCCGCCGATCTTATCGGCTATATCGGATCGGCCGATATTTTGCATTTTATGCAATTAATGTGATTGGCTGCGATGTCTTAATTCGCCAATCTGATCAATGACATCATTGTTGTGATGAAACTTTCTGTAGATGCTCCCATTGCATTGTTTTATCGTCTCATTTACACCGAAGACTTCTTCCCCTGTCCAACAGCTCTGAAAGCGGGGCAGTGTCTGCTGTTTGTATGTGTGTGTGTGTGTGTGTGTGTGTGTGTGTGTGTGTGTTTTGGTATGTGTGTCTGCGCTTGTTTTGTTTATCCAGCCCGAGCATGTTAAAATGGAGAGTCGAGAGCGGAGCGATGCGCTCCCGTTTACTTCCGCTTTCATGCCGGAGACTTCTGTGTGTTTCAGGGTGATGATGGACACATAACTCCCTTGCTTCACAGCAATCATTGAGTGTGACATAGGATTCTGATTAGGGATGTAACGATTCACTCAACTCCCGATACGATTCGATTCACGATACTGGGTTCACGATACGATTCTCTCACGATTTATTTTACAAAATGAGACTGTAGACAAATGATGACTGAAAAATATTCCTTTATTTTTTGGGGGGAAAAAACTAGAAAATACTGTACTATTTTTCATTGTCAAAATAATCCCTATTCAAAACAATGCAATTTAACAAAAAATAAATCTTGAATGAAATAAAGGATTAATACAAATGAAGAAGAAGCCTAATAATTTAAATTCTGGTTCTATAGTAAACAATGCAAAACTGCATAATAGTTCTTTTTCTTTTTAAAAGTGCAACTGAAAATGTTTTTTTGTGCCCTAACAATTGCACTTAAAAAATAAAAAAACAGTCTGCACTGTATTTACGTCAGATATTTGTTTGGACCAGCAGAGGGCGCTGTTCGGTTGGGATGCAACTATTCTGTGCAGTGAAGAAGAGATGCTTCGCACTAGCAGACAGAGCTAATAGAAAAACGTGACTTTTACAGATATTCACGTAATATTACAGATATTCTTTCAGTGCTAAAGGGGTAAGCAATCATTTATGAACTGGTTTAAGAGTAGAAGACGGCCAGAAAGAAAGTAGTAGAAGATTTTGCCTGCCGTCTTACATGCTCTCTCTTTCTGCACACTGGTCGAGCAGTTAAAGGGCCACGCACCCACACATACAAAAAATGTTCGGTTCAGGTCCTGCATGGAAATATTTCAACTCTTCCACTCACTCACAGTCACAGGGCTGCATTTAGGTCCCGAAACATTGTAATGTTTTAATTTCAGGTAGTGCCGAAGGAATTCACTCAGTATCTACAAAAAACAAACTGAATTCATACGATTGGATCTGTGACCTTTTTTTTTTTTTTTTAAACTCACTGATTGGTGGTCGGCCCAAAAATCCTGATTGTGTAAAGAATACTCTTGACATCCCCATAACCTGTCATCTTTGTGTTCTTTCCTGCTTCAAGGGACTTCTGCTTCTTGGCAAGCTGTTATTGGAAATGAGACAGAAGTAATTTGACTGTCATGCCTAGTTATAAAAAGCTGTGCACATTACACAGATTTGTTTAAGCCTGTAAGGTGTTTGAAGAGGTATAGATATTGCCCTATTTGAAAGAGAATTTGGTTCCCTACTGAATATTCAGCAGCATTTACTACTCCGCTGGTTTGGAAGCAAATTAAAGTCTTTGAACTGCAGTTGATGGAAAACTTCTCAGTACTGTATAGTATTAAATGCACTTCACCCTACAGTTTGGGTCCCTATTTCACATATAGGATTGGGCCTCTTTGGTGCACTCCCCTAATCAATAATACTCTAATAATAAAGTATGATGTAGTTCATCTCCAATCAGTTCCAGTTATAAGCATAAGGGGGGGGCATGGGACTGTGAAAGCATTGGAGTTTTCTTGCAGATACATTTACATTAAGCCAGTTTGTGACCCCTGCTCAGCTAATGATTTTCTCATTTGATACAGGCTCACAATTTTGAAACACACATACATACGTACATACATAATACATACATACATACATACATACATACATACACACACACACATACATACTGTACATACAGACAGACTGTTTTTTGCAGCTGTTATCCCATCTGAAAAAATGCCTGAATTTTACAGTCTATATAAACATTCACAGTGGAGCTAATTATATTGGAGATATGTATATATATATATATATATATGGAATTATCTTCTTTGAAATAGACATTATATACTTCACTTAATTGCTTGTGAAAAGCAGGATTTTATTCACTTGTTTTTTTACACATAACTGCTGCACACTTGGATGACGTTAGAATACCAAAGAAAATGGTTTAGTCCATGTTCATTGGTTTGCCAAAGGACGTTTTGTGAAGCAATTCAGCAATTTTATGGTTTCACAAAACACCCACACAGTCCCACTCACACACATGCAGCAATAAATGCAGTCATGTAACACACATCTGCAAACCTCTGTCTGTCTTGACTATTATTTTATTTATTGCCACCGTTATTTGCAGCCAGTCCTATATACTAGATAGATATCCTCCCACAAGCTCACTTTGACTCCTGCACCTGTTATGTTATCTGCAATGGCACACCACTTTTGTCTGTTTTTACAGCACCAGCCTATTTCATTTAAGGTTGTCAAAGCGAAGATCTTATTGTTGGTTTCAGTTTTTCTCTCCTTCACAAATCAAAAGACATAAAACTGCTCAAACCTTGGTAGATTTGAAGATGCAGTTTGAGTTTCTCCTACCATAGGAAGGAGATTTATGATCCCTCTGCAGTCTGTCACAATGTGACACTTTAGGAATCGGGGGATTTGTCATTTTTAAGAGCTTTTTTAACATCGAAGCAAAGCTTTCAGTGGAGAGATTTGACTGTGCAGCAATTGGCAAAGTGCAGCGCTTTATGAGTGAGTTTTTGTGAGTCGTCAAGTTTTTTTTGATGCTATAAGGATTTTTTTAAGATGGCATTTAAAGGATCTTGTGTGCTGTTAGTAATTTCACTGGGAGTCATTATGGGGCCTGGATCATATCTTGGGTTTTGCTGCACAAGTTTTATTTCCTAAATTTAGTTTCCTACCTTACCCATCACCTCTTGTGACTGTGTCGCTGTGGATACAGAAAAGTCAGCTTCTAACAGTTACAGTGGTTCTTTGTCTTAAGACTTATCAACAAAATGTACATAATATTAAGATAGTTATTTACTTTACAATCCGAACATTTTATAGTTAAAAACTAGCACCAACAAACGAAGCAAAAACTCATTGGTTTTAATGTGATCCTCTTATTTTTGACAGAAACCTTGGGAAGTCGGGCCTGCGGGTGTCCTGCCTTGGATTAGGTAAGATTACCAATCCAGAAATATGTGTTTAAAAAGTATTTGACAAAATGGTAACAATCAGACTTGATAAGTGATTTTTTCTTGGCTTTTCCTTTATGAAATTGTCAATTAAAATTCTCAGAAATAAATGTATACCTAAAAAAAGTATATGTGTATGTTTAATGTACTTTAATGACTTTATGACTACCTTTTTCTTCCTCGATACATCATTTGTGTGTTTATTCATCTTTTTAATAAATATTAAAATCAAATAAGTTCAACCATCTGATAAGCTTTAACCAGTGGTTGCAAAGGCAAAAAGTTCAGTTTGCAACTTCATACAAGTCTAATCATCTCCCAGCTGTTTAATACCTCTGGTGCTATAGTGGTTACCCCCAATTTCCACTGGATGCGGCTCCGCTGCGTTACGTCACCGCCTCAACAACGGAGCTGTTAGGTTTCCACTTTAGTCTGTGTCTCTCTATTTCCACCAGGTCCGCTGCGGTGCGTGTCTGCTCCTTCCCAGTGCCCTCCACCAGGTATACGCAGGACTTCTATTTCTGGCGGACACCGGTGCACGATATATCAATCAGCACAGAGCAAATGAAGCTAAACAGGAAATTAAGCACGTACTCCGCAATAAAATATCGGGTTTTTTTCAAAACAAAACACTTCAGAACTACGTCACCAAAACGTCATAATGTGTCAAAACAAAATCACATTAACCGTGTTGTTTCCTCTCATACTGTAACTGCACTGTAAACTGCAGCAACTTTGATTTAGTTCATGTTTTACTGGTGCAGTTTTCTCTCTTCTCTGTTGGCTGTTGACAAAGTCCAACCTTCTTGTACTCCTTCGTTTAGAACACTGACCTGTTTATCTGTTTATTGTTGTGTTTATAACACATAACTTTAACTGCGTTCTCGCGCAATTGTGTAAATATTGTGAGAACTGCTCTGTCTCGTGACGTCACAGTCGTCCAACCGGAGTGCACCATGGCTCACTCAAAACGCAACCGGTGGGGAATACCAGATGGCGGACAGCAGGGCAAAACCGGATCGGTGCCGTGGCGCAGCGGAGACGTATCCAGTGGAAAACCACAGTCGGTAGCACAGATTCCTCAGAATTTACACACAGAGCCATCAATATAGAATCAGGGACACTTTTTCCAAGCACGCCTTGTTTTTTATGCATTCATACAGAAAGTGTAGTTTCACGTCTCATTGTCCTGTGTCTGCTACTGTTTGTTGCGTTTAAAATGATTGCCATTGCTTCCTCTGCAGGAACATGGGTGACATTTGGTGGACAAATAACAGACGAGGTGAGAGCAGATGTGTTTTGTCATTTTCCATCAGTCAATGGTTGTGAATGGGAACACTTTTTATTATATGGCATATTTCAAGCTGTTTTCACAATTTTAACTATTCTGACCTGTAGTCTGATGATGCTTCTAGAAATCTTCAACTGTCAGTGAAGAAAAGTTAATGCCTCTGTTACCCCCATTGAAGTGATTCTAATAAGTGGAAAGTCTTAGCACCTCAAGGCAGTCATTACCCCTTCCCTCACCCTCCCTTCCTGTTTCTCCCCCGGTTTGCAAACAGATGGCAGAGCAGCTGATGACTCTGGCATATGAAAATGGCATCAATCTATTTGACACAGCGGAGGTCTACGCTGCTGGGAAGTAAGTATATCCTGACTGGTCAATTATCAATGAATAGTCATCTCCCAATCCTGCCTAAAAAAAAAAAACAAACAAAATTGCACAATTGAAATAAAAACTAAAGCAGTGGTTCTTTACCTGGGTTCGATCTAAACCCAGAGGTTGGTTGAGTCAGTCTTGGGTTGGGCAGGCATAAAGACACACAAAAAAGTAAAAATGTGTTAAACAAAATAAATCTCCTTGGTTATTAAAAGATAAATTATGATAACAATTTTAAATTAGATTTTTTAAGTATTATTTATGAAAATAAGTGTTTTAAACAAAGCAGAAAAATTGGCCCAGGCTTACGAGTGTGCGTCTGAATAAAATATATAGCCTACTATGTTTTGAAGAAATCATGTTTTATGGTTCCAATTAGAAACACACACCTATCCTTTATACTTGCATTATTCCTGTTTGATTTGTGTAGGGCACCTGGTTAACTACATCCATATTGTATCATAGAGTTTATTTGACCTTTATTTAACCAGATTAGTCATTGAGTTTTGTGAATCACTGCACTAACATTATCTTAATAGAAGTACACTACTGCACTACAAGCTTCGTCATATTTAGTTCAGCAGTACATTTTTATGACTTGAGCGCTCAAGGGAATGAAAAAACCAATGCAGCTCTATCTGTACATGTGGGTGTAAATAAAAGTGAGTTTCTTTCTTACTATGGACTTTATATTTTGTTAAGTGCACTAAGATTACTTTGTTGTAATATGTGCTATATAAATAAAGTTGAATTGTATTGATGTACCGTAGTTTGAGCAGCAAAATATAAAGTTTTAAACCCAACCTGCAATATAATCCAGCAACCATCAAAAATTAGGTTTTTAACTGAGATTATAAATACATGTAACTAAAACTTTTTGGTGATTTGTTTTCACTCTGAAAACCTGATTAGGGAACTGCTTGCTGTACCCAGCCATGTGCCATTGTCCTTGTTTTAACCTGTGTGTAGTGGGGTATACAGGGTGAATGTTTTATTTTTATCTTTGTAAAAGCACTTTGAGCTGCATTTTATTGTATGGAAAGTGCTTTTTATAAATAACGATTGATTTGATTTGATCATGGTACCATTGCTGTAGGTTTCCATGGACAACCGGAGTGTGCATAAGTTTCCTGCGAAAGATTCAGCTTCCATTCACTGTCCTTAAAGGGACTGGTGACCCTACCTTTTATTTTGAGTCAGCTGGGATATAATCCAATGCAATGCAGATAAAGAACAAAGACGGAAGTTTAAAAAAGTATATTTGAAAGAACAAAAGTAGCACTTGACGCTTTGCATCGACTGCTGCTTAACTAAAGAGATGAGGAATTCTGACAGCACAGGTGCAGGGTGATAACACACAGTGTTACAAAACAGCAAAGGTTACATAAATAAAACATTCAAGGTTTGATCATCTTCTAATTGTCTCCTGTTCCCTTATCTTCCGTGGCAATGATTTGAAATCTTCCAGGTGGAACAAGCAATGAACCTTCTCCTTATCTTCACACCTTTTCTGTGCAAATACCTCCAATCGACAGAGTTATGGGCTTTTTAGAGACAAAGGAAATGTATTTATCTCTCCTAGACAGTTGTTTCCATCCTCTTCCTGTCATGGTCAAATTTGTGAGACCTCTGATATTTGTGGTCTTAATTAGTACAGATTTTTTTAAAACCTCTGACAGCAGCTTTCTGTTGACGCTGGATGAAGGTTTACGTACTCGCATGGATTAATCTGTCTTTGTAGTAACTAAAAGCACTTTGAAATAATCTACCGGATTATTCTTTGCAGGGAGGATCCCTGATTAACAGCGCCGAGTTGTTTTTCTTTTTAAATCCTCCCAGAAATAGTTTCTTCATTATATTTACAAAATCAAAATCTGAAGGAAAAAAGAGGCGAGGAAACAGCCAGAAGGCTGCAGTGGTTTGTCTGTCTTGTTCTGAGTCAGACCGTCAGCAGTTGTCGTCTGATGCTTGTCATCAGAGCAGCTTTTGTCGTTCTTGGTAGTTTTCAACACTCTCTTTGTCTTGTTGTTTTATGTCGGTGCCAGAAAAAAACAAGCTGACGGTTGATCTTTGACACGAAAGTAAAACCATCTCCGTCTTTGATCGCCGTGCAGCCATAAAACAAACTGCAGGTTAACAGAAGGGGATGACTGCGGCACGCACACGTGTTGGAGATATCATGTCACACAGCTTGAGTGTATGTGCAGAACAGGTGTTAATCCTGACAGCCTCCACCAAAAAAAACAAAACAAACTGTACCCAAGAAGCTTAAGTGACTCAAGCTGCATGTACCAACAAATCACACACTTTGCACATCAGAATAGAAACAACTTCCATGTGAAGATTTGGCTTTACAGCTATTTAATCAGTCACAAGTGGATGCGAGTGTGCTGCAATGTTTATTCAGCGTCGAGAGCAAAAGACAAGAAACATCAAACACATGAATACATAAGAGAATGTAATAGATAGTTCTGATTCCCTGGTGTGTTCATTCTAATCGACTGCCTTTGTTCACAAATATTAATAAATATACCCAATTGCACAAATAAACGTGTTTTGCTTATCCTTTTACTGAAGCTGCAGTTATCAGTAAACACACACGCTGTCAGCACATTTTAATGTACGTTGTAATTAGCAAAAAAAAATTGCTTTGCTTTGATTTTCATTCTTGATGCAAAGCCAACCTTTTTTTTCTATATCAGTAACAACAACCTGCAGAATTACTTTGATATCCCTCAATATTGATTCACAAAAGGAATAAATAAAGAAGCAGCTTTGCAATGTACTGGTGTCTTGTCAGGGGTGTGCCCAGCAACCTTGTATAGATGTGTAATAGAAGTTTCTTGCAGCTTCTATGTTACTCTGATTTTTTTTTTTTTTTAAGCCAGAATTAGAATAACATGTGGGTGTTGATACACTTGTGGTGCTAATACACTTACTGTTACATTTACACAAACATTTACACTTTTACACTGCAATGAGCTTTAGCCATTGTTGTTAGTCATGCTGGGGGTTGGAGCCTACAAGTAGAAACACAATCACTTGTTTCTGGACCAACAAATAAAATAGGATCTTTTAAGTTCATGTTATAGAAATATAAAATTAATACAGCTCAGAAAGATATATAAAAAATAAATGTATATAATGTATTTATATATAACTAGTACAGTGCCCATCGGAAGTATGTATTCATATAGTGGGAGCTTAAGTAGAGATTATGGCCAGATGAGTGTGTTTGAAGGTTGGATGTACAAAGAGGTGTACATACTCTCTACTCTGTAGTGTTATAAAGGGGTATATTTGCGGGTGCAAAGTAAAATAGGATAATTTTCATCATCAAACTTACTCTTCCTCATACATGAATATCATCATCATCGCTTTGACCCACATTAATTGCGGGGCCGCTCGGTTAAACACCTCCGCTCTCAAACTAAACTTTCACACACACCACACACTGGACCTGGCCGGCCTGGAGGACCCTACGGCTCGGTTCAGTCTGACGGACTCTCTTCTTCTTCCTAGTAATCAGCAGCCATGTTGCTACTAAGCTCCGCCTCCACTAATAACTTCAGAGATTTTTTTAAAAATTTTAATCCATCCATCCATTTTCTTCCGCTTTATCCGGGGCCGGGTCGCGGAGGCAGCAGTCTCCGCAGAGATGCCCATACCTCCTGATCCACGCACACCTCCTCCAGCCGTTCTGGGGGAACCCCGAGGCGACACTAGGCCAGCTCAGAGACATAGTCCCTCCAGCGTGTCCTGGGCCTTCCACGAGGACTCTTCCCAATAGGACATGCCTGAAACACCTCCCGAGGGAGGCGCCCAGGAGGCATCCGAAACAGATGCCCGACGCACCGAGTCGCTGCTCCTTCACGTCGAAAGGAGCCAGCTGAAGTGGCTCGGGCATCTGTTTAATTTCTAATTTTAATTATTATTTTTTTATATTTTATTTTAGTCACATACACTTTTTTGGATTGTGACCCCATTTTAGTATCACAAATTTCTGGCAATCGCAAAGAGATCTTTCTTCTAACAATTATCAATTATTATCCGTTTTTTCTTCCGTCTGCGTTAACTCCTCTTACACCGTTTGTCGGATTTTGACAAATAAGCTATCAAAAAATTCAGAAAGTTCCAGAGATTTATGCTATTGCTTTTGTGATTTGTAACTTTTAAACATTTTGACTTATCATATTTTTTCTTTTCCATTCATTTCTATGGGAAATTTCAGCTTTTTCAACTTTAAAGCCCTTAATTCCCATGCTCCTTACCTTGGTTGCTAACTGCCGTAAAGCTATACTGACGAAGAAGAAGAAGTCGACTCACCTTAGTTGTAAGAACTGTTTTGTATAAAATTAACTACTTTTCCTCTCTTGAACTTTAAAAATGGCAAATACAACAAAGGAAAGATTTTCTTTTGCTGACTTGCCTGGACCTTCATCCAACAAAGAGGCTCTGAGTGAACCAAAGGAAGCCAAACATCCAGGTTCAGACTCCAAACATGCAGAGGGGGCACACAATGGATACATAGGACCACATGGTTTGATTGAAGGTTCTCCCAGCAGCGGGGCTTCATTCCATGGGAATCCAAATGATGCAAAGCAGCCGCCACGAGCCACTTTAACCCAATCTGTCCTTCAAAGACAAAAAAAATCTCAAAACTCAAACATCTACTGGATTGGACAAGAACACAATTGCTGGAGAAAACCCAGCAGTTGGAGGAGAACCTGCAAGAAGCACAAACCAACTCCAGGCTTCAAAGCTCTGAGGAAGAAATTAGCATGCTCAGATTTTCACTGGAGGAGACAAATTAGAGTTTATATGAACAGTGGAATGTGTGGGAGACAGAGAAGGATAATTTGCTGCATGACATTGTTCAGTTGAACAACCTGGTTGAGCAGCAGGAGTGGTTTTATGTTCATCAGCATGATGAGGTTGTAAAGACCATCCATGACAGAGAATTGATTTGCACAAGAAGGAAAGTCTCATGGATGAACATCTACAGAGAAACACAGAAATGAGAAACGCTCTCAAGAAGGCGGAGAATGACTCAAAAATCCAGATAGACCAGTACAACCAACTGGTGGAGGAGAAGGTCAAAGCTTTGAAGATAATCGAGGCATTAAAGGAAGCGGACTGTCTTAAAGTGAGACAATACCAACATCAACTGACCCAGCTACAGACCGCCCTAGATGAAGCGCAGACACAACTTCAAGTTCATAAGTGGTCTGAGCACGCCATGACCATTTCCACCCCGATGGCTGTCATTCAAACACAGAAAGACACACCCCAGCAGGAGGAGGAGGAAGCTCCAAAGATGAAATCACTATGGAAACGCTTCAAGTGCTGGTTTAAAAGCTTAAGAGCCGCATCATAAAAAGAAGTCGATTAGAGGTGAAGATAATGATTCTTGGAGCAGGAGAAACCAAAGATGAGAGAACAAAGGCCCTGGAAGTAACCTCTGTCATGCTGTTGGGTGTCACCTGACCAGCAAATGGTGAATTGTGTTGTGTAATCAATCCAGTCTGGTGACAAGTGTGAAGCTTAGGTATAATGGTGGTGGCTGTGAACAGAGAGAAGGATTGAGTGGTAATACCTAAAACAGGTATTTGGCATCAACGTGTCTAAAGTTAAGCCCAGAACAATTTTTAGGACCCAGCGCACCCCGTCACCGACCCCAACCCCCCAACGGGAGGGCCCTCCTTAAGTCTAGCACCACAGACCACTCGGCTACCCTAACACGGTGTTAACACAGGCACATTACGTTTATGTAGAAAAGGTTCGGCAGTGACGGAACTGCGCATGCGCACAGGAAGTGATGGAACAATAGTCAGATTTGTCTGAAGTCCGGGTCCGGAACGATAGACACTTTGTATTTAATAATTATCAGAAAATGTTCCCAATTTCTTTTAAGCCTATTTTTTTGGACAAATTCAACACACAATGAAATACTATATTTTCCTGTAATTTATTGAAACAGGATTATTTTATGCTGTAGAGGCCATTTTATCATGCTTCTGACAATATGAGACAATAATTAACTACGTTTTACATAGGAGACCATATTTACTTACTATGGAAGTAATTACATAAAAGTTACAATTATTTTTATTTTATTTTTTTTAAATAAATCCACTTTTAACTGTTTAATTTCATTTAATTTGTTTTCATTTCATGTTTTTAATTTGTAGATTAAGCCTTAGTGAACCAATGTTTCAGACGCATTTAGGGGTTTATGAGAGCCCTCTGTTCCACAAACGATAAAGCATATGAAATTATGGAGCGGGTACACAAGATTTGACAAAACTGTGGAGGTAGTACACGGGAAAAAAAGGTTGGGAACCACGGCTATAAAACATCCTTTTTGTGTGTGCTCTGCTGAAATGAATTGATTAGTTTGATTTAAACTCAAATCCTCCAGCAGTCTGTTGCAAACACCATAGTCTATCTGTATTTAATCTCCCTTTCTGTCTGTTTTCTTCTCCGCAGAGCTGAGGTGGTGCTTGGAAATATCATAAAGAAGAAGGGATGGAGGTACGAGGCACACTTCTATTGGGTTTGGTCTCTTTTAATTTCCGTTGGCGCCTGCTCTGCTCTGCCTAATCTTGCATGATCTCCTACCTCAGCTCATATTGAGGAGGCAGTGTGTTGTGAACTGGAACAGGGAGGGGTGGAGATTAAAGATTAATGTTTGCAG
Source organism: Gouania willdenowi (assembly GCF_900634775.1). NCBI lineage: Eukaryota > Metazoa > Chordata > Actinopteri > Blenniiformes > Gobiesocidae > Gouania > Gouania willdenowi. The sequence goes on along the minus strand of NC_041048.1, from coordinate 14,195,994 downwards.
CCGTGCCCCATACTCCTGTATCCCCCTTGAATAATGGATGAACTTCCAGGGACTTGTCTTACTGCTTTGGAGGTCCTGAATCAATGTGTACCTCTATAGACCCTTTATCAGACTGGGTGTCAATCTTATGGCGCTGACTGGCACCATCAGCCTCATTCTGGGATGTGCTTGTAATGTCAAAATGATGGAAGACAGACATGTTTTTCATTGTTTTTTGTAATATGATCTAATGTGAGGCCTGTAAGCTTCACTGTCATCTGCCTTTGAAATGCACCAGCTCATGTGTTTTTCTCTTTCCTGCTGTAATATTGTGTTTGTTTGACCGTAGCCGCATCAAATACACCTTCATTTTCCATTTTCAGGCGTTCGAGTCTGGTGATAACAACAAAGATTTTCTGGGGTGGAAAGTAAGTTTTATCCTTTTTGACTCGTCCAAATGAGAAACCATCCATGTGTGATTTCTATCAGCTAGTTTAATGCTGATGCTGCCGGGAACCGAATCGCCCGTCCATCCAAACAGTTGGCTTGTGTTACTGAGGCATAGCAGGGCCGCTTGGGTGTTTCACAAAATTCATTTTCACCAAATTTTGCCAGATGGCTTTTTGCCTTGTTCACATTGACATTGTAAGCATCTGTATCAAAAATGGAGAAACTATTAATGACCATATTTACCATTATATCTGATATCCGTGAAAGTTACGCATTGTTTGGTTGAGCAATGAAAATAGTGAGAAAGTGTGCCACCCTTTACAGATGTTATATTGACCCAATTTTTGGTACAGATGTTCAAAATATCAATAGCCACAAGGCAAAATGTGATTAATTGTGTCTAAGTTACATTTTCTGGTTTTTGTTTTTGTTTTTTCAATTACAGAGCTGAAACTGAAAGAGGTTTATCTCGAAAACACATTATAGAAGGTAAGATGTGCTGAGTGTTGATAGCTTTTAGCGCGGATTAATGAATTTGTTTGTGGAATAAACCTAAAAGAAAAACAAATGGATGCACTGGACTAGGGCTGGGCGATAATGACCAAAATTCATATCTCTATATTTTTTCTCAAATTGTCGATATTTAGATATACAGCTCAATCATTTTAATTCAAATAAAGTCGAGCTGGGTTAATTTTGCTGATGCAAAATACCACACAGGCGCATTTATTAACAAACAGCTGCACAATCTGTGTCGCTTTTGTCTTTTTCTCCTATAAGGGACAGCACGTGTGAGTGACTTCTGTACTGTGGCTTCTTTAGGGGCAGGTCTGTGTTAGGATGCACTCAGCAATCCATCCAACAGTGCTTTTCATGCTGTTATGAGAAGTAACAAAAGCAGCCACTCTTAAAATCAGTGTTTTGATACAAATTAAGCTGTGAAAAATATACATATTGATATAGGCAATATTGTAAGTTTCTTTGTTTTCAAAATAGAAAACTTGATATATCTTGAATCTCGATATATTTCCCAGTCCTACAATGGACTCATTTATTTATTCTTACTCTTTTTGTCCTAGTTTCAAACAGGACTATCAATGTCAGCAATAAACACACAATCACAACATAGCTACTGTTTCACTTTATGTGCTTAATCAAAACGTTTCATTTCCAGGTTTAAAAGCATCTCTAGAACGACTGCAGCTGGACTACGTGGATGTGGTTTTTGCCAACAGACCAGACCCCAACACACCGATGGAAGGTAATCCCTCTGCGTTATTTATCACCTTTTTGTTAGCAGCTCCTGTGTTTGACACACTGCCTGTAAGACTAAACACCCTTCTTCTGTCTCTATGACTACTGTAACACCAAGTCTAAGATGCGGCACGCTCTTCTAAGTTTAACATCTATTTTTAAAAGCTGCATGTTACCCTGTTGCTCCCACCTCCACAGTCAGATTAGGGGAGAGATAGTGATGCAGAAGACCTTTAAATGGCAGAGAGCTAACTGTGTGGGCTCAGCTGGTCACCCAGGATCCATCTGCTGCTGCCGTGTCAAAGGTCTTCTGTAGGTTGGAGTTCACAGAGCACCAGTCCAAACCCTGTTTGGTAATTTGCCGACTTCGGTTCGCTTACATCACGGCTCCTTTAGAAAGAGAAGCTGGTGTTTAATGTAAAACTCAGAGAGGATGCTTCTGCCTATCAGCTCTCTACTGATTGGACATTGTTCACATGAATAGCTCAGAATGTATGCCATCCCATTCGCAGCCATCTGCTGTGTTTTTATCTGGCAGTGGCTGAAGGGGTAAACATGATGAAGGAGAAGTGAACCTTTTGTTTGTCAGTTTACTGAGAAACCACACAGCTTTTGATCGATGTGTGGATGATTCCTTTTTCTGCCAAAGCACCGATCATTACCCGATGCGCTTGTTTTTTAGCCGAAATAATTTTATAAGAGAAAATTCCACTGTAGATTATTTTTGTTACCTCGTCGTAAAAGGTCATTCACAAGTGTTTGTTTATGTATTTGTTTGTTTATTAGTCTTTTAGCAGGATTACGTCAAAAGTACTGAACAGATTTTGACAAAGTTAGACCTTATTCAATTCAACTTTATTCATATAGCTCAAATTACAACAAGTCATCTCATAGCACTATCACATGAACAAGTGTGGAGTAAAAGAATAATCACTTAATTTTGTAAAGCGACTTTAAGTTCCCAAAAAAATCACTGTGTAAAATTGATGTATTATTATTATTATTATTATTATTATTATTATTGTTATTGTTATTGTTATTATTTAGCAACAGTAAGAAGAAAAAACTCCCTTTTAACAGGAAGAAATCTTTAGCAGAACCAGGTTCAGAGGTGGCAGCCATCTGCTTCAACTGGTTGGGGTTAGTGGACAGAAAGAGGAACAGAACAGGATAGAGAGCTAGAACATCAGAGTTTTTCAGAGTAGTTGAGCCGTGAACCACAGATCAGGAACTGCCAGATCTAGTTTCACGACACCTGAAACAAAAAAGAAAGAGAAGGGCGAGGAGAAGGCACAGGCTGCAGGAAAACATGATACAGTATTAGCAGGTCGGCCTGCATGGTTTTGTTCCTAGTGGTTAGGTTAATGCTTGTTAGAAAGGCGACAAATCTCTTCCCATAGATTGGTAAGCTAGCGGCGACTCCATGGTCTGTAAATGCGACCGTTAAAGACCAGCGATGTCCGCTTTAGTGGTTATGTTTACTCTAGCGGCGACCTTATGCCTATGCCATGGAAGATTCCATTAAGTTTTGGAGGGGCCCGGATCAATAAACTGATTCTGGAGCAGTTTGAAAATTAGAAGATTCATATCTCTCATCATTGGTGAAATTTTGATAATTCAATTTAATTCAACTTTATTAATATAGTGCAAATTACAACAAAATAATCTCAAAGCGCTTAACAAAATATAGAGTCCGTAGTAAGAACCCAACAAGATCCACATGAGCAAGCATTTAGCGACAGTGGGAAGAAAAAACTACATATTTTTTATAGGAAGAAATCTCCAGTGGAACCAGGTTCAGAGGTGGCAGCCATCTGCTTTGACTGGTCAGGTTAGTGGACAGAAGGGCAAACAGAATAGGAAACAAGGATAGTCCATCCGAGTGCTCTAGACTAGTTTTTAATGTGTATCTCCATTTACCACTGACTGATCCTTATGAAGTTTGACTCAGTTATGTTGGTTCCTCAATTATCCAACCACGTTTTATCCTGATTGGGTCGGGATTGTGCATTTCATCATGATTTTTCTAAATAAAATAGGGGTGCCCATTCATTTGGACCGACTGTATTGTTATTAAAAGAAATATACATTTCTTCCAAGCCTTTGAAGTGTCAATGATCATGGTACTGTGATCAGGATCAGTAATCCAGATAACTGCCAATGTCTGGAACAGAGAATATTTGGCATTTTGCGGAGGTTTGCTCTTGTTAATTGTAACATAACATTATTTCTCCATAAATATGTCTGAACATTGTTTTCGCGGATCCTTAAAAAGTCTTAAAGGGCATTAAATTCATAAATCTAAAAACAAGGACTTAATTGTCATTAAAATGTCTTTAATCAATGTTAAATTGTAAAGCATAAGTAGGATTTGATGATTGTAATTAATCCCACGTTTCAAAATACGGTAACGTTGGTTTTTTTAAAAATATAAAATTTACCGTAACATCCAGTAATCACGACAGTGGAACGAACAACAAAACAGTGGCATGGTTACAGAGGGACTCTGTGAAGATGTGCGTCATGCTTGTAGCAACATTCAACAACATAGGGGAATTGTAAATTTAATGAAAATCACCTGTTTAACAAAGATTTTTCTTAATTGCTTTTCATTTGTGTATTTTACTGTTATTTTGTGTATTTTTGTGTGTGTTTACTTTGGGGGCCGCCAGATGCACGTCTGCACTAGACGCTGTAAAAAATGTATTTTCATTTTTTTCCACAATTATGTTTACTGTGAAGTTGGTCTCAAATTTTATTTAAAATAGCAATAAAAAGTATTAAAAACTCTTGAATTTAATTTGACTGAAGCTGTAGGAACCCTGCTGAAACACAGTAAAAGAAAGTATTGATGTTTAACCCTCTATGTTCGAAATGCATAAAAATATTTTACAAATAACAGTTTAAACACCTATCAAATTGCCTGTCAGCTGTATTTTGTGTTTATTGTCAGAGATATAAAGAAGAACCCTTTTTATAAGAAATATCACTTAACTACCATAGGCCTTGTTATAAATCAGTGTCTCTCTCACCAGAATGAGTCACTCCCTGTTCTCAATAACGTTATTAGCTTTTCTCCTTCAACTCATGAAATGTAGGTTACAAATAGTATCAAACAAGGCTAAAAAAAGAGGCCTCTACATGTACAGTGGAATCCCAGGACGCGAGTGTTTATTGTCGAGCAGAGAAGCCATCATGGTTGATTGAAGGTTGAGGACATTTTCTTGTGCCTTTGTGCAGAAACGGTTCGTGCAATGACTCATGTGATAAATCAAGGCATGGCCATGTACTGGGGAACATCCCGCTGGAGCCCAATGGAAATAATGGTGAGCATGAGTATGTCCAATCAAATAGTCTACAAATTACAATCCCCGCTGCTCTATAGTGCGTTACATAACCATGATTGTGTTTATGCCGTGTTTTCCTTCAGGAAGCATACTCAGTGGCACGACAATTCAACCAGATTCCTCCCATCTGTGAGCAGGCAGAGTACCACATGTTCCAGAGGGAGAAGGTGGAGGTGCAGCTTCCAGAGCTCTTTCATAAAATAGGTGAGCAGTATGGAGTTTTAAAGAGGGATGTGGTACCTCCTCTTTTTTAGCCCTCCTATTATCCTTGGGGTTATTTTTTTCTTCTTTTTTTCTCAATTTGTCCATTCAATATTTATCATTCAAAAAAAATGCTTCATATTTCATGACTTTTCCTAAATTAATGGGTGCAATTGATTAAGCATAATATCATGATATTTTTTCAATGTGCTGAACTTATAATGCACACATTGGTGTTCCTCTGAGGTCAATTTGACCCCAAGCTGTTTTTATAGCTGTGTAAAACTTCTGTCTGTCTGTCTGTGTGTGTGTTACCCATGAGTTGATACATTGATACATGTTACAGTTGAAGTGACGTAGAGGCGACTGTGTCTGAGACAGAGGATTGTGTTGAGGTGGACCCTGATTTTTTTTTCATCTGATGAGAATGAGAGTGTTGACCCTCCAGCAGACACGATCCCTTCAAAAAATTGAAACATCAAGCCTGCTTTTATTAACAGACAGATGTTAATGTCAACAGAACAGATCAGTGCACGAGGTAACAAGCAAAAGTGAAACACAGGCGCAGTGCACGCATGAGATAGTGGATCTATTTACATAATCCACGTGTCAAATATAACAGGGGTGCACAATGCGTTGATTGCGATCTACCGGTCGATCGTGGAGGCATTTTGTGTCGATAGCCCACTGCTACGAGTACTTTTTTTGTGGGTCTTTGATGAAGTGAGCAGCTGTGTTTTGTGCTTTGCATTTTCAAAATATTTTTCTTCATTTCTTCATGTTTTTAAATATATTTTCATCAAACTCAGTTTTTAAGTGTTACTGTTTCAATATTATTTTTTTTATTTGAATACAAATAAGTGGAACAAAGTGCCAACAGTGCTGAAGCCAGCATCCAATATAAACATTTTAAAATCCAAGTTAAAGGCACTTTTTTCCTCTACTAAGTATGACTGACAGGGATTTAATGTTTTTACTGGTGATTTAATGTTCTTATTGATTTGTAGACTGTTGAATGTTTTTTGTTGCATTTTTAATCATGTAAAGCACATTGAATTGCCTTGTGTATGAAATGCACTCTAGAAATACATTAATAATATGGAAATATTGAATAATTATTTAATAACTGTAATAGTAATAATAGAATAATAATATTAATAATTGTAATAGTGTACATATTGCAAGTTAATTATTTACAATTTTAACCACCACCCCAACACAGTAGATCGTGGTATAAAGTAGCTTGCAAACCGAAAAAAGTGTGTGCACCCCTAAAATATGAGGAAAAAGGACTGATTCAACATTGGATGCTTCAAACCTTGTCTAATTCTGTCCCTGTCCCTCTCTGGTCCATGGTCCACCTTGTTCGTTCACAATGAGGTCGCATTGAAAAAGATCCGATCTGTATCTGTTCCTGGTCTTATGTTATGTTTCTGTCCTCAGGAGTTGGAGCCATGACGTGGTCCCCTCTGGCCTGTGGAATTATCTCAGGAAAATACGACGGCAGAGTTCCTCCGTACTCTCGGGCGTCTCTGAAGGTAGACTGAGGATCGCTGACTGGGTTCCCATCCCACTCTGTTCACCAGTGTCTTTGCTGTGCTTTCCTTTTGACTAATTTTTGTTTGTTTACTACAGTGTGTGTTTGTGTCTTTCAGGTTTTGTTACTTGGATGTACACTGCACGTTCTGTACACCTTTGTTGTGCTGTCAGTGGCATGTTGGCATCTTCACAAGCGGGGCTGTTTGACACCCTCAGCTGGTGTCTGCTTCACACAAATTTGTGATGAAATAAAACGCAAACACCAACGCGGTAAAAAAACAACAAAATAAAGAAGATAGACTTTTCATGTTAAAGCTCAAACAAATTTGGAAGGTGAAGCGAGTATTCCACACCAAAGCCTCCACCTATACATAAATATCCAGTGCAGTGTTTATAAACCCAGTTACTTCACTAGATAGCTCATCTGATTAGCTTGTCAGCAGCTGTGGAATGGGAACATGACTAGAAGGGCTGGGGCTACTGTCCACTTACTCCCATATGGCTCTCCTACATTAGTGCATGGCAAGTGTTCTCTACTGTAATACTGTGCCTTTGGTCACACGTGTGCCAATACATATCATTAGATCAGCCATTTATAACTGTCCGATTTTATTTACTTGGTCTACAGATGTGTGACGATGGAGTAATTGAATACACAAGAAGTATAACAAGGCCCAGTGTGGTCATTTGGGTTGTAGTTTTTGGGTGTAAAGGACTTTTCTAAAGGCATACTGTGTTTTGTGGCTCACATAAGTTGGTAAAGTCAGTGTGTTAGGCTTAAAATCAATTGTGATATAAAGTGATTTCACCAAAGAAGGAAAAGAAATCAGAGAATGAAGTAACAAATGTTGGCGTGCTTAATGCATACTCTTTATAGACTAAAGAAAAGGAGAAAAAAAGGTTATGGACTTGTTGAAGGAGGCGTTACAGACATAACACAACTTCTGCAGTCTCATTATTAAAGTCATCGATCTCACGTCTAAACATTGAGTTCATCAGTTATATCAGACAGTGTAAACAGAAGAATGATGTTACTGAGGAAAAGAGTTTATTTGGTCAGAACTAAATGAGAGAATATGTTTGTAGAGTCTGAGCAAAGCCATTTATCTTCAAACTATATCATTCTAGAAAGTTCATTTTGTCTTTTTGAAATAATATGTTGAGGTTTCATTTATTCAGACAACTTTTTTTCAGGAAATTTACTTTGATCTCCTGACATGTCTCAACTGTTAGTCTTCCTCAGAGGCGTCTGCTGATCACTTTGATGTGAACTTATGGCCATGCCCAGAAAGAACTCGAGACATCAAAGCGATCAACAGACTGAGTAAGACTGACAGTTGACAGTCAAAACATATCAGGAGATCAAAGTAAATTTCCTGAAAGTTGCCTGAATAAATGAAACCTTAACATTATATATATATATATATATATATATTCAAACATCTTAAATTATTGTATTTAATGTATTTGATCTTGTATGACAAAAGTTTGCACATAATAAATGGCTTTGTTTGGAATCTGCAAACACATTCTTTAATTTAGTCCTGACGAAATAAACTCACTTTTCCTCAGCGATATCATTCTTCTGTTCACACTGTCTGATATAAATTGTCTGAATAAATTAAATTTTAACATTATGTTTGAACTAGCTTAATAATCTGTGCACCCTGTATTATTTGGTTATTTCATTTTAAAACCAAGAAAAAAAGAATTGTTTTTTTTTTGTTTCATTAATTTAAAAGCAGAAACAGGAAAAAGGAAAAAACAAATACTTGAAAACTGGTGTATTTCTGATCGGTTTTAAAATCAAAATAACATTAGTAATATAACATATTGTTTTGTTTGTTTCTCTTTTTTATAAAGCGCAGTTGATTCTGTCTATACCGAAAAAAATCTATGCACACAGGCCACAGGTGGTGACAGTTGCAAATACTACAGCTTCTCTGCGTACTTATAGTAGAGAATAAGAGCGCTACGTCAACTGCGTGAACCTCTTCGTAGTGATTAAGGTGCCATTTACTCCCCCTTAAACATGACGCTCCGGTGGGGAAGTCAACAAAGACAGATGTTGATCACAAGGAACAAGGAGCACCAGTAGATTGATTACACCATCTCTGGTTCCTTTAATCACACATGTGCATGTTTTACGTAGAATCCATTTTTTTTGTTTTGATGTATTTATGTAATAATAACATTTCATCAGTAATGTGACTTATGCGTTGCTCCTTTTTTGTCCGGGAGTAAAAGTCCGCCCCCGTCTGTGGGTCCTTTCTGTGTGGTGAGCTTAAAACATGATGCTCTCATCCTAGTTTCCCCGTAAATATCCAAATATCACACAAACAGAAAATTGAATTTTATAACAGAAAAACGCTGCTTGTCTGGTTTTTTGTTTTAAGTCAGTAAAACAAAATAACCACACTTTTTATTTGATATTTTGATTTGGTTTTAAAAGTGAATAACCAAAGAACGAAGGGTACACGGAATTAAACGGTACACTGATTTTTTTTTAATGATTTTGAATATTTGTGAAGTGGATTTTTAGTTGAAACATTTTCAACATTTTCCAATCATCTCAACTCTAGCTCCACTGACCTCACGCCTGACTCAGTGTTGTGTCCCTCTGTGTGGGCGTGCTGTGTTGTGTCTTTGTGTTGTTTACTGTGCAGTTCTCCATCTTGCTGTTGTCCAGTGACTGTTGTTGTTTGTATATTGTGCTCCTCCTGTGTGGATGTTTGTGCTACTTTGGCTTATTGTGTTTCTGTGGGCCTTTGTGACACCGTGCAGGTTAGATAAAGGATGACTCTGTAACCTGGAAACGTGTGTGCGTGTGTGTGTGTGTGTGTTCGTGCATGTGTGTGTGTGTGGGGCAGGGATTCCCTGGCAGCAGGAGACAGAGTCGCGTGTTTGAAAACAGGCCCTGGTGACACTGCGCTGGCGCCAGTGTGAGCAGGGCTGTGTTTTTGAGCAGGTGTGCTGTGTTTTCCACAGGGCTACCAGTGGTTGAAGGACAAGATCTTGAGCGAGGAGGGCCGGCGTCAGCAGGCGAAGTTGAAAGAGCTGCAGGCAATCGCGGAGCGGCTTGGCTGCACTCTGCCCCAACTCGCCATCGGTACGCAGATACACTCTGCCGCTCTCTCTCTTTCTGTCTGTCTGTCCGTCCCTCTGCCGAGGCCACGGCGGGAGCTGCTCGCTACGGTAGCGGCGTTGGTGTGTCGATGTTGTGGCATCAGTGTTTGTGTTTGTAGAAGACTTTCTGAATCCTTCATAAATGTCACATCCATGAGATATTGGAGGTTTCCCCACATCTCATACGATGTGTTGATTTGGAGCCTTTCCATGTGGATTTGCAGGTTCTACTCTTTGTAATTACTTCTTTTTTCTTTTTAGCTAAAACAAGTTATTTTCTACATTACGCTGAGTTCAGTCAGTGTTACACAATCAGCCCTCCTCTCTGGCCTTTAATCTCAATGGCCCTCATTTATCAACCATTCATACGTTCAGAGCTGAGCATACGACATGCATTTGACCAATTTTTGACTCTAAATGTAAAGAATTGTCTTGATTAAATAGCAGGGATTTATGCTTTTAGGCTGTGGGTGAGTAACATTTCATTTAAACCATAATTTGCCGTTATTGAGAATTTAATTCAAACCTCAACCCGAGTCCGTTCCAATACAGAAACACTGTTCACTGCCTCCGTTATTCACAGAGCGTCAAAAGCAGCTCCTTAAATTCCCATTTTCACGTTTTTGTTTTTCTTCACCTCAGCTGTGAGGATGCTGATTTTTTTCTCGGAAATATTTATTTCTTTGCCAGTGTTTGTTGACCTCAGTGGGCGGACCAGGAATATTTAAGCGCGTAACATGTCAATGACGATCAAATTCAGCCACGGCATTTACCAACACTCGGTCATTGATGCGCTGGGATTGGTCAGATATGAATGTGTAGTGTAAGTCCCACGTTGGTCCTGTCATATGACACAATGTTAACCAGAGCTGGACGACCAAAACTGATATTTCAATATTTTTCTCAAAATGTCAATATTCATTCTAAATCTCAATATTCTTTCATTCAAATAAAGTCGGACTAAAAAAAAAAACAATTATGGGTTATATATGCTGATGCAAAATGCCACACAGGTACATTTGTTAACAAACAGCTGCACAACATGTGCCACTTTAGTGTTTTTCTCCTTTAAGGGACAGCACGTGTGAGTGAGTTCTGTAGTGTGGCTTGTTTAGGGAAAGGTCTGGGTTAGGACGTACTTGGGCGGATTCACTAAGATCTGAAATAAAGGGTAGTAAACCGTGTGCATCCCTAATTCCTTTGGTGGTGCTGTTTCTTCACCTGCTGTGTGGAATTCACTAACATTGCGGTGGAAATAGGTGCGCGTATAGACATGGTTGAGACCGCCCTATTTAAATGAACATTTTGCTCGTTCAATGTGGAGAGGTGAGTGCACAGAAGCACAAAATGACATTTGAAGAAGTTCAGTTGGAGGCTACTGGACTTGTCTGTCTGCTGCACAAACATTTAATAATGTAGAAAACAAAGTAAACAAATACAAATGTTTGTTTGAAAAATAAACAAATAAAAACTTTAAAACCTAATTATATTTTTCCCCCTAATTAAATGTGGGTGCTCCATCAGGTTCTGTAACTTTGCTCTGATCAGTCCATAAAAAAGAGGCATTTTTCTATAGAAACTATCTTATTGATCTGTTGATGCCATTGATCTGAGTAAATGCAGTAACAGAGTCCGTCAATCAGTCGATCAGCACCATTTGATGATGCATCATCCAGCAGGTCTGAGTTCCAGAGCAACGCTTGTCACGCACACTCATTTGTGAACAACATTGTGCCATCACTGCATAAACGGAGCTGATCAACTGATTCTGGCCTGATGCTCCTGATGCTCCTGATGCTCCTGCCATCAACTCGACACGAGAGTTTTACGATCAAAACATGGAGAGAAAGACACAGGAACTCACTGGAGTTGTGAGTCCGGAGTGACATTCATGGATCTATGCGCACAGCATCCTCTCTGCACCGCAGGCCACTGGACTTCACACGCACCGCCGCGTTTGTCCAGCTTTTTCTCTCTCACACATGTCGCTCTGCATTTCTTATTCAGTGTTAATATTGACTATTGTTTTATTTAAATTATTTTCTTATACTAGAAAGGTACTATTTCCTGTGCTAAAACAATCACCACAAACAGTTCCAGATTTGATGAATTGCATTGCGCCCAATGCATTAATTTATTTGGATTTCCTCCTCTCATTTTTTGCTCCCCTTGTGAGAGCCACCTACTTTACATATTAATCAGAGGGAAACACACTAAATGGGTTTTGGGGGCGCATTGTGACGCACAGTCCTGATTCCCTGGGGTTTGTACCCCTTATTAGCGCGTGGAGTGACGTTTGCATGTGCTTAAATACCCCTAAACATTTAGCTCATGGTTTTTCAAACTTGGGATTGCCTGAAATAGTAATAAAAAAAAAAAAAATCATAATTATATATATATATATATATATATATACAGTATATATATATATTAATTATTATTATATTGAATCAAAAGAACACACAATCTTAAACAACTGTATTCTATACTTTCACTTTGTCAAATATATATCTACTTCAAACCAAATTCTGTAAAAAAAAAAAAAAATCTGAGCTGGCACAACTTGTCACTAATCGTGGCGACTCCGTATTTGTAATACAGCAAAACAAGGCGGGGAAGAAGTATTTCGGGTCGCCAGAAATTCTTAAAATCAAAATGGGCCAAAAAAAGTTGGGAACCACTGATTTAGCTTCTCTACGGTGAGTGAAAGCAAAGGCTGGCAGAAAGGATGGGCCACTAACCACTGAAAGAAAAATATTTTCTCTAGTTGATTGATTTCCCTCTATAATACTTAGTCATGCCTGAGAAATAAAGCATTTCATATTTATTCTAGTTATCTGGAACAAAAGTGCAGGAAAGAAGTATTATAAATGAATAAATCCTAAAGAAAGGTCATTTAACTTGTATTAAATATTTTTCTGCTTCAGTGCACCTAATTTATATTACTCGCTAAACTAGTGATATATCAAATCCTGTGGGCCCCCAGCACCAAATTTAAACTTAAAAAATTAAAGGTGTTTTCCGTTCATGTGAGACAGAAGCTGATCAACATGAGCGCACAGTGCTGTGAAAGCATTCAGAAAGCAGTGATGTAAAGGAGCGCTCACGTGTGCACCATATGTTTGGACGAGCACAGTCAGCATTAAAAAAAAAATAACCCTGCACACATAAATCTAGAGAGCGACTGCTATCGTTCACTGCGGGGGCAGAAAAGCGAGTGTGTGTTCCAACTCACTCACACCTGCGTTGAAATTGGCAGAACAGGCAGCGTGTGGAGAGTATATCTATCCCTCACTGTCTTATCTCAGTGCACATCACGGCCGATTTTTCACCCTAGCGGGGAATGCTGTGTCATAGATTTGTTTTCACGGCCCATTAGTGGATGCCCTCAGCTTTCGCATATACTATAAATCCTTCAGGAGCTTATAAAGTCAGCACAGAAGATGTGCTGCCTTTATATAGTACATAGTCCTTTAGATCATTGTGACACTTCAGTGTTGAATAAAAACTACATCACAGTGACTGAGTCCTGCCTGAGAATGGAAGCTACAGATCTAACATTCGCCCTCAGTTATCTGCCATACTTGGTTTATATTTTTATTATTTTATATGTAATACAATTTTTAGTTATGTATTTTTTGAGAAACCCATCCAAACCATTGGTTTGTTACAAAGGGTATAATGTTATGGTCACGATCAACAGATTGGAAGAAAAGAACAGATCAAACGGACAAATACACATGCTTTACTTTTACAGTTAATGCCGAGCCCAAATGAACCTATAACTATCTTTGTTCTAACCTTTAGACAACATTGCAAACTCCACATAGTGAGGCTAGGACTGTGAATTCACAACAAGCTCGTTCATATCCACACTCATTCCTCGAGGGTTGCACATCCGATTTCTCCATTTTTCCATATAATCTTCATTATATTAAACAGGCAGGCTCTAGACTCCTGCTCTAGCGTCAAGGCGTAATCATGGCATTAAAGTGTAGTACACACTAAAACACTTTTTTCTGCTAAATGCACATTTGACTAGGTATGAAGTGATGTCGTTTATTGATCTTGTTCCCAATCTCCACATTTTATTTAAAGTATTTTAATTTTAGCATTTTTAGTTGTAAAACATCAAAGTGAATGCCCTCTATGGGTTGGACGGCAGCTATTGCAATTGAATTTTGCTATTGGTGGAGATAGGATCAGTGACATCACTAACCATCAGTGTTGGCTCCGCCCCTCCTATAAAAGATGGTGAACATTGATTGACAGCTCTGTGCTGAACTGTGCAGTGCTGTGGGGGCGGGTCTGCTGTGACTGGGCGTGTCTTAATTTAGGACAGCCATAATCGATTCATTTTTTTAATTTCCCCTAGTGGCAGGTCGGCAAAAACCTGGGGTTGTAATTACACTTTAAATATGTGAATAAATGCATGTTTTAGCACTTTACCTTCTAGAATGGAATAGAGACAACACTCAAAAATTACTGAATACAACATGTACGTAATATGTGTATGTGCGCTCACGCTGGAGTGTAGATTTAGTTTGGACCAGGATATTATTTCAACTTCGTCTCAGATTGTGTGCTGTATTGTGGTTTGTGTGTGTGTGTGAATGAAGTGCTGTTGATGAGCGTGTACGTGTGTGTTTATGGTGGGAGTCTCACGGCTTGTTACTGGTGTCCTGCAGCGTGGTGCCTACGGAACGAGGGAGTGAGCTCTGTTCTTTTAGGAGCGTCCAACACCGACCAGCTGATGGAGAACATCGGAGCCATACAGGTGAGTGTGTGCGTGCGCGTTTCTAACAAAACAAGGCAAATGTTACATTTTAGAATGTTTGATATGATCTCTCTAGTGTGTGTGTGTGTTGGTGCATCACATTCTGCACACGTTACATGGGTACAGTTGGGCCTTATGGGCAGCTTTACGTTGCATGCTCCGCTGCGTTACTGTACTGAGTTAATAAGGTCAACCTCATATCAGCCGCCACAGGGATTGAAGACGAGCTTATAGCACCACGTCTCCTTCGTCTTCTGATATGATGCACTGTTTAATCAGGCTTTCAGAGCAGGGAGGGGTTTGCCTCCTCTAGTCAGAGAGCACCAGCAACTTAACTCGCCTCTGTCATTAGTGTGTGTGTGTGTGTGTGTGTGTGTGTGTGTGTGTGTGTGTGTGTGTGTGTGTGTGTGTGTGTGTGTGTGTGTGTGTGTGTGTGTGTGTGTGTGTGTGTGTGTGTGTGTGTGTGTGTGTACAGTCTGCATCTGCTCTGCTTTAGTGCATTTGATATTTGCGTTTTGAAATGCTACACTTACATTGCCTCTGGGCTCCATATGTTTTCCCTTGGTAGGAATTTCACATCACAGGCACTGAATAGATGGATAGATAAATAATTTAATGGTTCAATGATTCCTAAAGAATTTCACAAATGAAACCACAAATAAATTATTTAATTCAGTGTTAAGAAGCACGACGTCTCCTCTATAAAAGAGGAAGTTCATTCAAAGTCAAATTGGAGGCTTTTAAATCAACAGTAGGTACATTGTGTGATTGAATCATCACCAAAAATCCTCGAGCTCCTGATGACTCTAGGGATGATATTTAGGACACATATTTACAGTATGACTAACTAAAACCACTTTAAGTGTGCAGCTCAGCTCCATTTAAACACAGACTAGCTCATTTAATATGTCAATGGAAAAAGTTGCATGTGCTGGGAAAGGTTGATTCAGAATTAAAACCAATATCAAGGAGTGGTTTTCCGCAGACAATTGGTGCCACAGAACTGTTTTTCTTTCTCTTTTAGAATTAATCATTTGTTGTTACTTCCTCAGTGCTTTCAGGTCCACTGAGATCATTTCTGAACTTTGCTGCTCATAAAAGGTTTAATGGATTTTTGTCAAACTGAAACAATTGTTACATTTTCAGACACTTAAAAATGCTAATCCTAAATCTGAGCACATCAAGGCTTTATTATTAGGTAATTAATCACTTTATTAGCATAATTACTAGCCACTGTAGGCCATGTTATTATTGTCATTAACTAGGAAAAGTCCTGTAAACCTAATAATCGTTCATTTAAATTACAAGTTACATGAAATATTGAAGAGAGATATTTTCATTTCATTGATATTTTAAAAGCACTATAGTACTCAAGCTGCTTATTTATTTAAACTGTAAATAAATAATTTAAACTGTATTTATTAAACTATATCATATATTATTTAGAACAGCCCTTTATGTCGTATTTGCTAGAAAGTAAAAAGGTAAAATAGAATCCTGTCTGGAT
Source organism: Gouania willdenowi (assembly GCF_900634775.1). NCBI lineage: Eukaryota > Metazoa > Chordata > Actinopteri > Blenniiformes > Gobiesocidae > Gouania > Gouania willdenowi. The sequence goes on along the minus strand of NC_041048.1, from coordinate 14,179,814 downwards.
GCAATTGCAATGTTTTTAAGAACAGCATTTCATCAGTAGTCACGCTGAGACATTGACAAGAATTATATGAAAAAGTGCATCTAGACGCATTGATTAATAATCAAATTGTATCGTGAGGTGCTTAAAGATTCCCACCCCTAAGCTCGACATCACTACCAGGAACATTTAACATTAAAATATATATATTTTTAAATATTTCTTTGCACTCAAATAACTTTATTGTTACTGTTTTGAAATATTTGATTGCACATTTTGTCATTTTTTTGACTTTTGAAGAAGAATAGTCACAATTTTTTATTTGATTTTTTTTTAATAAAAGTAAGACATTTGCCCTATTTTATTGAAATGTTGGTGTGATGCGGGCCCTGAAAATGTTTCATTCTTTAAAGGGGGAGCAACAGAATATGGTTAAGAACCACTGACCTAATATTTTGTAATTCTGACTTTAACTTCTTTTAAGTTAAAGTCAGATAAGTTAATTAAGTACAAATTTGTAAATAGTTGTCCAGTACAAGTACATTAAATGCATACATTTCTGTGAATTTTTAACTTATAAACAGCAGAAGCTCCTTTAGCTCATAAAACTATAATAGCTTTTTAATGAAAACTGATGAAATTAAGAAATAAATCTGGTAGTTTAACTTGGTAGTTGGTGCGAAGAACAGAAAAGGAAGAAAAAACAAACCAGAAACAACAATAATGATGACAAATAGGGATGTCCTGATCCGATATCGGCCTGAAAACGAATATCTGATTCATATTCAATTTAATTTAATTTATTTTTTATTATTTGCAATTAATTTTTTTTTATTTTATTCAATTGTAGAATACTGTAGATATTTTGTTGAAGGTTAAAATAGATGTAACCAATTGGTTAATAATAGATGGGTCAGTGTTTCTCATACCTCCACCTGTCCAAGCCTTTTTTAACATTCCACACTACAAAATAAGTAATTATTATTTTTTTGTATTAAAAAAAAAAGTAAAAGTATGTATGATTCATGCTGATATCGTATCGGATCAATATCGGGATCGACCGATACGCAAGGCTGCAATATTGGTATCATATCGGAAATGAAAAAGTTGTATCGGGACATCCCTAATGACAAATATAAAAGACTAATAAATGTAACATTGTCATTGTCTGTCTGTCCACTCACAGGTCCTTCCTAAGCTGTCGTCCTCCATCACACATGAGGTGGACAGTATCCTCGGCAACAAGCCGTACAGCAAAAAGGACTACCGCTCCTAACGTGCTGCACGGCCCCGCCCAGCAGGGCTGCTCATCAGCCTGCAGCCGCGGTGCCCCACCTTTGCCTGATCCTCTGTTTGCTTGAGCTTTTACTGAGTGAGACCCTGGCGCATGAGTCTGGCCTCACCAAGGCCACGCAGGGCACCTCATTTAGAGTTACAGGGATACAATAAGAAAAGGAGGAAAACACAAGACGCCTCCTTAAGAAACGGACCAGAGTTACAAAGAGAGAGAGACAGCGTGAGAGAGAGGGTAGAGATACGCGCTCATACTAAAAAGTCAACTATACATTGAATTCAGCTGAATCGTATTTTAAATCGTAGACAAAAAAAAAACGTCTTTTAAAAAATAAGCACATGCTTGCTTGGCAGCCAGAGTTCTTCTTAGTCGCTCAGTCTTTGCTCTTTCTTTGAAATGAAATGCAACTGAAAGGAAGAGATCGTGAACTATAGACACACATTTGTTTCCAAACCAAACAACTGTGTGCTGTATGAATTGGTCACGGTCTCTCTTTGTGTAATCAATCAGCACTTTAGTCCTGTCAGGACAAAAGGAACGGGCGTGTCCGCAGTCTTATCTCTTTGCTATTGCACTATAGAATCGCATCGCCTCTTCTTCAACTCGCCCTCCTCATCCTCCCCTCTGTGTTTCTACTGGCGGTGCCGTCAGACGACCTCACGTGTAGCGACCTAGTGCTGATTACAGCAGGACTTGAGAGGACATTGGAAGGAAAACCCGTACAGAGTGAAGCCATGAGAGCAGGAACCAGAGGGGCGTGGTCAATCAAATGTTTCACTGTGTTTCCCAGCCGATGACCTCCAAGCTGGGCTGGGGGGCGGGGGCTCGTATCAACGCACACCTGATGAGGAAAAAAAAAAGCCTCTCTCTGATCAGTTTTCGTTGGAGTGTTTTGCCTTATTTACAGTCGCATCGAGCTGTGCTTCAGGCTGATGCGAGCAGGTCGATGGATGGCTGCCCTCCGTGGTCACTTGTCCTTCCAGTTAAAGTGCAGCAGCAGCTCAGGTAATGGAGCAGGTGGTTTGAATTTAGCTGTCTCTTTGTTTTATGTGTGGACACGGTTAGGAGGACCAGTGACGTACCAATGTGGCTTCAGCCAAAGATCTTCTTCTTCTTTCTCCCTCAAGACGACACACACACCCCCGTCTCTGACACACACCCCCGTCTCTGACACACACTCCCGTCTCTGACACACACTCCCGTCTTTGACACACACTTCTTTAAAGCATGTGCAGTCCAGCTTGTTATTTACCTAAAGTATGAGCTCCTTATATCTGACCGAGCAGTTATTCTGGTAAATAGGTCCTTCATATCAAAAATGCATAGAACACTTAGGTGCTTTAGGATCAATAAGGTTCGTTTTAAGGTTATTATTAAGGAACCTTTTACTGCCCCTGCGTCCCTTTGAGTGCTCTCTTTCTGTGATCAAAGCACAAGTGGACAGCATGTGTCACGCCCCCATTAAAGCATGGACCCTCTTCACCCATCTACAACGACTCAGCTTAAATAACACATGTAGATTAACTCGAGTGTTGACCAATGATCAACACTTAAGAAAAACTAAACAAGTGCAGATTATAGAGAAAATAATAACGTGTATGTGACGAGGTGATTAGTGATCGACTGTGTGGCTTATTTGGTCCTGATGTGAATTATTACAACAGCAAAAAAAAAAAAGTCTGCTGTTGGTTTATGTGTGAGTGCAGGTGCGTGTATATGTAGAGACAACCTAAAATCCCACCCCTTTAGCCTTTCTGTGTCAGTTTGTACATTTAATTTGCTGTGTCTCGTTTGTCGAGTTAAAATGTTAAAAAAAAAAAAAAAAAACACACACAGAAGAAGAAATATGAAATAAAATAAGCTAAAAACATTTAGATGATGATGATGAATCTGTGTAGCGTTTGTGTCTTAATGCTTTTAATCTGCAGGGAGCAGAAAACGTATGTGAACACGTCGTAGTCATCTTCAGTCTGCTAAACATGATAAAGAATAAGATGAACAAACACTGGAAACCAGTGAGCTGATCTGACTCTGCACTGGGATAAACAAACCCACCAGCCAGCAAGTGAAAGGATCCTAGTCCAACACATCATTGCCTGTTTGATGTCTATCAACAAAGATCTGGGATTTTAAAATGTTTATTTAAATAAACTGACATACACTCACTTACACTCACAAAAAGTAGAAATCATGTCTTACAGGAAACCTGTTTTTCTGTTACAAAGAGTGAAAAATTGAAGAAATTTCACAAAAACGACAAGATTTAGGAATATTGTCACATGTAAAAGGATTTGACAATTAATCAAAATTAGTCTGTGTGAATTTATTCTGTTTTGACTTTATTATTATTAAATAACACACATAGATAGTGTGTTGTTTAATAATATAATCAGTCTGTTAAAAACCTCAGACAAAAAAATCAGATACAAGCCTGTCGGGAAGCAGGTTAGGATCACAGACTTGGTTACTATGGTAACAAACTTCCGGGTTTCAATTATGGAGATGATAAATTAGAGTTTGCTTCCAAATCATTGGTTTTTTTGTGGATCCTGAGCTTCAGCTGGTTGGTGGGTGATGTTAGCACAGAGCAGGGTTAGCTCACTATCACAGCTGAATCATTGTTTTTTTTAATTTATTTTTATTCGATTGTCTTTCGTGACAACCTGCTCGATGATGCTCTCATGCTGTGAAGAGTTTCCCGCCCACTGTGGAATTAGTGTGTGTGTGTGTGTGTGTGTGTGTACAATTAAATGCTTTAAGAGGTTCTGATTTCATCATATTTGCTGTTATGATCGCAATGAATAGTAGAATCAGACCCACAGGGGGACAGAGCTCATGGGTTATATATAGAATATATTTTTTATGTTTCTTCAGCATTCAAAGCTGTAGGTTTTAAAAACAAAAACAAATGAAGAGCTGTTTTTTTAATTTTTGTTCATCATGCTGCAGCTTTCCTATCAGTATTGAAATAAACGGACAAGTTTTCTGTTGCGTGTGAACGCAGCAGTGGGGTTCACTGGGCGTCTTCTGTACATACCCACCTTTGTACAAAGAGAATTCAGTTTGTGATCACCTCTGCCTTTTTATTCCGTTGGGTTTTTCTTTTGCAGGCATTGCTTTCTGCACATTGCTTGAGTCTGAACTTTAGACAGGATGTACAGCTTCGGTCTTTAATGAAAATAAAACGATGATCAAAGAAGAGCGAGAACCAGAAACATGTGCTTGTGTCTTTATTTTGTCGTATTTTCCTAGCTTGCAACGTCTCTTGTTCAGATGCATTTGAACATAGTAGTGTATAAAACTGTGTACAATCATGAACAATATAAATACGAAGCAATTTGTACAGAAAATCAACTTAAAAAGAAAATAATTACAAGCAAATCCTTAAAGATGGTGCAAATAAATGCAAGATATGTTACCTGAAATTGAGTTTTTTTTAATATTTTCAAGTCCTGGTGTGTCACTGGGTTTGAAAGTGCATGTCAGGGGCTGCAGCATGTGTTTATAGGTTGGACAAGCAGTTGGCAACACCAGTATAAAGAATGAGCTGTGGACAGATTTCACCAAATAAATCACATTTAGCAAGAAAGTACTGTCATCTACCTGGTTACGCTAATAATACCTTTACTTTAAAATAGTTTACAGACCAAATGTTTTTTAAAATAAAGTAATATGAATGTGGAGCCTTTTTCATGTCTACTGTGGTGCACTGTTGTTCCACCAAACCATAGGTCATACTTCATGTTGTAACATTTGCAAATAGCTTCATGGTACCAAATACATTGTATAATATGCAGCAAATGTGTCAAACTCAAGACCCAGGGGCCAAATGTGGTCCTTAGTTTAAAGCATGGGTCAAAATCAGGCCCAGGGGCCAAATCTGGCCCTTTACATCAGTGGTTCCCAAACGGTGTGCTGTGGCTTTTTGTGACAACCATTTATTATTATTGCATAATACAACTACACAAAAATATTTTTTTTTATAATTTACCACTTTGTATGCACTTATTTCATAAACTCAATACCTATTTTTTTTTAATTATTATTATTATATTTAATTAATAAATATTTCACGAGTAATATAGTTTATAGTTAATAGCATTTTTCCACAAAACTTTTCTAAATTACAAAGAAAGGTCACAAAATCAAGGGTTTATGAAGTGTTGATTTTGCAGTCAATTGTTGTTTGGATGTTGTCGGCGCCATTCAAACTGTATATATCACCTATACGTGGAAGTGAAACCAGGGCACATTAGTGTTAAAACTGCACTTTATTTCTAACTAATCTGCCGTCCACTTGAGCTGAACTGCACTGGATTTGGCCCCTGAGCCAAAATGAGTTTGACACCCTGACACCCCCGCTTTAGAGCATCTAATTTGGCTCCCAGGAGAAACTAAATAATTACAGAGTAAACATTGTAAATTATCAACTAATGCAGTTTTAGGTATCTCAGCATCTCCAAGTACACAAAATCAATATAACTCCATATTATTTGCTCTAGCGTTTAGTTTTCCTGTGCTTAAGTCACTCGATGGCAGTCATTTTTAATCTCAAATTGTTAAAATCCTACCATTTTCTTCAAATGATTCCACAAAAAACAAAATTAAATTAAAATTGATGACAAAATAAAGAATTTTTTGATATGCAGATCTGCAGGGACCAACATCCGTCACTTATTATTCATTTAGGGCACAAAAAAATGTTCAAATCAAACTGGTCCGTATTTGGCCCCTGAACTGAAATGAGTTTGACACCCCTGATATACAGTAAAATAGTTTTTGTAAAGTACCAACAACAATCTCCCCCATACATTGGCTGCTGACGCTGATGTCCTCTTCATTCAGAGATTGCTACCATATAATACTCCGAGCAGAGAATATCATCCTAAAGATCAAAATTGTTTCCAGTTCCACTTCGAAGACCATAATTTAACGCACTGATGGTGGGGCTGATGACACAAACTGGAAAATAAAAAGTCATTCTCTGGCTCGCTCACAAAGTTTGGATTCTAGTTCTCGTCTGAGAGTCTCTATCCATGAATCCTGCAGCTGTTGTGAGTCCTGCTCCCAGCCTTCACCCATGTCCCTGATGTCCTGGGTCAGCTTTTTAGGGCCACTATAAGGAGTTTTGTTTGGAGTTTTCTCTGCTGCTGCTGCTGGGAGTGAGCTGAGGATGTCCACCTGAGCACAAACGCCATGTCAGCAAATATACAACATACCCAACACCATAGAAAAGTGCACAGTCTGCAGTTCTAGCGATGCCTCTTCACTCATGAGTGACGACTGTCACACTGACGTCCCTGTGGATCTAATCAGTGTGTGTCTGTGTGCACGTCTGATGGTCATTACTGCACCTTCCTGGCAGGACGGTCCGATCCAGCTGTGCAGACAGCTGCAGCGCCCGTTGTGAGCGTCGCACTGAGCTCCGTTCTCACACTCGCAGGTTTGTGAGCAGTCTGGCCCGAAACGATTGGCTCTGCAGTCTGAGACACAGGGGAGCGATGGTTTAGTTATCCATTTTCACCACTACTCACCAGTCCAACATGCTGCACTATTAACCAGAGTCAAAACCAGTAGCTTAAGGGAAAAGTGTGACTCACTGCACCAGTGCATTGGCATTATTTACTTGCGCAGATGTTGTCCGATCACAGCTAAGATCATGTAATTCAAACCAATTTGAAAGGACTGAAATGACATTTTGCACCCTTTAATACGATGGAGGTGTTGGCTGCTCCTCAATGAATACGGAGACTGGTTAAGGTGGTAGAGGGTTCGCCTTCTGACAATATCATCCGACCAGCAACAAAAAGGGGCGTTTTGGTTTGTAAGCAGAAACACCCCTTTCTTCTTATTCACTTGTCGGTATTTCGAAATAAGATGTTGTAATTAGGTTAGGGTTATATTTTCCATGATCTATATGTTGAAGCAGTAACCAAGCTGGAAGTCAAGATGTAAAAATGATGTTGTTTCAAACCCTTTCTGATTGGTTGGTGAAAAGGTACCAGAACCCCCACTAAGGCAGTTTTGTAGCCCACCCGAAACGCCCCAAAGCTGGCCAGACCCGCCTCCCTTCTGATCGAGAGATTCAGGGTTCAATACTAAGGCTATGGGTTCTATTTATGTGACAGCTCTGCACTGCACCTGTCTTCTGACCTGTGTGTAGAACTAGCTTTTTGCTCCCTGAGCTGTTGCAGGTGTCCCCCCATAAATCCGGCGTGGTTGGAGAGCCCATGGTGCACCGTGCCCTACCATAAGGGATTAGAAAACACATTTTCTCTGCAGGGAAGAAGGTGTTTAACATCGCAGACATGGTCTGGCTCTGACTGCAGACACTATGCTAGTTTTCACCTACAGGAGGAGCTTTTTAAACACCTGTAGTTTTACAACACAGAGGAATGGTGGCAGCACACGCTGCAGTAATTCCAGATGTGGCTCAGCAGTAGATGTTGGTGTTTCTAAGCAAGGCCTCACCTCTCAGCTGATGATCAGATATAACAATTTGATAACACAGAGAACTAAACTACAGAGCTGTTTTGGGACTATTTCTGTGGTATTTGAAGCACTATATACAGTAAGTCAAGTCCTTTAATGAGGTGACAAGTAATAAAGTACAAATACTTCATTACTGTACCTAAGTAGTTTTTTTGGTATCTGTGCTTTACTTGAGTATTTATTTGTTTGGTGACTTTTTTTACTTTTACTCCTTACATTTTAAAAAGGAGCTCCGTCCTTTTAAGACCTTCTTGACACATTTTATTCACACATTATATTTATAATGAGTGCTAAATTCTCCAGCAGTTCAAAGAAAACAGATTTAACTTGTTTCCATGTACCAGTATCGTACTAGTTCTTAAAAAAAAAGAAAAAAAAATATATATATAATTGAAGGGACAGTTGTTTAACTTTTTACTTAAATACATTTTGTAGCATGTACTTTTTTGCTTTAAATAAGAGAGCAACTTCAATACTTTCACTTTTACCAGAGTCATTTTTTATTCAAGTATCTATACTTTTATTTGAGTACTGAAAACCAGTACTTTCGCCACCTCTGTCCATTTATCATTTACCCCCCCAAAAAAAGGATGCAGGATTACCGAGGTCACATCTGGGTCCCGTCCTCCCTGAGGAGCAGAGACATCGTCCTGTCACAGGATCACATGGAGTGTTGCCCTCACAGTCGCACTCTTTAACGCAGCCTGGACCGAAGTGGACCCGATCACAGACTGAGAGACAAAGGTCGAGGATGTGAACATCATCTCCAGAGATCATCAATCACTGACTTATCATTGGCGTGAGTGGAATCGCTTTGATCTGACCTTTGTGACAGCGTGCCCCGTGGAATCCTGGGGGACAGAGACAGACGCCCGACACAGGGTGGCAGGGTGCCTGGTTCATGCAGTCACACTGCAGCTGACACAGCAGGCCGTGGAGGCCAGGAGGGCAGGCTGGGGGATGGGGGAAAAGTTCAGAGTTGAGATCAGTGTTTCTCAAATGGGGGTACGTGCACCCATAGGGGTATGTGATGGTGAGAGAGAGTGAAAAATTAACAAATGTGAGCATGAAAAAATGAAGATACAATGATCCCACACCAGGCAGAAGATGACCAGAAATTATAAAAACTATAGAAATAAATCTATGTTGTTCAGTTTTTCAACCTTGGGGTCTAACCCCTCCTGTGGTTTTTCGGAATTTAAATGGGGACGCATGAAATGTCTAGTAATTGATAAAAAATATGACTGATTAAAAGTATATTCTTTAAATTTAAAACAACACACAAACCTAACTGTGTTCTATACTTTCACTTTCTCAAATATAAATGTGATTAAAATAAAAAGCACTATATATCTGAGAGGATGCAACTTGTCACTAATCCTGGCTGCTCTGTATTTGTAACAGTAAAACAAACACGATAAAAAAAAAAAAAACTAATTGAAGAAGAAAAAAGTGCATTGGGGCCTCCTGAAATTTTTTACATCAAAATGGGGTCACGATCCAAAAAAGGTTGGGAACCACTTTGCTAAATACTGTTTGATTCCACTTATTTACAAAATTATATTATTTAAAAATGTTATCATATTATTACTACTACTACTATTACTGGTATTCTGAGGAAAATGTTGTAGTAGGACAAAGGTGGTACTTGGATTTAGAAATAAGAGAAAGGGGGTACTCGAGGCAAAAAAGTTTGAGAACCACTGGTTTAGATTACATTCCCTGAGAGAATAATATTACAACCAGTCAGGGTGTTGGATTTGCCGGAAGACAAACTGCAGAATCCACTGACTGATAAAAAGACATCAAATACACAGTTTTCATATTTGTATCTTAGATTCACCTTAATAAATCCTTCCCATAGTCCCTGTGAGGGTAATACAAGTGTTTATGGGGTGATTGAGGGGTCTTTCATCTCTCCCTGCTGTCTCTGGCCAGAAAACAGCACTTGCAACTTTCCTGCCTCCGACCCAGTGGTAAGACGTACTGCTTTAGGGCAGCACAATACAAACTAATGCTAGATTATGACCAGCCCAGTGGCTACACACGGTTGTCTACAAAGTCACTTTTCTCAAAAAAAAAAAGGCAGAGAAGACCTTTGTCCGAGAAACGGAGCAACTCCATGTAGTGACAGCTCAGCAGCAACACACAGCAATCACACACACTGTCATCGCGGCAACAGGCACGCACACACACTCACAACCCAGCGCTCCATCAGGCAGCACACACACAAATATCCATCCATCCATCTTCAGAGCTGCTTTGTCAGCACACAAACAAACCCATCAGACACATTTCCACACTTCCTTCCATTTTACTCCCACATCATTCATTTATTTAACTTGTCTCTCTTCCTCATACTGTTCACATGGTCACATGGGATTATATGTATGAAAGCACCCTTAGTGTCACTGTTGTATTAGGATTCTTCAGTGATCGGTTGCTACCGTCTTGGGAGAGCCACACCCCACAGCATGTAGCTGTGGGGTGTGGCAGGCAGCGGGGGGTGCTGAGTGTTTACGACAGTGACACAACCAAAAGGGACCTTTAGGGGGAGCGCTAAGCACAGGTTACTTAGTTCTGCTTTAAATCACAAGGTCCCCACGGTCATGAAATTCCTGGAAAATTTCTGGAATTTGAAAAAAGTCATGGAACAATTGAACTGTTTTGGAAAAGTTTTGGAAATATAGCCTATTTTAATTCAATGTTTAAAATCCAACCGTCGCTATTACGATGGGATGCTAAGCAAGTCCTCTAACCCTAACACATTGTGTTGTACATTGCTTTGGATAAATGTGTCTGCTAAATGAAATTGTGATCTTATAATCTTATAATTAAACTTGGTAGAACTTAGTTGTTGTTTAATGATACATTAAACAACTGATGATATTATTGCAAAATGGGTGTTAAAGGCAATTGTGCCATGTACAATGCTATATGATATATAAGTGATGGACACAACTTGCATTCCCTGTGCCACATTTTTGCGACTAACCGTGGCACACTCGCACTAGTACACTGGAAAGACCCGTTCATTTTTGGTAGAATAGATCTTAGCAGTTCAAAACAACCAACGTCATGGAAATTTGGTAAAATATTTTGGAAAAGTTGTGAAAAATCCTTGTGAAAAAAGTGTGGGAACCCTGTGAAGTCTCACCGTGTTCACACAGATGTCCGTAATATCCTGGACCGCACTGACACGTCCCCGTCACTCTGTCACACGTGCCGTTGTTCTGACAGTTACATCTCAGCTGACAGTTTGCACCGAAACGGCCCACAGCACACTCTGTAATAACACACACACATAGATCAGTTTTAAAATGAGCTGCAGGCCATTTCCATGTAGTTGGAATGATGAGAGGAATACGTAGCCCCGCTGTCACCTTTATCACAGAGAGCTCCAGTCCATCCCAGTCCACAGGTACAGTTACCAGTTACTGAGTCGCACACTCCACCATTAGCGCAGTGACAGCGCTGAGCACAGTCAGCCCCAAACCAGCCTGGAGGACAGCCTGAGGCCAGACACACACACTCAGATTACACTCAGGGACATTTTCAATTCATGTGACAGAAAAATGTGATATTTTTGATTTATGAAGCTACATTTTATCTAGATTGATGCAACAATTGCAGTAAAAATAGACTGATTTTTTTCACTTTAGAATTGTATTATATTTTCCACATACATACATATGAACATAGTACAACAAACAACAAAGCATGGCATCTGGTCTTAGTTTTGTTCATTTTACAAGAAAAACAAAGAAAACGAAAAGTTGATATTATCCTTTAAATGCTGGTGTATTTGTAAAATGAATCCTTTTGTTCAATTTTCTGTCAGAATCCTCCTTTTTTTAGTCAACACAAACAATAAGTCCTTTTTTTTCCTAAAACCCATATTTCCTGTACTATATCTAACCATTGTTTATGTCTCAGTGGCTCTAAAACAAGCCAGTTTGTTGTTATGGCCTTCCTGCTAGCCGTAAGAAGAACCTAAACCAGATAGTTGTCGTTATTCTGCACAACTTTGCCAATATTTCACAGATAGAAGATGGAGAACAAGGCTCACCTTGTCCCAAAAAGGTTCTATTTTGTGGCAACACCAGAAGACGTGTGTATGGTTTGACCACATTGTCTCCAACATGTTTGTTCTTTAGATGATTGCTTGCTTTTCAAATTTGGCGTAAAAAAGAAAAAAAGTGTAATTTTTCCAATAAAACTCTCTCCAGACAAGTGAATTTGTGGATGTCTGTTGACTTTCACACATATGATAACTTTTTTTTTCTGAGATTATGACGTTTAACTCTTTTTCCCACTTATGTTTTATGTATATAGCATATATATAAACATATATATACAGTATGTTTTATGTATAGCGTTGTTTTATTCTGACATTCCATTACACTGTCGTAGAGTTTTCATTATATGACCCTTTAGAATTTTGGATTGTAATCTTTAACCATCACTTCCATCACTGGGTTAGGTTCTCCTAGCGCCTAGGTTCCCAAAGTGGGGTACAGGTACCCCCAGGGGTACGCAAATTGTCATGGGGGTACGTGAATGAAAATGAAAAACAATGACAACATTGGAAACTAGAATATAAATAGAGCAGTTAATGTTAATGCTAATGCTAGGTGAATGTTAATGCTAGGCTAATGCTAGGTTATTGTTATTAGGCTAATGTTAGGTTAAGGTTAATGCTATTGCTAGGTTAATGCTATTGCTAGGGAAATGCTAGGTTAAAGCTAAGCTCAATGTTAATGTTAGGCTAATGCTAATGCTAAGCTAATTACAATGCTATGTTAATGCTATTGCTAGGGAAATGCTAGGTTAAAGCTAAGCTCAATGTTAATGTTAGGCTAATGCTAATGCTAAGCTAATTACAATGCTATGTTAACGCTAATACTAGGTCAATTTAAGTCAATGTCAATATTGATGCTAGGTTAATGCTATTGCTAAGCTAAAGCTAATGCTAGATAATGCTAATGCCAATGATAAGTTAATACAGTGCAACGCGGGCCAGCACCTGCATCCTCACTTGCATTTTCTTCAGGAAATGCAAATATTCTACTTCATTATTATTATATGTTATTCTTCAACAGGATATGTAAAATTCACTGTAATGTCATATACATTGTATATGACATTACATGATTATGTGTTTTAAGTGTGCAGGAGTAGGGGGTACATTACTTCAGGTTAAATGTCTGAAGGGGTACAGGACAGTGGAAAGTTTGGTAAACACTGTCCTAGCGTACATCGCTTTTTACCTCTTTATTATGATATTCTCTCAACTGAAGATATCTAAACAGGTCTTGGTTCCTAAGTCCAAAAAGAAGACTGATTTAAAGATGGCTGCTGATGTTGTTTGATTTTCAGCAGCTCATATATGGAAAGAAATCAAGCAAAAATGGATTTGAAATTGAAAAATATTTGCAAACAAAATTACATTACAATTAATTTTTTAAATACTGCTTTTGTTTGCATTTCCTGAAGTTCTTGATTGCATTTCAACTTCTAACTTGTGGGCGGGGCCTCCCCCGGATGATGTTAGAAGTCTTTTTATTGGTCAGTTTCAAACGATGGCGTGTCACACCAAAAACTTCGAGAACGCAACCAAAACTTTAGAAAACGCAAACAACAATTCGGAAAATGCAACCAAAGCTTCAGGAAAAACAAAATGTATAGTTTATTGACATTGTCATTTTAAACAAAAGCAGCATTTAAAAAAACATACTAACGATAGTTTTGTTTGCATATCTTTTATATAAATTACAAATCCATTATTTTTGTTTGCAAAACTTCTTTTTGTTTGCAATTTTTTTTTAATGTTTGAAAATCTTTTTTTTTCTTTGCAAATCTTTGTTTTTTTTAATTTAAAACCCATTTTTGGTTTGATTGCATAAAAAAGATACACATTTCTCTCCATACTCATAAAGTATTAAAGCTCAGTGCAGCAGGGAGAACACTAATATACACTTCTTCAAAGATCTGAGGTCACAGGTGAGAAGGCGACTGGCTGTCAATCATGTGTCAGCGCTAATGAGCTCTCACCATGTCTACAGTCTCTTCCTCTGCGTCCAGCCACACACACACAGCGACCGGTGATGATGTCACTCTGAGCTCCCTCCCTGCACAGCGACACCCTGGAGCAGTCCGGCCCGTAACGCCCAGGTGGGCACGCTGTCACCACACACACACACACACACACACACACACACACACACACACACACACACACACACACACACATTTTAATCTGACTCTATTGATCCTAAAGTGTGGGAAACTCACTGATGTTGCAGCGTGCCCCGATGAAGCCGACTGGACACAGGCAGGACCCGGTGGGAGTGCACGACCCTCCATTTTCACATGCACACTCTCTCTCACAGTTGGGGCCATAACGTCCATCATCACAGACTGAGAACAAACATCAGTTATCATCAATTTAAAGGCTTGGACTGACGTCTCTGCTGTGATTTCTATCGACCATAATTATCTCTAATAGTGCTAAAAATTTGGCTTACTAGTGCGTGGATTAGGGGTGTCCCGATCCAATACCCATCCATCCATCTTCAAACCTGCTAATTCCCGTTTATCAGGGTCGTGGGGGTCTGCCGGTGCCAATTCGATCCAATATCGATATCGATATTTTATTTATTTTTTTCAATTATTTTTTTAATTTATTTTATTCAAGTGTAGAATACTGTAGACATTATGTTGAAGGTTAAAATGTATGTAACCAATTGGTTAATAATAAATGGGTCAGTTTTTCCTCATACCTACTGGTGCTGACTATAATAATAATATCTGTCTGAGTAACATCACTTGATCAAACCTTTCCTAACGTTCCACACTACAAAATAAGCCATTATGTTTTTATTAAAAAAAAAATATATATATATGAATAAAACTACGTATGATTAATGCTGATATCGGAACAAATATCGGCATCGGCCGATGCGCAAGGCTGTCATATTGGTATCATATTGGAAATTAAAAAGTTGTATTGGGACATCCCTAGCGGATGAAAAAATCTATAATGTTAGAAGTCTGTTATATATATACAGTATGTGTGTATGAAAATGCATTTGAAACATTTTTAGATTATTTATATTGGAATGAAAAGGTCCCTGTGTGAAAATAAGCTGGTTGTTAAGCACAGTTTTGCATTAAAACAATTAGTCATGCTGAATCAGGTCTTATTACCATCACCTTTAAAACAGTGCAAATGGTACGACCCACATGTGCTCCTGCTGCGCTGTGGGTTTATCAAGGAGCAGGAGAAACGTCAAATCTTAATAGGAAATTAAATTATTTAAAAAAATAGATATTTTTGAGACTAAATTTTGCTGCCACCAACTATTAAGTAGGTAGTAATCATTCTATATTTACCTTTTATTAACCTTTGTACACGTTTGCTTTGTCTGTGTGTTAGTTATGCCCCCCTCCCCCCAACAAAATTTAAAAAAAAAACAAATCTACCAGCCGCCCTTAAATTGTAGCAAAAATACGTCACAAACAATATTCAATAAATAATTAAAATATTGCAGAACAGATTTATAAAATACAAGCAATGAATGTGGAGTCATAAAGTTATTGCCATGTGGGGTCGCCTGGAATTAAAATGGGGTCGCCTATAATGTCTAGTAATTGTAAAAAAAATGAAAAAAAAGAGGTAAAAAAGGATTAAAATTGTATTTTTAAAATGTTTTTGAATGATTATTATTTTTAAAATACACATCAAACACAATAAATATCAAATAACTGTATCATATACTTAAAATAAATCTAGTTCAAATAAAATACAGTATAAAAATATCTGAGGTGGCACAAATCCTGGCTACTCTGTATTTGTAATACAAACTTCTGGGTTATTATGAAAAAAAAAAGAAAGCTAGAGAATACAAGTATAGTTTCCATAAGTACATAAATTACAGTAGGGGCCCAACAAGATGGTTTGTACCCAGGGCCCAAAATGTGGTACTACGCCTCAAGTACCCCAGTTTGGGAACCACTGTGTTAGTAGACTTAGTAAAGCCAACAGTTGTACTAGTAGTATTAGCAAAGTAAATGCAAATGAAGTCAGAAAGATTAAAAACAAATCCAGCACACTGATTGGTTGTGATTTTTTGAAAGCCAATGGCCATCCTGTATTAGATTTTCCTGGCCTACTAGTCTTACAATCCTACCTTTTAGTTTTTATTTCACTAGTAAAGCATAGTAGTGAACTAGTTAACCAAAACTGAGTACATGTACTCCAAACTAGTAGAGCTTTACTATGGTTTATAACTTTATATCTCTAATATCAGATGCTTAAACACTTGTCATCTAGTGTAGGTTTACCTTTGTCACATTTGGAACCCTGGAATCCTGGAGCGCAGTAACACAGTCCAGACACAGGATGGCAGAGCTGGTTTGTCTCTGAACACTGACACACTTGGTTACAGTTGTGACCATATGTTCCTGGGACACACACTGACAGAGACACAGAGGGTCAAACACCTTCTGACGCTCATTATGAGGTTGTCAGTGCACGACTCACTTTGTTCACATCCGTTTCCTGTGAATCCTGGGGGACAGCCACAGCTTCCAGAGACATGGTGGCAGGACGTGCCCTGTGCACAGCTGCAGAGCTGCATGCAACCCCTCCCATAGGTACCAGGCAGACATGCTGATGGACACAGAAGTTAACGCAGGCATTAAATACCATTGCTGAACTTTACCATTAACATATTACTCATGCATACAAAATACATAACAACCAAGTAGGGGTGTAACGAAAATAATCCTTAATTCACGATACGATATGAAATACGATACAAATTGCTCACGATGCGATATAAAAAAAATGTCAAAAAATTCCCAGTGAAGAGTAACAAATGTGTAACACATCTCTGTTGATGAAAAACTATTTGACTACAAAAGTGTGAGACGGTGCGTGGGAGTGTTTAGCTTCACAAACAAATTATGAAAACAAATTTACACTGTATATAACATTTTTTGTTATTTCCACTACAGGTGCCCTTCATGTTACAGGTGGGTCCTGAAAGTGTCATGCTGCATTTTAAACCTGCCAAAATAAATCCAAAATGCAGCTTCTTATTTTCAGCACCACTTGTAACTTAATGAAGCAGGCTGTAAAATTAAGCAGTGTTATTATTTGTGATGTTCTGCATAATTTATCATACAACACTCGATACATGTGCTTTAATATGAGAGATACGCTTTAACATGGAGGGATGTTGTTTCTATCAGTTGTAAATCATTAAGTTTTTATTGCCGTTTTTTAATATAGTAAAAATTCGTGCCACAAACTGTCATTACATTCCTACAAGTGAGCCAGCAGTAATTCTAGACACACTGGGAGAACAATCATGTATCTATTTGACACTCATCATATAACGTGTGTTGCTGTAGTTTCTGTTTACATTGTTGAGGTCTGTGTGTCCTTCCCGTCCATCGTGTGGACTGTGACTGGCTCTGGTGCCTCTAGTCAGTGACGTGAAGACATGTGAGTGACACTATGACTGACAGCTGCTTGATAACGTTAGACTCCACCCGCTTAGTCGCCGCTGCAGACGCACGGATCACAATGACAGCAGCACTTTTATCCAGGATGAAGATTTTAGCGCCGAACTCTTTGAAAGTCGTCATTAGCGTCTGTGCAGTGCGTTGATGTGTGTAACTACCGAGAATTCATGTCAAGACTTTGATCAGTTGTTTTTGTACACATGCAAATAAAAAATAAATAAATACTCATGCATTTGCAAAGATACGCCCAAAACAAAGCATGTTTTAGTACCATTTTAAAAAGGGTTATTAATCGGACACCATCAGCTACTGTATATCTAATAACTGCTGTCAGAATACACAGAAGTAGTGAAGACAAAAACAAAAGTGAGCTAAAACTTAAAGCTGCAGGGTGGGTTGTGAGGCGTTTGGAGACGAAGAGTGCGACAGTAGGCGTGTTGCTGTGGTTTAAATGCAGCGTTGATGATCAGCTGGATGATTAACTGATTGGGGGACGGATGCTGTCTGTTGTTAACAGCTACTGACAGATGAAAGGGCTGGACTAGCTTGAATTCCGTACCTGCCTGAAATAATGCAATGTTCACTTTTTGGTCCGACTTTGCTTAATAAAATCTAGATTATTCTGGTCCCACACACTCCAAATGTACCTGTTTTTAAAATAATTTTTGATGTGCGTAAACTCTTCCCATGGGCTAAATTAGATACTTTGGTGGCAGATTATGGCCTCAGACCTTGAGTTTGGCTTGAAGACACCAAAGCTAAAAGTGGAAGAAATCTGCATTCACTCTATGGAGAAAACGCTGCCACATGATAAAGCATGAACACAGGAAAACACCATGTGAACTGCTTGTACCTTTGTCACAGAGCTTTCCTCTCCACCCTGGTGGACACTGACACTCCCCAGTGACGTGGTGGCAGGAGGATCCACGTGCACACTGACAGCGCTCCTCACAGCTAACACCAAACCGACCTGCGTTGCACGCTGGGCAGAGGAGCACACAGAGAGGTGGTCATCAGTCTGGAGGTCATCATCATGTCAGATGGATGAACCAGTGCCTCACCTTCCTCACAGTGCTCTCCGATCCAGCCTGAGCGGCAGCTGCATCGTCCGCTCTGTTTGTCACACAGGCCGTGGTTCCCACAATCACACTGATGCTGGCAGTCTGGCCCGAACTGACCCACTGCACACTCTGTAAACCCACAGCCACGTGGAGGAGAAGGAGGAGCAAACAGCCACAGAGATGTAAACCACATTCAACAGGGAAACTGTGGAGCATGTCAAATTTTTCTCCAAAACTTCATTGCTCTAGTGAAGACTGAGTTGGTGGGTTAAGACCATCCAATGGCAGGATGAGATTGTTTGTACAGGCCCACTGCTTTGGAAAAGTTGGTAACCATCACAGAGAGAGAGAGAGAAGGAATGTCTTTAAAGAGCACAGACAGAGAGGGTACAGGGAGCACAAACACACTGGCTGCCAGTTTACAGACAACTACAGATGATCATTAAACTCAGATTGATGTATTTCCTGAGAGACGTAAAACAATCACGGAGAAGTGTTTTAATGCTGAGGCAGAGAACAAAGTGCAGCGTCTTATTCTGGCAGAAAAGTACAGACAGTGAATTTATTGTAGGACTTTAAGTAAAATCCAGAAGTAAAACAAACGGGAGCACTCGGAGGGTACAGACCTTCAAATCTCCTCTTTGCCATATATTTGCAGTTATCTGGATCAGTAATCCTGATCATGGTACCATTTAAAGGCTTGGAAAAAATGATACCACAATAAATACCAATACAGTAGGTCCAGATGTATATGAATCCCAATGTTTTATTTTTTTTAAATGCGATGAATCCTAATCCGATACGGATAAAACTGATTGAAGTAATTGAAGAACCAACTCAACATATTGTAACTGAGTCAAACTTTATAACGATCTATTACTTAAAGGTGTTGTGGAGGATGTTATTTTGGCTTCAAATTCCGGGTGGATCATCAAGACTATTGCAACACAGAATAACACAGTTTATTCTTCTGTTTGCCTTTTCTAAATGAGCATTTTATTTGTTGAATACACAGGAAGTTGTACCCATACTCAGGAAAGAGGAAAAGAGCTTGTTATTGTGATGTACATTTTTAGAGTGTGTTTATTTGACCTTAAAAACAAATACATGTGTTATAGTTCTTACCCAGTTCACAGGCCGGGCCTGTCCACCCACTGGCACAGGCACATTTCCCATTGGTAGAGTTGCAGGTGGCTCCATTCTGGCAAAGGCACAGATGTCTACAGTCCGCGCCATAAAATCCTGCAGGACATTCTGAGAGAAAACCAAGGAAACTAAAAATTGACCTTTTCCTTTCCTTTTAAAAAAAAATATAATCAATCATCTCTTCTGGTTGTCTAAACTCACCCTCAGTACAGTTGTGTCCAGTCCAGCCTGGCGCACACATACACTGTCCACTGGCTGGATGGCAGACGGCTCCATTAGAACACACACAGGTCTGGTTGCATCCTTCGCCATAGAAACCCGATGGGCAGGCTGCCAGGAGACATGAATAATGTTGTTACCTTCTGATGAACTCTGATGATCAAAGTGGTAATTCCAGTCTGGGGTTAGCATTACAGAACTCAGTGTGGCTGTGGGGAACAGTGTGTTGGCCCTTGCCCAGGACTTTCCAAAACCCTCGTAAATCTGGGGCTTTTCGTCCTGCAGTGACACTAGCGTTTGAAAAGAGTCCCCACCGCCAACTATCTGCAGTGCACCAGTCACTCACTCATGTTGCAGACTGGGCCCATCCAACCAGCTGGACATGTGCAACCACCGCTGGCATGATCGCATCTCCCACCGTTCTGACACGAGCACTTCTCCTGGCAGTCCAAACCATGGAAACCCTGAGGACACGCTGAGTCACACACAGAGGTTAAAGTGACACCGTCAGTAGAACTGCTTGGCTTGTTGTTGATGTTTCTTCTCGTACATTTTTCACAGAAGGTTCCCGTCCATCCCACTTGGCAGGTACAGGCTCCACTCACATGGTCACACAATGCCTTGTTGTCACACTGACAGCGATGGCGACAGCCGAGCCCAAACAGACCAGCCGGGCACTCTAATGGAAAGTCAGAAACACAACACTGTAAACATAAAGATGGAACAAAGTGATGAAGGTGGGAACTAAAACAGCTTCAAGCTATGAAGGATATATAAAGAACATTTCTGTTAAAACTGTATGTGATACAAGTGAATAGTTTTATGCACTTTTATTTACTTAAAAAGAAAGTAAAATGCTGAAATTGTGGCTTGAATATTTTTTTTAGATCTCCAGTTTAAATCCTTGGTTTATTGATGTTATTGGAAAAGTTTTGCACATTGCATTGTGGGATGTGGAGTCCTGTAGACAGACACATAGGAGTGTGCTTCATTCTTATTGTGACTTTTTTGTATTTCTTCAACCGAACAAGGAGGACGGTGATCCTCTTTATAATGGTTTTCATTCCCGGTCTTTCCTGTGATTTCACCTCACTCTGCAAGACATTACATTTTGGCCAGTGTCAGATCTTATCATGTAAAGCCCAAGATAAACATCCGCCATTGTTTTGCCACAACCATTCGTCCATGACAACACCAGAAAATCACTTTGTCAAAGTTTTTTGGGGGCAAATCTATGAGTCCTACACTATGGTTGTGTTCGAAATTGCATACTAACGTACTACTCATACGGAGTCTGACGTCAAAATGAGTAGGCCTATGTAGTACGTTCCACGTGGATAGTATGGAACAATTGAGTATGCGAGAAATACCCAAATGTATACTATATCAAGACATTTTAGGTGGGCACACAAGTCATACTCAACTGCCCCATGATGCATTAATGTAAAATCGTCCTGTGACCGGCTTCAAGCTAAAAATATTCCCTTTTCAAAACAAAAGCATCTCTTCTTGTCTTCCATTTGTTTTTTAAGGCTTTTGTAAATAGGGCTCTTGTTTTGAAGTTAATTTTAAGCTTTGTCACAATGGCGGGTCTCTGAAAATCTTCGAATTGTTGGCATGAAATGTGTTTCCGCAAGTTTTATGGATCAAATGACCACATGTTGATATTTTACTTTGAAGTATACTTCAGTGGGAACGCTCATCATCGGTCATCATCCTAATCATACTTTTAGTTTATAGTAGACAGTATATACTCATTGAGTTTGTAGTGTATAGTACGGAGTGTGCCATTTCAAACACAGCCTATGTCTCTATCCGATAAAGGTCTTTAAAGGTTCACACAAACACAGAATCACATACTCTGATGGCACTGAGCTCCAGTGAAACCAGCCTCGCAGGTGCACTGGCCCGTCACAGCGTCACAGCTTCCGTCTCCATTTCTGCACTCACAGCTTTCTGCACAGTCAGCTCCCCAGTGTCCAGCATCACAGGCTGCAGCAGAAAGTGTAAGTGTGTATGTGAGAGTAAAACTCTAGATGTGCAGTGAACACCAGTGTTCCTCCATACCCTTACCTTTCCTGCAGTTGTATCCAGTCCAGCCTGGCGCGCAGGTACAACGCCCACTCAAAGGATCACAGTGTGCATTATTCTCACAAACACATTTCATAAGGCAGCCATGACCGAAACGTCCACTGGGGCACGCTGGAAACGGGAGAGAAATTAAAGACTTTGAAAGAATTCTACCATAACCAACTTCATCAGATTGCAGGCAAAGCACAACAAGTTCCCATGACAGTGTCTGCTCTGTGTTTTGGGCGGTGAGAAAGGCTTCCGTTTCTCTTTCCAGGTTTTTACTTAAAACCCCTGAAGAGTGAGAATTATTCACTCCTCCTCCGTCCTTTTCCAGATCCGTTATTTTCACATCGAAGCTGAAACACTTTGATGTTCCACATCCCTCTAAGTGACTGACTATTTGATGCTAAGTGCTATAAAGAGCTGCTTTTCCAAAAATGTTACTCACAGTTTTGGCAGAGTCTTCCTATGAATCCTGGAGGGCAGCCACACGAGCCATTGTGTTTATTACACACACCGCCATTCTCACAGGCCGGGCAGGTTCCTGTGCAGCCTGGACCCCAGAGACCCTCCTGACACACTGCAGAGAAGCAGTCAGCAGCAGTTATATACAGTAAATATATATATATACTTATTATTAGTGATACACCAAAAATTCGGCCACCAAAAATGACCAAAGAGTGCATTTTTGGTTTTTCGACTGAAACACTTAAATTCACTGAACATCCTCCAAGTAGACGTTTTTATGTTTCTGTGTCATGTCGATGCAAAGCCCTGCCGACACACGGACCCCAACACTGCGACACGTGTGCGTATCAGCAGCATTAATTCAGACTTTACTATAATAAAGCAGAGAAGCTGCTCTTCATCAGGAACTTAAATGTGTTATGAGAGAACATTTAAAATGATTCTGTAAATTATTATTTCATGTATGAATTAAATATTGTATTCAGTATTTTATTTTATTTTATATTGTGCAATGATGGAATGTCAGTGCTAAATAAATATGTTCATATATTTTTAATTGATTTAATCTTTGAAGCAATAATATTAATTAATACAATTACAATGCTTTGATAGTGAGGTTAGTACACAGTCATATAGCCAGACATTTGATTATACTAATAATTTGCATAATAACATTTTTTGGTGTATCGGTTTTTGGTTTTCAGCCTCGGTTTTCTTATTTTCGGTTTCGGCCAATAATTTTAATTTCGACGCATCCCTACTTATTATCATAACTGTGGGACGTTGCACTGACGTTTTTCACAGTGTATTCCTGATGTTCCAGCCGGACACTCGCACCGTCCCGTTGCTTTGTCACATGGAGCTCCGCTGCAGTTACAAGGATGGATGCAGCCCGTTCCAAACATTCCCTCTGGACAGTCTAACATGAGAAACACAGGAAGGATCATCTTTCAAAATGAACACAGATGTGTGAAATCATGCACTCAGCATTAACTAGATGAGCCTCCACCTTGGTCACAGTTCTCTCCGTGACGTCCCGGAGGACATTTACGTTGACACGCTCCTGTCACATGACCGCACGACACACCTGGTGGACAGACACACTTCTTCTGACAGCCGGCCCCGAACGTACCTGGTTTACATTCTGTGGACAAAATGGATCACTTTACAAAAGCTTGTTTAGAGAGATGAGGGTTCAGTAAACTTCATGTAAAAGCAGGAGAATAACTTATTTTATGCTACTCAGCATTTTATCCACTGTGTTTATGTGTCATGCACATAACAATAATTCCTCTTGAACCTAAAAATTCCTTGATCCTTCAAGATTTATTTTAATATTAGACTTTGAACTTTCACTTATCATCTGTTAAATCATCTGCGTATGGTTGTTGGTCTGGAATGAACTCACTTACTGCAGTAGCAGTACCTGCTGTGTTATTAGGATTTTTGATGAGTGGTAGTGTTTAGGTTTTGGATGACTGCAGTTCTGCTTAAATCTGACGCTAGACTCCCTGATGCTGCAACAGGACTTTTAAAATAAACTGGTAACACTGGAATTAAAGTTTTATACATACACTTTTTGCTAAATTAAGACACCTTTAGAGCTATGTTGTGTTGGGTCAGTGTTAGGGGTTAGGGTAACAAACCACACTTAATGACGGCCTTATTCATGTTAATGACAGGTGTCATGTCATAAAAATGACAGCATGATGTCAGCCTTATGTATAAAACGTCAAGTAAAGTGTTACCATTAAACTAAACTTAACACAAACACGTGTTAAATTCTTTTTTGCAGCATTCACCTTCTTTGCAGGTGTTGCCCTGGTAACCAGGTTTACAGAGACACGTGCCCAGGCGACGGTGACACTGCAGAGTGTTGGGCTGGTCGCACTGACACTCCTCTGAGCAGCCGGGGCCAAAAGTCCACTTTGGACAAGCTGGCACGGCCAAAAATGAAATGAAAAAGAAAATTGTGAGAATTTAATCAAAACAGAGAACTGACTATCAATGTTTTGCACGTCGATGGAGGTGAAGTTTGTGATGTGTGAGCGCTGGGACTCACGGAGGTGACAGAAGCGTCCATAGAGGCCCGAATCACAAAGGCAGGCGCCGTAAGTCCGATGACATCGTCCGTTATTGGCACAGTTACACTTTTTGTTGCACAGCTTGCCATAGAATCCTTTAGGACAGCCTGGAGACAGACACACACACACACACACACACACACACATTGTCCCAGAGTTCTTAAAAAACCCAAAATGCATGTGTGCCCCTAACACTCACCATCTTGGCACAGGTCTCCGCTGACACCTGGGGGGCAGCGACAGCCTCCAGTGACGGCATCACAGCCGGCACCGTTCTTACACTTACACGGGAATGAGCAGTTTTTACCAAAAAACCCCTCAGAGCACGCTGCGAGATCAGACGATGAAAGAGAGACGATTACTGCTGAACTCCACAGACAGACTGACGGTCTGTAAATCTTTGGAATAGTTTAAAAGTTGCTCAATTCTCACTCTGGTTGCAGATGATACCCGTCCAACCATCAGGACAGTCGCAGCCGTTTTTCCAAAGATTACATTTTCCTTCGTTGGAGCAGTCGTCACATATCAAACTACAGTCGTGGCCAAAAGTGTCGTCTAAGCACACTGCAAACAGGGAGAGCATCAATAAAAAATAGGTCTGTAAACGTGCAACAGACTAAAAGCAAATGCAATGGTATGCAGTGTTCATGGGGTTTAACTTTAAATGGTGAAATGCAACAAGAACTTTGACGATCAATGCTCATAACTGAAGATCTTTTAATAGTAAATAGAAAGCTGATTTCACAGATGTATATTAGTTTTCCTATTACATCGATCAAACCCATTAAAGCCTTAAAGTATAAATAATTGTTCAGGATGTTTGGCTGAGGTTTATTTTCCGTGTGCCGGTTGGAAATGGAGTTCAGATTTATGGATCAGTCAATGTTATGGGCCAGTAATAGGTGAACTGCTATCATTTTGTTAATTGGAGATGAGGAGGAAAAGCCTTCATTTTAAACACAAGCTCAGTTCAAACCAATAAACCCTTTTCAGTTTGGATTTGGTCACATCTGACCCTCATAAAGGACAAAAAGGATCTAAACTAGATTGAAATTAGTAAGTGTTTGGAATTGACTCCAGTCGTGCTTTATTTTAATCCAAACTGATCGGACGGATCAGGTTTCCATTGGGAGACTAGTTGTTAAAGGCTGAGAAAACACCTCACCAAATTTCTCTGCGAGGTTACTCTCAGCCCTCAGCTCGCCTTCATCGTCCTCGTAGTCGTCGTATCGTTCCAGGGGTTGACTGTAGTCCTGCAGCAAGGTGAGCTGGGGGCGAACCAGGGGCAGCTCGATGGCCCCCCCACTGGAGAGCGCCTCGATCGCATCCTGTAGGGCTGCAGTGGGTGGAAAAGGAAGTGCAAAAAGCACGTAAAACAACTAGGGCTGGGACTTTAACGGCTCAATTAATTACAGAAAAACAAAAAACTCAATTATTCGCTCTCACTCCAAACAGTGCAACTCATTTCAGGAGTTCCCGGTATACCCATAATACTCACTATAGCACAGACCAGAAGAAAAGTCGTGCTTCGTGGGTGTTAATTTAAGTTTTTAAAAAAATACCGGATGGAAATCAAAAGCCCAGATGTGTGGAAATTGTGTAAAAAAGAGTGTACCGATAACCAAAGCTCTTCTAGGCTTAGCAACTCTTCTAGGTTCCCTTATTACCTTAATGCTAAACATGTAGCAGCTAGCACAGACAATGTTCCGCATCCAAACTGACCATGTTACCAGTCTACACTCAAGATGACTGGGTTCAGAGCCAAAATGAATAAGTCCATGACTAACAAATGAACAAACTCACTGGATAAATGATTGTAGTGGACAGTCGACCACTCTCGGTGGAAAAGGATGTGGGCGGGGCTAGAAGCTGTGCTACAGATAACGTCGTCTGACCCAAGTTACCAACTTATGAACTGCTATGCAGAAAGACAATTTCAAACTAAATTCATCAGCTTCATTAGTTAATCTGTTTATTTCATGCCACAGATATTCAAACTATTTTGCACCGTTCAGTTTCCACTTCTCTGGAGTGTACTGTATAAGTGCAGTTTTTTTTTTTTATTTTAATACTCAAAAATGAATTTGTTTACAAAATAATCCAAAAAAGCTTAAGTAAATTTAAGTTTGTGCTTTGTGAACAATGCAATCATAATATTTTTTATACATATTGCACATTATGTTTGCACTCAGTGATGAAAATAATAAATTCTTGTTGTTTAAGCTCATTTATTGTTTTCATTGATTCAGTCATATACCAAAATCCATTTCAATTGGAAAAATGTTGCTTCTCGTGTCAAATATTGTGATTCATTTAGATTAATGAATTACAAAACAAAAACTCTAATTACTTAGAGACATTTTTTTTAATCGAGTCCCACCTCTAACAACAACAGTTCCAGTGGTTTCCTAAATGGGAAGTTGATTGACTAAATCTGCAGCTATAATGTGGACGGCTAAAGATTTTTTGTGTGACTGAAGCTAAAGTTTATATCACCATGTGTTGCAATCCAGAGGTTTACCAGAAACTCTGTGGGTATTTTTCAGGCCAGACTCCCTCTCGTGATTGTTGATACTCACTGATGCAGGATTGTCGGTCCTCATCAAGTCGGAAACCCCGACGGCAGAAACATTGAAAAGAACCAGCGCTGTTCTGGCACGAGTGATCACATCCTCCGTTAGCAGCCAGACATTCGTCTACGTCTTAACAACACAGAAAGGAAGAACAGCAACCATGTGGCACTCACAAAAAAAAACAAAGACAACATTGTGGTTTAAGATCAGTGGGAAGTGTACCATCACAACTGCATCCATCTGGGTTTAGTCTGTATCCAGCTGAGCAGTAGCATTCGTAGCCTCCGGGATAGTTGGTGCAATCCTGCTCACAGCACGAGCTCAGCTCTCCACACTCGTCAACATCTGCCCAACACAACAAAAAGGATGGAATAAGGATCCCACAGCTGTGATCACATTAAACCTATCATTATTCAATCGTAAAACAGTATATAAAGCATAATGCAGGTCTCTAGCAAGGGATTGAATCCATTCAACTTCAGTTTAGCTCCCAGGCTAAGAAGGTTTATTAAATAATAAGCAGTGGTGAAACGGATTACAAGTGCTCACGTTCACGTTTAATCAGTCATTTCACTTGTATTTAAGTACGTTTTAAAAGAAGTAAAGTCATATATATTATATTATATATATATATATTATATTACTACACCCAACTGTTACTGAGTAAATTATTATTTTTTTTGTTTTAAAATGATCAACGGACATTGTGAAACTACAAAAAAATTAAATGACCAGACAACAATCAAATGCATCACATTATAGCCAGCCAATCAGATTAAACGTAATGCACGCGCCAAAATAACATTGAATGCTGGTTGTTTTCTCACCTTTAGAGTTCATAAATGTAGCTATACTTGGAGCCTGAAATTTTTTTTTATATTAAATTGAATTAATTGGTGTTATTTTATTTTAAAAACTATTGTACATTTTGAGAAATCTTTTAATTTACACAGATGCCTTTGTGGAAAATAAATTGTGTAAGATTTGGTCTTTTCCGTTTTAAGTTTAAACATGAGATGTTTACTGTATGTAAGGGAACCGTGGCATGATTTATTACCAACAATAAATATGGGGGGTGAAAGTAACTAGTAACTTTTACTCTAGTACTATTTAACTGAGCTACTTTTTACTTGTTCTGTACTTGAGTATTTTATGTATAACTTTATTTTTTTTTTACTTAAGTAGGATATATCAGTACTCTTTACACCTCTGGTAATAAAAGATTACATGTTGTGCCTACAAATCTCTAATAATGGTTGGGGTCAATTACAATTGTAATTGCATAATTGATCATTAATTACAATTATAGTGTAATTATAATTATAATTGTAATTGAAAACATCTGTTTCTGTTGTAATCATAATTGAATTGTAAATGAATTCAGATAATTGACTTAAATGGCATGTCAATTCTATAAAAACTGTCAATTACAATTTAATTACACGCAAACCTGTGGAACCACCTTACAGTTCTATGACTTACACATACATAGTAAACAATCAATAAAATGTGTTTAATATCAAGTTTTCTTACATCTGTCAGTTCTCTAGAGAATCATTTTACCATTTTTTTAATAATTGCAACCAAGGGGTATACTAACAGAAAAAAGGCTCAGATGCCCACACCAAAAATATTAATAACATTTTCATAGAAAATATAGTAATTTAATGTGAGTAATTGGAAATGTAATTGGAAATGACTTTCAAAAAAAAAAAAAAATTTTAATTGTACTTGTAATTGGAAAAAATGCTGGTCGCCATAATCGTAATTGAGTTTTAATTGAACACGGATAATCAAAGGTGTAATTGTAATTGAAAAATGTAATTGACCCCAACCCTGGTTGGTTGGATGAATGGATGGATGAGAGGATGAATTATGTTTATGCGTCTTAAGTTAATTTTGGTTTCCTACCGACACAAGTCTTGAGGTCATCATCCAGCCTGTATCCATGGTTACAGGTACACACAGGACCATTGGTTGAATGCTGGCAGTGATGTGAACATCCACCGTTGTTGTTCTCGCAGCTGTTCACGATCTCCATCTCGATTCCTTTGGGACGTAATAGAATTGGAAACAAAACAGTGACGCGTGACAAAAAAAAAAAACTGAGTAGAATTTAAAATGATGCAGGAGGACTCAAACAGACTGTAACACTGCTTTCCATCAGATCCCAGTTCATAGGCGGCGTTGCACACGCAGGCGTAAGAGCCAAGCGTGTTGTGGCAGCCATGAGCACACTGTGTTTCTTTAGTGGAACACTCATCGATATCTAAGGAGAAGGAGAAAAACACGTTAAAGTGTAAGTACACACCCTGAAACCACGTTTGTCTGCTGAATACATACTGTTTATGATTGGGTATGAAGTAATGTAGTTTATTGATTTAGTTAAAGTATTTAAATTTAGCATTTTTACTTGTAAACATTTTAGAGTGAATTCCATCTATGAGGTGAATGCTATTGCAATTTAATTTTGCTATTAGCTGAGATTAGGACAATGACCTCTTCTTGGATCAGTGATGTCACTAACCGTCATTGTTGGCCCCGCCCCTCCTATAAAAGATGGGAGGAGGGACTGGTTTCCTCCTCTCACAGCCCTCAGTGAGCATTGAGTGACAGCTCCATGCAAAACTGTGCAGCAGGGTTGGGGTCAAATATAATTGGTAATTCATTACAATTATGGCATGATTATAATCATAATTGTAATTTTAAGAATCTGTCGCCATTGTCACCGTAACTGAATTGCAATTGAGATAAGATAATTTACTTTGTAATTGTAATTACTATGGAAATTCAATAAAAAAACTTTCAATTACAATTTAATTAAATGCAAAATAGGTGTATGGCTTACACATAAGTAGTTAAAAAATGTTAAAATATGATTATATTAAGTTTTCCCACTACCAGTCAGGGAATTCTCACACTCATACAGGTGGTGAGGGTTAGAAGATTTAGGGGTTAGTGTTAGGATATAATAGTTTTCTTTGAATAGAGACAATGCATTTTTACAGAGTGAATGTAACTGTACAAACAGTTTATAGTTATTGCTAAATTCCAACTCTTGTCCCTAGTTGGGCTTTTACATAATATATTATAATAAATATACAAAAAAAATAATGTAAAGATGCTATAACTACATCATACACACAAAAACACCTGCATACAATCGTTACAACGCCATATGAATAAAAGTTAGTAAAATTGTAATTTAACTTTAGTAATTGAATCATAATTCACTTTCAGGAGAAAATGATTCATTGTTATTTACATGTAATCGTTTATCGTCCATTATCGTAATCATAATTGAATTGTAAATGAACATGGATAATTGAAAACGTAATTGCAATTGAAAACATCAATCCGGCTGTGCAGTGCTGTGGGGGTGGGGCTGCTGTGACTGGGCGTGTCTTAACTACTCTTGGAGCCCCGCCCATAATCAAGACATTTTTTAATTTTCCTCCTAGAGGCAGATCAGCAAAAACATGGGGGTTTAATTATGCTTTAAATACACGATGAAAGGGAATACACAGGAACGTTTTCATTTTTAATGATAAATTACAGTATGTTCTATTACATTTTTCCTCATTTTTTGACTTGATTAGATTTAAACAGAAAAATAATAATAAATGGATTGAACAAGTCATTATCATCATGCTTCGTCTCATCCTATTTCTCGCACTATAAACGCTATATAACAACACCAGTGGTGAACTGGTGTGAAAGTTAGAGCTGGACGCGTATTAAAATATAAAAAGTGGAAGACCTAATATTTATCATGCCAATGTAATAGTTTAATACAATAACATGTGACGTTACCTTCGCAGGTTTTTCCATCCTCAGCCAACTTGAAGCCAACCTTACAGTCACAGTGGGCCTTGCCACCATCGCTGACACACTCGTGCATGCAGCCTCCATTCTCATCGGCACAGGGATTCTGCACTGTAACACAACACACACTCGTGAAAAATCTAATAATCGAGAATCTATTTACGGTTTGTGACAGCTAAAACCTATACATAAAAAAATGGATTTCTATTAATTAAATATTGCAGATATAAGATTCTACATTAGAATATAAATCCTCTTTCGAATAAAGCAGAGATTAAATGCTTAAGAAACAAATAAATGAAGTAACATAGCATATAAAAAGCAGTTTTTAATCATTCAACTTTCTTTTGTGTCCTCACCAGAGAAGCTGTAATGCTCAGAGGAATGGACGAGACTTGTTCCTCATCTTACAATTAAATTTCAAATCTGTTTGTCACTTATCCTTTCATTGACTCATTCTATCCCTTCTCAGAAAACATGTTCATGCATTAGATGAGTATGTGGTGCATTTTTTCACGCTCACATTTACAGTGCTTTCCATCCTCTTCCAGTATGTAGCTTGGCTTGCAGCGGCAACGAAAATGAGCGACAGACTGCTGCACACAGTAGTGTTCACATCCACCGTTGCTTAAGGCACATGAATGGACAGCTAGAAAAACAACAGAAACCAAAGCATGATGATGGAGAAGATTAAAGGACATGCAGTATTAGCGAGATCAGTGTTTCTCAAATGGGGGTACGGGTACTGGCACTACAGGGGTTACTCTAGAGAGAGAGAGAGAGAAAGAGTGGGAAATCAATGAAAACATAAAAAATCTAGGGTTTTGCAGCTTAGCAACTTAAAGGGCCCATGTTAAGCTAAATCAACTTTTCTGTGCTTTAAACATGATAAAAGTGCTATTAGGGCTTCATACACATGCCCAAAGTGGTTTTTTCATTGATTCCCTCAATTGTTAGTTAGTGGGTGATGGTGATTGGCTCCTTTCTTATTTGATGACACGTTCCCACTTTGATGACGAATTTGACACGGCACTGAGCTGGAGAAGCCACGCCTCCAGGAAGCTCTCTGTCGTGATTGACATGCAAACAGACACGCCCACGAAGGTGACCATTTCAGCGTCCTTCGCGCAGTGCTATGTATGTATTTTCTACAGTCTGTGTATGTACCGGTGAACGCCCCGCCCCCACGCTCTGTCTCGTGTTTATAAAGCAGCATGAGCTCAGCTACGGAATGGGTGGGAGGAGGGCGGGCCATCCTCTGACCCTACATCACCGTGCTGGGAGGAGGAAGTTAGTGTCCCGTCTATAGACACGCCCACTCATGAAAATGCAAGGGTGTAAAGTTGCTCAGAAAGTGACTTTTCAGAGGCTAAAACTCTGTAAAACAGGCGAGTTTTGGAAAATAAACCTCACATACTATGTTGTTGGGGTTCTTAGAACAAATGGAGATGGATGAAAAATAGCATGACATGTGACCTTTAAAGAGGAAAGAGTTCTTTACCCTCAATTTTGTTATAAAGTTTTATGTGCAAAGAGTTTTTACATGTTTGGATTGACATCTGGTAAGCACCTCGAAATAGCCACGGGTTTCATAGAAACTTCTGTTGCTTAGACAATTTATTAAAAAATAAAACATTATTGAGTATGGAGTGAATTACATTTTGTTTAAATAGACAATTACAGGAATGTTTATTGAGTTTCATACATGTTTATTTTAAGATTTATTAAGCTTATTTCAGGTGCCATGGTAACTGGGTAATTAAAACTGGATTGGGTTAATGTGAAATACAAATAAGTTATGTTAAAACGGTTAAAAGTATAGTTGTTTGAATAAGTAGTTTAAAAATGATCCACATTGCTTAAAAATACCTAGGTTTAATTATTTTTATTTTTTTTATTTATTCAGTTTATTTCCGACATGGTTACATTCACTTTTTTTTTTTTGTACATGCCGAAAAAGGAGACGAGAGAAGGAGTTTGCTTATCTGGGTCCCGTCCCCTGTTCGCAAATTTACATGGGTTTACATGTCTCTCTGGTCAAACATTCTTGAGTTGTTCTGAACAGTCCTTTTTTGTGTATTCTCATCTGTAGTCAGTGTTGTCTTGTTTTTATTCCTCCTCCTCTCTATTGTTGTTCGTGTTGGCCTTGTTCCCTGCCAGACGTTGTTAGCATTCCTCCAGTTCAAGAATAGTTCCTCTTTCGAAGGTGTTTGGAAGGTTTTTCCCTTTTCATCCATAATGTCACCACTCGGGAATGTCTCTTTTGGACACACAAGTTTGCAGCTTGTTTTGTCTCTACATCAAGGTTAATCCAGCTGTTGTTAGTTCTATTGGCAGTGTTGTATTTTCCACTGTTAGATTTAACTTGTATAAACACATTATTATATCTTAGTTCATAAGCAAGGTAGTAATTTCATTGTACAGGAAAACGTGTTTCTAACTGCACATATGACAATAAACACTTTGAATTTAAATTTAATGTAATCCTTAATCACCCCACCACCTAGCAATTGAAATGAATAAATGACATACCTTTTTTACTCTTGGTTTCCACATTTAATTCAGTGTCAGTAAAATAATCACAGTCTGAGTTTTGTTTCCAGTGTTTATATAGATCTGGGTCCATATCCATGATTACCATCAGTAATGTTGTTGTTTAGGTGGATCCTTCGTATTTTCCCAAGTCTTTCATCGTTTTGATGAGGATTGGTTTTCCGTTCTCTTCTCCCAATGGTGTGATGTAAATCCTGCAGTTCGTTGTCCACGTCTTTAAAATCTTTCCTCCTTTTTTTTATTTGGCGTGCCTTCCATGCGATGCTTGCATTTTTTTTTGTCAGGCTTTCATTAATAAAAACCTTCGTTTCCTTCAGCTTTCTTCCTTGCTTCAGTAGTTCTCCTTTGAATTTCATATTCGTGAAGGTTATTTTTACAGCTCTATTATCATTTTTCTTTGGCAGGAGATGGCAGGAGTTGATGTTGTCAGGGTTCAGGACAATGTCCTTCGACTCCAGGTAGTCAATGACCTGTTGTTCAATCGATTTTGTTTCTTCGTCACTCGCGTAACTCCTGGGTTTTATCTTTAGGCCTGTGATGATGACATCTTTCTCTCTTTCCTTTTGTTCCAGCTGTTCAACCCTGGCATTCAACAATTTTATCTCTTCAGCATTTCTTTCATTCTTTTCTTTCAGTACCTTTGCTTCGCTTTGTAGGTTTTCCAGTGAGTTTTCCAGCGTCTTTTCCAACGACTTTATCTCGGCAGATAGGTTTCGTAAACCCTCGCGTATCATCTCCTTGACCTCTTCCAAACCCGAATTGGGTTCTGAAGGGCCTCCCTGTGGTTTTTTCACCATTTTCCTTCAGTCTTGGGCCCAATTTTTCAGGCTGTTCAGCTGTAGCCAAGGTCGTGTTATCGTAGCGAATGAAAACACGTCTGCTCTCTCCAAAGACCAGAGACCAGTTTAATTTTGTTAAAAATGTGTGTTTAAAAAGATTAATTATTATAGCATTTGAAATTGTTTGTTTAAGACTTGACAAATAAATACCATACACTCATGTTAATATTGTTAAATATAGTTGTTAAAATGAAAATAAATTAAGATTAGAAGTGGAAAACCTTGTTTAGAAAAAAAATGGTACTGATTTAAAATTGTAAAATAAAATGTGATACTTGGAGAAGGTTAGAAAGTTGATAAGCAAACTTTGATTTCAAGGAACTAGTGGTTGTCTAATTGTTGTTGTATTGTGTATTTTCCTTATATCTATAAACAATACCTTGAATAAAATGAAAAAAGTAATTGAAGGTCTGGTTCTTTGAGTGAAGTCCAGTAAACACATCCAGTGAAGAGAAGTTATTTTCAAGTCAAGAACAGCACAAAATGGAGATTGACTTGACAATAATGTTTATTTTTAGTTTAAAATGGTAACAGTAATAAATATGATGGAAAAGATCTTGATTAGAACATCAGCTGAAAATACAAGGGTCAGTCTTGGTCCCACACCAGGCGGTAGATTACCAGAAATGATTAGAAAAATTATAGAAATCAATCTATTCAAGAGGCATTAAGAACTGTTTTATTCCATTTATTTACAAAATTAGTTTATTTAAAATGTGTGTTACTCGTTCATTCCATCATTATTCTCTGTAGTTGCTTTTTTCACAGTATTCTGAGCAAAATGTTGTTGTCAGACAAAGGGGGTACTTGGATTCAGAAATAAGAGAGGGGTACATGAGTTAAAAAAATAAGTTTGAAAACCACTGAGCTAGATGTTAGTCCTTTGAATCTTCTATCTTTCTCCAAGAGGAGAATCTCTGAACAAAAGAGAAGCATAAAATCACAGATGATATGAATGGCAGCGTGCCTGTGTTGGAGAGCACGCTGATTAGGGCTGAGAACGATGTTATCCTTGTCTATGCTTCCACTGATCAGTCTGGACCTGCTCAAAGTAAACTGCAGGTCGAGGCCAAACTGCATGTTGTTCTCAGACAAAAGACGGTAGGTTAGATATTAATTCAGTGTGTCAGCGCAGATCGAGGCAGTAGAGATAAGCATGGGGATTGATTTAAGAATCCTGTCTTTTGTATTAAATTGTGCATGTTCAGTTTACTTTAATGTACGTCACAAAACAACCAAATAAAACTTACCATAATGGGTACACATGGGTCCCTGTTGGGCTCACTGAAGTTGCTTTTCTTCCAGTGATAAGTTTCCGTCTAATAATAGTTTTAAGTGACAATAACGAGACTATGACTGATAAAAATATTTTTAAAATACATGTGAAAAAACACTACATCAAATATATTGATATTTACATCAACTAATAAATTATATTGTTCACATTGAATGAAATCCAATCACAACTAAGATGATTTTTTTAGAAGGTATCCTATCAAAACTACTTTTGTTGTGTGGAAGGTGGCATCTCTAACAGCAGAATGGCCACAACAATGTCCACTGTGCACTTGTGCAAAGATCTGATGGATTTCTGCACACAAACAAATACTATTGAGGTAAGGAGGATGTTTAAATAATATTAATAATAATAATCATTATCATAATGATAATGATAATGATAATTTATAGGCTTTCATCCCTGCCACATCAATACTGGATTAATAATGACTGAGGCAGCGAGCATCAGGGGACGTAACAGCAATCAAGTCATGCACAGTACACAACCCCTCACAGTAACCAAATACCTGGTCATACACACTGTAAATGCATTTTTCTGTGCTACATTTGCTTGTTTTACATATAAGTTGGAAAAATATACATAGACATAACTTAGCAGTAGAATAAAATGTAACCCTTGAATTTCCTGACTCATCAACAACCAAAATATAACAAAGACAATCACACATTACCTGCCCTTAAAAACTGAACGCTTGATTTCATTGTCCATGACCCTTTCTCTGGCAGGAAGTGATTTTCCATCATTTATTTCTAATCTAACCAGCACAGCATATTCTTCCATTATATCTGATTATGCAGTTTATATAGTTTTTAATTTTTTTCATTATCAATCATTGCTTATTCATTATTTTTTATTTTTAATCAGTAAAATTAAAATGGGTAAATGTTCTGATGTATGCAGTGACGTGCTGTGAGGTTCATGACTGGTGAGGTAATGACTTCTCTGGACTCAGATTCACACATTTATGAACCCAATAGAAGCTGAAATGCATTTTTTTTATATATATGATTTTAATTTGTGAAGTTGTAAATAGAGAGCAGTTATTTCATTGTAGTTTTACTTTTATTCTGCCATTGTACGATATTTTTCTAGTATATATTGTATGTTCTTGCAGTAAAATGGTATGACTTTGAATGTCGTACCATTGCGTCCCTCCCCTGTTGTCACTGCACGTTACTGGACGTTTGTACAAAGTAAAGTTATTAAGGCATTAACTGATTATCTTGATGAAATTCATACACTCAATTCTCACTTTATTTTTTTGGTAATGCATTAAACACATTTTTGTTATATATATGTCCACTACAGGTACCCTTTGAACAAATACTGCTTCATCTGTTCA
Organism: Gouania willdenowi; assembly: GCF_900634775.1. Lineage (NCBI taxonomy): Eukaryota > Metazoa > Chordata > Actinopteri > Blenniiformes > Gobiesocidae > Gouania > Gouania willdenowi. The sequence continues at coordinate 14,143,035 of NC_041048.1, read as the reverse complement.
TGATTTCTCAGCCCAGCGCTGCTGTACTCTCTTTTATAGAGCAGCCACGATGGTCATATGGATAAAGTAGAACGTGTGGTACCGCTTCTTTGACCTGGTTTTTTTGGTGGTACAGTGATATGAGAGAATACAACAGATCCAACAGATATTCATGAAGATAAAGATGACCTTTATTAGTCCAACAGGAGGAAATTTACACACATTCAGCAGAAGAAAAATGGAAAAAACAAAACAAAAACAGCATAATAAAAAATAGAAGATATACATATAAATATTTGCACCACCTTTGATGTTCGGACACTAAATAGTCACCAAACGTACAGCCAAAAAAACTTGAAAGATACACAGACAGACAGAGCAATGCATGTCCTATTACTCATTACGTTGTGTTACAGCGATGGTGTTATCAGACACTTGGGCGGGCGGGTGGTGGTGGTGGTGGTGGGGGGGAACTTGGCGTGGTAAGCCAGGGATGTCTCACAAGCTGAGACAATCGCGGTCGCTGCCTTGGGTCGATGTTCAGGCACTGGTTAAGGAAGTCTTTGCATTCATAAGACAGGTGGTTACATGGGGGCTTTCGTTCATTTATGAAGCGCATGGTGTGGAAATTTTCTTCACCGTAGAGGCTGCACAGCATGGCCCCTATTTGCCAAACTGTAGTCGGCTCTGCGCTGTACTGCCCCTGTAGATAGTACTCTGGTGGTGCGAAGTCATAAGCACCAACAAGTTCTGTGTATTGCTTTTCTTGGTTTGATCTAAATGTGGCACAGCCAAAGTCAATCATCCTGATTGAGATGTTTCCTTGGACCAGGGAAACCAAGATGTTATCTGGCTTTAAATCACGGTGAAAGATCCCGTTTCTGTGCGTTAGCAGGGCAGCAGTGACTAATTGCTGGAAGATGGTCTTGGCCTCGTACTCTGGGATCTGTCCCTCACTCATCTTATAGAAGTCATTGAGGTCCATTGCTTTCAAGGGTCGCTCCATAATTATCAGAACTTCATCCTCTAACTCGTAGACATCCAATAGTCCGATGACACCGCGGTTTTCCCAACTACCATTGCAAAAGAGACCGGCCGCCTGGGCCATGAGGACCACCTCAGATATCTCTTTACAATAGCATCCGTCCCTTTTCACCCACATGTATTGGACTTTGTCAATCGGAATATGCTTAATTGCTACAGGTTTAGAGTCAGAGAGGCGTATTCCTGCGACGACAACTCCGCTATGGCCTTTGCCGACTGCTTTAAATTCCTGATATTTCTGCTTAAAGTCATCAGTATTCCTGTTGACTTTGACAATGTTTTCCAACTTCATCATTTGTGGTTTTGAGGAGGAGGAGGATGAAGATCCTTTGCTGTCTGTGCTGCTGGTTGCTCCTGATAAGGTGGAGGATGGGTAGTCAATGCTGGACGTGCACGTGTCGTCCTTCAAGCTCTCTGAGGCCCCAACACTTTGGGAGTCCTCTGTTGGGACTTTAAGTGATGACCGTTTAACTTTAATGATTTTTCTATGTTTCTTCTTCTCAAAGCCATCGCTGTCCAAGCAGGACTTCTTTCTGGTTGTTTCACCATTTAACTCTTCTTCAGCCTTCCTTTTCTTGCTCCTCATCTTATCCTCAGCCATTTTTATCTGTGCCTCTGTGGGAAAGACCACTTCAAGATGACGAGTGAGGTTTAGTGGGATGGATTCAGTGTGTGGTTTTATGCACAACTATGAATAATAGATGATCAAGATGAAAGCCAAAGTCAGCTAGTGAGTCTCCAGGGTGGAACATGAAAGCCAAAAGTAGGAGATGAACGTTCCAGTGTTGCCATGGTGAAGGAAGTCCAAAAGTTCTTTACTGTTTTAACCCTTTAAATTCAGCAAGTGCTATTTATGCTTTACAATCACAACCTCTTAAAAACTGACATATAGCCCTTGTTGGACTAATAAAGGTCATCTTTATCTTCATGAATATCTGTTGGATCTGTTGTATTCTCTCATATCACTGTACCACCAAAAAAACCAGGTCAAAGAAGCGGTACCACACGTTCTACTTTATCCATATGACCATCATGGCTGCTCTATAAAAGAGAGTACAGCAGCGCTGGGCTGAGAAATCATGAACAGATGAAGCAGTATTTGTTCAAAGGGTACCTGTAGTGGACATATATATAACAAAAATGTGTTTAATGCATTACCAAAAAATAAAGTGAGAATTGAGTGTATGAATTTCATCAAGATAATCAGTTAATGCCTTTATAACTTTACTTTGTACAAACATCCAGTAACGTGCAGTCACAACAGGGGAGGGACGCAATGGTACGACATTCAAAGTCATACCATTTTACTGCAAGAACATACAATATATGCTAGAAAATTATCTTACAATGGCAGAATAAAAGTAAAACTACAATGAAATAACTGCTCTCTATTTACAACTTCACAAATTAAAATCATATATATAAAAAAAATGCATTTAAGCTTCTATTGGGTTCATAAATGTGTGAATCTGAGTCCAGAGAAGTCATTACCTCACCAGTCATGAACCTCACAGCACATCACTGCATACATCAGAACATTTACCCATTTTAATTTTACTGATTAAAAATAAAAAATAATGAATAAGCAATGATTGATATTGAAAAAAATTAAAAACTATATAAACTGCATAATCAGATATAATGGAAGAATATTCTGTGCTGGTTAGATTAGAAATAAATGATGGAAAATCACTTCCTGCCAGAGAAAGGGTCATGGACAATGAAATCAAACGTTCAGTTTTTAAGGGCAGGTAATGTGTGATTGTCTTTGTTATATTTTGGTTGTTGATGAGTCAGGAAATTCAAGGGTTACATTTTATTCTACTGCTAAGTTATGTCTATGTATATTTTTCCAACTTATAACACACATAAGACAAGCAAATGTAGCACAGAAAAATGCATTTACAGTGTGTATGACCAGGTATTTGGTTACTGTGAGGGGTTGTGTACTGTGCACGGCTTGATTGCTGTTACGTCCCCTGATGCTCGCTGCCTCAGTCATTATTAATCCAGTATTGATGTGGCAGGGATGAAAGCCTATAAATTATCATTATCATTATGATAATGATTATTATTATTAATATTATTTAAACATCCTCCTTACCTCAATAGTATTTGTTTGTGTGCAGAAGTACATCAGATCTTTGCACAAGTGCACAGTGGACATTGTTGTGGCCATTCTGTTGTTAGAGATGCCACCTTCCACACAACAAAAGTAGTTTTGATAGGATACCTTCTAAAAAAATCATCTTAGTTGTGATTGGATTTCATTCAATGTGAACAATATAATTTATTAATTGATGTAAATATCATTATATTTTGATGTAGTGTTTTTTCACATGTATTTTAAAAATATTTTTATTAGTCATAGTCTCGTTATTGTCACTTAAAACAATTATTAGATGGAAACTTATCACTGGAAGAAAAGCAACTTCAGTGAGCCCAACAGGGACCCATGTGTACCCATTATGGTAAGTTTTATTTGGTTGTTTTGTGATGTACATTAAAGTAAACTGAACATGCACAATTTAATACAAAAGACAGGATTCTTAAATCAATCATCATCATTCTCTGGTCTTTTGAAGAGAGCAGACGATAAGACGACCTTAGACACCCTAAGAAAAGAAAACTTGGGCCCAAGACGAAAAGAAAAATGGTTAAAAAACTGCCTGCAGGCCCTTCAGAACCCGATCCGGGTTTGGAAGAGGTCAAGGAGATGATACGAAACCTCAAAGACGATCTTTCTGCACGGATCAAAGCCGAGATAAAGTCGTTGGAAAAGACGCTGGAAAAATCACTGGAAAACCTACAAAGCGAAGCAAAGGTACTGAAAGAAAAGAATGAAAGAAATGCTGAAGAGATAAAACTGTTGAACGCGAGGGTTGAACAGCTGGAACAAAAGGAAAGAGAGAAAGATGTCATCATCACAGGCTTAAAGATAACACCCAGGAGTTACGCGAGTGACGAAGAAACAAAATCGATTGAACAACAGGTCATTGACTACTTGGAGTCAAAGGACATTGTCCTGAACCCTGACAACATCAACTCCTGCCAACTCCTGCCAAAGAGAAATGATACCAGAGCGGTAAAAATTACCTTTACGAATGTCAAATTTAAAGGAGAACTACTCAAGCAAGGCAAGAAACTGAAGGAAACAAAGGTCTTCATAAATGAAAACTTGACAAAACAAAACGCAAGCATCGCATGGAAGGCACGCCAAATAAAAAAAGGAGGAAAAATTCTAAAGACGTGGACGAGAAACTGCAGGATTTATATCACACCACTGGGAGAAGAGAACGGAAAACCAATCTTCATCAAAACGATGGAAGACTTGGGAAAATACGAAGGATCCACCTAAACAACAACATTACTGATAGTAATCATGGATATGGACCCAGATCTATATAAACACTGGAAACAAAACTCAGACTGTGATTATTTTACTGACACTGAATTCAATGTGGAAACCAAGAGTAAAAAAGGTCTGTCATTTATTCATTTCAATTGCGAGGTGGTGGGGTGATTAAGGATTGCATTACTGCCTTGCTTATGAACTAAGACATGGTGGTGTGTTTATACAAGAAAGGGTTAAATATAGCAGTGGAAAACACAACACTGCCAAGGGAGCTGACAACAGCTGGAGTGGCCTTGATGTGGAGACAAAACAAGATGAACTTTTTTTTGAACTGGAGGTTGATACGAGTAGCGATGGAGAGGAGGAGGAATAAAAAAAAAAATTTTAAAAAAAAAGACGGCACTGACTAGATGAGAATAAATCATACACAAAAAAGGACTGTTCAGAACAACTTAAGAATGTATGACCAGAGAGACATGTAAAGCCATGTAAATTTTCGATGTACAAAACAGGGGACGGGACCTGAATAACCTTTTTCGGCATGTACAAAAAAAAAAAAAAATAATAAAAAAAAAAAAATGAATGTAACCAAGTGAATGTAACCATGTCGAAAATGAACTGAATAATGAAAATGAATAAAATAAAAATAAAAATCCACATGCTTATCTCTACTGCCTCGATCTGCGCTGACACACTGAATTAATATCTAACCTACCGTCTTTTGTCTGAGAACAACATGCAGTTTGGCCTCGACCTGCAGTTTACTTTGAGCAGGTCCAGACTGATCAGTGGAAGCATAGACAAGGATAACATCGTTCTCAGCCCTAATCAGAGTGCTCTCCAACACAGGCACGCTGCCATTCATATCATCTGTGATTTTATGCTTCTCTTTTGTTCAGAGATTCTCCTCTTGGAGAAAGATCGAAGATTCAAAGGACTAACATCTAGCTCAGTGGTTTTCAAACTTATTTTTTTAATTCATGTACCCCCTCTCTTATTTCTGAATCCAAGTACCCCCTTTGTTTGACAACAACATTTTGCTCAGAATACTGTGAAAAAAGCAACTACAGAGAATAATGATGGAATGAACGAGTAACACACATTTTAAATAAACTAATTTTGTAAATAAATGGAATGAAACAGTTCTTAATGCCTCTTGAACAGAATGATTTCTATAATTTTTCTAATCATTTCTGTTAATCTACCGCCTGGTGTGGGACCAAGACTGACCCTTGTATTTTCAGCTGATGTTCTAATCAAGATCTTTTCCATCATATTTATTACTGTTACCATTTTAAACTAAAAAATAAACATTATTGTCAAGTCAATCTCCATTTTGTGCTGTTCTTGACTTGAAAATAACTTCTCTTCACTGGATGTGTTTACTGGACTTCACTCAAAGAACCAGACCTTCATTTACTTTTTTCATTTTATTCAAAGTATTGTTTATAGATATAAGGAAAATACACAATACAACAACAATCAGACAACCACTAGTTCCTTGAAATCAAAGTTTGCTTATCAACTTTCTAACCTTCTCCAAGTATCACATTTTATTTTATAATTTTAAATCAGTTCCATTTTTTTCCTAAACAAGGTTTTCCACTTCTAATCTTAATCAATTATATTGAATTATTGGTATTTTATTTTCATTTTAACAACTATATTTAACAATATTAACATGTGTGTATAGTATTTATTTGTCAAGTCTTAAACAAACAATTTCAAATGCTATAATAATCAATCTTTTTAAACACACATTTTTAACAAAATTAAACCTAGGTATTTTTAAGCAATGTGGATCATTTTTAAACTACTTATTCATACAACTATACTTTTAACTGTTTTAACATAACTTATTTGTATTTCACATTAACCCAATCCAGTTTTAATTACCCAGTTACCATGGCACCTGAAATAAGCTTAATAAATCTTTAAATAAACAAGTATGAAACTCAATAAACATTCCTGTAATTGTCTATTTAAACAAAATGTAATTCACTCCATACTCAATAATGTTTTATTTTTTAATAAATTGTCTAAGCAACAGAAGTTTCTATGAAACCCGTGGCTATTTCGAGGTGCTTACCAGATGTCAATCCAAACATGTAAAAACTCTTTGCACATAAAATTTTATAACAAAATTGAGGGTAAAGAACTCTTTCCTCTTTAAAGGTCATGTCATGCTATTTTTCATCCATCTCCATTTGTTCTAAGAACCCCAACAACATAGTATGTGAGGTTTATTTTCCAAAACTCGCCTGTTTTACAGAGTTTTAGCCTCTGAAAAGTCACTTTCTGAGCAACTCTACACAAACAGGCTGATTTGCGACCAACATGCATTTTCATGAGTGGGCGTGTCTATAGACGGGACACTGACTTCCTCCTCCCCGCACGGTGACGTAGGGCCAGAGGACGGCACGCCCACTCCGTAGCTTCTTTATCAAAATTATAATATCATGGGAAAATATCAGTTTTTAATGATATTCTATTTTTTTTAAAGGGTCTGTAAGTGTTTCTACATTCTTTTGCTCTGTAATGCACTCATATACAGTAACGTGAGTAAATGTAATCCGTTACTTTGACAAGAACTAAGTCAGAATTAACACAGTTTGCTTCACTGGGACAAGAAGCACAGGGTGCTTTTCTCTCCGACTGTCCGACAGGGAGGTGTGTGTGTACATTCCAGAATGAGGAACTGGTGCCAGGTTTATCCTCTCATTTGTTTAATGGTTCGTCTCACAGACCTGCAGCTAATTTATCTACAATGTGTGGACAAAGGACAAAACCTGAGCTTCTAAGGATACCTCACAGGTGTGTGTATGTGTGTCAAGACATTTTCTGGAGTATTGTTTCAAACTTTACTTACCAATAGACTAAATAAAATGAGCATCAAACCCATTGAAGATGTTACACTTCATCACATTAAACAAAAAGCTTATTCAGAATCATAACCTACTGACACGACTCCATAGGCAGCTGTGACTTGCAGTCACTAACAGTAAAGTAATTAAAAAAAACATATTTAAACATTGAAACTACATGTAACCAACTATATCCTTCTGGTTTTTTGAAAATGTATTGCTTTACTAAGGAAAATTGAGTGTATGGGAAATACTTAGTTATTGACAGAGGACCAATTAGTCAGTGCAAAGGTTGGCAAACCAACACTTTTATTTTGATATTTATGTATTTCATTTAATTTAAATCTGCATTTGCCAGTTTTCCTGTTTTTCAATCTTTCACATTTTAGAATGACAAAGAAAACGCTTTAAATCCTTAAAAAATAAAGCTAAAGTTACTTTAGCTTCAAAAACACTCAAAGCGAGAATGCAGTTAAAGGAAGTGTTATAAACTTTTTTTAATAGTGAATATTAACAAACAAGTACAGATACAGACGGGCATTTATGTGGTTAATACAGCCAGGATAATAGACTGAATGACATACTGTATATAATTAGAAAAAAATTAAAAAGAGAGAAAACATGAATAAATTAATGAAGATAAATAAATAATGATAAAGAGGTGATGGGGAAAAACAATAACACTTTCAGACATACAGTATATGTATCTATTACATTATTTAGTTTCACAGCTTTTTTGTTACACGTTTTAAGATATTAAAATATAAAATTTACCTTTTGTTGTTGTTCTAGCCACATTTGTTAGCTACAGCCAACAGAGAAGAAATAATATGATGAAATGTGATCTGAAGAGTCTTATTTTGAAAAGTACCCGGATGTTTTAATGTTTAATAAGTGCTTAATTTCCTGTTTCACTGTATTTGCTCTGTGCTGAGTTATTGCGTCGTGCTCCGGCATTCGCCAGAAATAGAAGTCCTGCGTATCTCTGGCGAAGGGTTCTGTACTGTCGCAGCTGGGACGGAGCGAAACCGCAGCGCACTGGACCAGGTGGAAATTAATGCATAGACTTGCTCTGCTGCCGTGGCAGAGATGTAACACAGCGGACCCGCATCCAGTGGAAAATGGGGGTCAATGCGCTTTGAACATGTTTCAATTGAACTTTGTTTTGGGCAGGAGCCTCGCAAATCCCATGAAATCACATCCCGCGAGACTTCGCTGCAGAAAAACGGATGCTCCAAACCAAGCATAAATAGCACTTGCTGAATTTAAAGGGTTAAAACAGAAAAGAACGTTTGGACTTCCTTCACCATGGCAACACTGGAACGTTCATCTCCTACTTTTGGCTTTCATGTTCCACCCTGGAGACTCACTGGCTGACTTTGGCTTTCATCTTGATCATCTATTACTCATAGTTGTGCATAAAACCACACACTGAATCCATCCCACTAAACCTCACTCGTCATCTTGAAGTGGTCTTTCTCACAGAGGCACAGATAAGAATGGTTGAGGATAAGATGGTTCGAACCATAAAGAGCAAGAAAAGGAAGGCTGAAGAAGAGTTAAATGGTGAAACAACCAGAAAGAAGTCCTGCTTGGACAGCGATGGCTTTGAGAAGAAGAAACATAGAAAAATCATTAAAGTTAAACGGTCAACACTTAAAGTCCCAACAGAGGACTCCCAAAGTGTTGGGGCCTCAGAGAGCTTGAAGGACGACACGTGCACGTCCAGCATTGACTACCCATCCTCCACCTTATCAGGAGCAACCAGCAGCACAGACAGCAAGAATGCTGCCACGACACCCCTGAACTGGTCTGACCCTGTCTGCCTCAAAGAAACTTCATCCTCCTCCTCCTCAAAACCACAAATGATGAAGTTGGAAAACATTGTCAAAGTCAACAGGGATACTAATGACTTTAAGCAGAAATATCAGGAATTCAAAGCAGTCGGCAAAGGCCATAGCGGAGTTGTCGTCGCAGGAATACGCCTCTCCGACTCTATACCTGTAGCAATTAAGCATATTCCGATTGACAAAGTCCAATACATGTGGGTGAAAAGGGACGGATGCTATTGTAAAGAGATATCTGAGGTGGTCCTCATGGCCCAGGCGGCCGGTCTTTGCAATGGTAGTTGGGAAAACCGCGGTGTCATCGGACTATTGGATGTCTACGAGTTAGAGGATGAAGTTCTGATAATTATGGAGCGACCCTTGAAGGCAATGGACCTCAATGACTTCTATAAGATGAGTGAGGGACAGATCCCAGAGTACGAGGCCAAGACCATCTTCCAGCAATTAGTCACTGCTGCCCTGCTAACACACAGAAACGGGATCTTTCACCGTGATTTAAAGCCAGATAACATCTTGGTTTCCCTGGTCCAAGGAAACATCTCAATCAGGATGATTGACTTTGGCTGTGCCACATTTAGATCAAACCAAGAAAAGCAATACACAGAACTTGTTGGTGCTTATGACTTCGCACCACCAGAGTACTATCTACAGGGGCAGTACAGCGCAGAGCCGACTACAGTTTGGCAAATAGGGGCCATGCTGTGCAGCCTCTACGGTGAAGAAAATTTCCACACCATGCGCTTCATAAATGAACGAAAGCCCCCATGTGACCACCTGTCTTATGAATGCAAAGACTTCCTTAACCAGTGCCTGAACATCGACCCAAGGCAGCGACCGCGATTGTCTCAGCTTGTGAAACATCCCTGGCTTACCACGCCAAGTTCCCCCCCACCCCCACCCCCCCCCCCCCCCCCCCCCCCCCCGCCCAAGTGTCTGATAACACCATCGCTGTAACACAACGTAATGAGTAATAGGACATGCATTGCTCTGTCTGTCTGTGTATCTTTCAAGTTTTTTTGACTGTACGTTTGGTGACTATTTAGTGCCCGAACATCAAAGGTGGTGCAAATATTTATATGTATATCTTCTATTTTTTATTATGCTGTTTTGTTTTGTTTTTTCCATTTATCTTCTGCTGAATGTGTGTAAATGTCCTCTTGTTGGGCTAATAAAGGTCATCTTTATCTTCATGAATATCTGTTGGATCTGTTGTATTCTCTCATATCACTGTACCACCAAAAAAACCAGGTCAAAGAAGCGGTACCACACGTTCTACTTTATCCATATGACCATCATGGCTGCTCTATAAAAGAGAGTACAGCAGCGCTGGGCTGAGAAATCATGAACAGATGAAGCAGTATTTGTTCAAAGGGTACCTGTAGTGGACATATATATAACAAGAATGTGTTTAATGCATTACCAAAAAAATAAAGTGAGAATTGAGTGTATGAATTTCATCAAGATAATCAGTTAATGCCTTTATAACTTTACTTTGTACAAACATCCAGTAACGTGCAGTCACAACAGGGGAGGGACGCAATGGTACGACATTCAAAGTCATACCATTTTACTGCAAGAACATACAATATATGCTAGAAAATTATCTTACAATGGAAGAATAAAAGTAAAACTACAATGAAATAACTGCTCTCTATTTACAAATTCACAAATTAAAATCATATATATAAAAAAAATGCATTTAAGCTTCTATTGGGTTCATAAATGTGTGAATCTGAGTCCAGAGAAGTCATTACCTCACCAGTCATGAACCTCACAGCACGTCACTGCATACATCAGAACATTTACCCATTTTAATTTTACTGATTAAAAATAAAAAATAATGAATAAGCAATGATTGATATTGAAAAAAATTAAAAACTATATAAACTGCATAATCAGATATAATAGAAGAATATTCTGTGCTGGTTAGATTAGAAATAAATGATGGAAAATCACTTCCTGCCAGAGAAAGGGTCATGGACAATGAAATCAAGCGTTCAGTTTTTAAGGGCAGGTAATGTGTGATTGTCTTTGTTATATTTTGGTTGTTGATGAGTCAGGAAATTCAAGGGTTACATTTTATTCTACTGCTAAGTTATGTCTATGTATATTTTTCCAACTTATATGTAAAACAAGCAAATGTAGCACAGAAAAATGCATTTATAGTGTGTATGACCAGGTATTTGGTTACTGTGAGGGGTTGTGTACTGTGCACGGCTTGATTGCTGTTACGTCCCCTGATGCTCGCTGCCTCAGTCATTATTAATCCAGTATTGATGTGGCAGGGATGAAAGCCTATAAATTATCATTATCATTATGATAATGATTATTATTATTAATATTATTTAAACATCCTCCTTACCTCAATAGTATTTGTTTGTGTGCAGAAGTACATCAGATCTTTGCACAAGTGCACAGTGGACATTGTTGTGGCCATTCTGCTGTTAGAGATGCCACCTTCCACACAACAAAAGTAGTTTTGATAGGATACCTTCTAAAAAAATCATCTTAGTTGTGATTGGATTTCATTCAATGTGAACAATATAATTTATTAGTTGATGTAAATATCAATATATTTTGATGTAGTGTTTTTTCACATGTATTTTAAAAATATTTTTATTAGTCATAGTCTCGTTATTGTCACTTAAAACAATTATTAGATGGAAACTTATCACTGGAAGAAAAGCAACTTCAGTGAGCCCAACAGGGACCCATGTGTACCCATTATGGTAAGTTTTATTTGGTTGTTTTGTGACGTACATTAAAGTAAACTGAACATGCACAATTTAATACAAAAGACAGGATTCTTTTAATGGTGAATATTAACAAACAAGTACAGATACAGACGGGCATTTATGTGGTTAATACAGCCAGGATAATAGACTGAATGACATACTGTACATAATTAGAAAAAAAATTAAAAAGAGAGAAAACAGAGAGAAAGGAGAGGAAACATAAATAAATTAATAAAGATAAATAAATAATGATAAAGAGGTGATGGGGAAAAACAATAACACTTTCAGACATACAGTATATGTATCTATTACATTATTTAGTTTCACAGCTTTTTTGTTACACGTTTTAAGGTATTAAAATAAAAAGTTAATCTTTTGTTGTTGTTCTAGCCACATTTTTTAGCTACAGCCAACAGAGAAGAAATAATATGATGAAATGTGATCTGAAGAGTCTTATTTTGAAAAGTAATCGCATGTTTTAATGTTTAATAAGTGCTTAACTTCCTGTTTCACTGTATTTGCTCTGTGCTGAGTTATTGCGTCGTGCTCCGGCATTCGCCAGAAATAGAAGTCCTGCGTATCTCTGGCAAAGGGTTCCGTACTGTCGCAGCTGGGACGGAGCGAAACCGCAGCGCACTGGACCAGGTGGAAGTTAATGCATAGACTTGCTCTGCTGCTGTGGCAGAGATGTAACACAGTGGACCCGCATCCAGTGGAAAATGGGGGTCAATGCGCTTTGAACGTGTTTCAATTGAACTTTGTTTTGGGCAGGAGCCTCGCAAATCCCATGAAATCACATCCCGCGAGACTTCGCTGCAGAAAAACGGATGCTCCAAACCTTCTTATAACACTTTGTATTACTTTGTTGTTTCACGTCTAATGTGGCAGTCATAATTTTAAAGTATAATGCTCAGAAATGTCCCGGCCTCCTCTTCTGTTTACACATACCATGTCCTGTGACGTGTATTTGCGGAAAAAGTGGTTCCATAGCGACACATTTCAATATCAAAACGTCTGAAATACCTCCTCATCAAAGCTTCAAAACTTTTGAGCGATATTTTAATTATTTTTTTTTTTTTTTCAAATTTAGGAGTTTCCATTACCAGTTTTTATTGCACTATTTAGATTTTGTGCATTTCCAAGGGTAATGGAAACAGCTTCTGTTACCTCACTCTTTCTAAACTTGACAAATCTAGCTTTAAATTGACTGCAATAGTGAACGTCTGGTGTGCATCTGTGATTGTCTGGGATGAACCAGAGTGAGCTGTATAGCTGGCTTGCACTCAAACTAGCAAAGTACTCTCTGATCATGATTATGATAAGCAGGTTTTAAGGAAAGTTGGATATTATTTCACTCACACAAAGCAAAAAAGTGCAGACAGTTCAGTAAACCTGCATTTACTCACGTAGGCAGGTGCGCCCGTCAACATGAAGGCGGGAACCCGGTTGACATTCACAGTGATAGGAGCCCCTAGTGTTGACACATCTGTGTTGGCAACCTCCGTTATGGACTTGGCATTCATCGATATCTGCAGGGAAAGAGAAAAGAGAGAAACAGGGGAAAAATGAGAGCAATTTAGGCTAATCCTCTCATTATGAGGAGAAAAAAAGCTGAGGAAACATTGCCAAGCTTTAGGAGGAATCCAATGCAGCCTTAAGGATAAAGAAGTACTTCAGTGAGGATGAGAGGATGATGGATGAGAAGGGAAAGTGTGGTACTCTGCAAGTGCAATGCAGCTCAAGCAAACGTGCCTCCCATGTGGTAACAACTACTGAACATTTAAAATCAAATTGAAATTCCTGAGCTACTAGTCGGAGTCCCATGGGGGAGCAAACATATGGAAGCTTACATCCTACGATGCAAAACGTACACAATCCTCTCAGCGGAGCGTGAGGATTGTAAATAAACACGAGGAGTTCTGCATTCTGAAAAGAAACGTAAGCACGTCAGGGGTCAGACGCTCATAAATGGTTTATTGAGTCCTCACAGACTCCCCGTGAGATCTGAGCTGATTTCTGAAGCCCTGTTTAGACAAACCAGCTGATCTCAGGAAGATTAGGACACATCAAACCTCCTCCTTACCACGTCAAAAGCAGGTCACATGTGTGCTTAAACCAAATATGATCCAAGCAGATATAGAAGGAAGTGTGAATGTCATGTCCAGGCCAGTGAATTCCAGAATAAACCGCTGGTCTGTTATGAAACACCGATGATAGCCAAGTCAAAAGTCTGACTAAGAAATGTGTTTTCCAAAACAGTGCAGAGTCTGGCCTGCTTTTTATTTTCCTTTATGTTAAACATTTGTGTTAAAAGGAATTTCTTGTTATTGTCTTCATTTTTATATTACGCAATGTCACTAACAGCACATTGTAAACAAACCCTTTAAATAGTTTTTACACTCACACACAAAGTAAATAAACATCATCTCATTGCTTAAGTTGAGAATCATTTTCCCATAAATGTGCAAACAGTGGGCCTGTAGTTCAGCTTCTTACAGATGGAGATCATGCCAGTTTTAAAACTACAAACACATTTAATTGTCCCGAAACACGAACATAGTCTGAAATTAATGAAAAATGCGTTCATGTTTCACTCAAACAAACAAGTGTTAGGACTACAAATACACATCTTTGTAACACGGAGGAAGACAGTGTGTATGAGAGGTTTACAGGATCCCATTACAGTATTTATGTTTCCATAAATTAACATATAAATCAGGTCAAACTCTTTTCCGCTGATGCCAAACGAAACGAAACGAAAGAAAGAAAAAAAAAACTGTGCAATAATGGTTCAATATAAAGGGATCAAAATAGGCTTCTTTTCTTCAGAGAAATCCTCCTTAAGACCATCAATCTTCCAGATCTCAAAGCTGATCCAACTTCATTCAAGTAATTTTCCCAGATTATCATTAAAATGGAGGACGGATCAGCTTCTGGACATTCACTCTGTTGAATTCAGCTTTAAAAAACGCTGGCTGCTCCTGTTTTTTCCCTTCATGCTGCATGTCGTCCTCTGGTTTGGGTGTTCATGAAATAAAACTTGCATTGCGGAGCTCCAGCGCGCAGTCTTCAGCGTATTCCTTTCAGCTTGATGGGTTTCCAAGTCTCGAACATGATCCGTGCTGAGCCGGAGCCAAAGCCGCAGCAGCCACTGGTTCTTATTGTGAACAAACTCTTCCCCTGTCTGTGGTTACCTTCACTGCGCTATTGGTCCCATAAAAATACATTTTGATTAGTTTACTCTTGGTGGTTTACTATTACATGCAATGAAAGGTAACACTTGACCTGTCGTTGAAGAAACTCTAGAGAAAAAGTCAAACTAACCCTTAAAGACACATTATGATGAACATTTTCCAGACGGGAGAATAAAGGGAGGAAAAAGCCAAAGAAATGCTGACAATCTGTCAAGTAAGTGTTTGTTAAATAAATAGCCTTGTGTTTGTCAGCATGACAAAAACTCATGTTTCATGGATTTCATTTTTAATGTGGATGGAAATAACCTCCCCTGCTCTGATCGCAGCAGACACGCTGGATTAGCATCATGTGCTACTGTGCTCCATGCCTAACCACTGACTGCACACAGAGTCTATAAACAAACAGATGAATGACATGACTGATCTCAACTGCATAATGAAACCATTAAACACACACAGTCGCACACACACAAACACACAGTTAATAAACATTGTTTTCCGAGGAGAGCTTTTAAAGCCGCTCTCTTTGCTCTGCCGGCATTTCCCTCGTGAAAATGGCAACCCACCTGCCAGGTATCCGTGGTATCCATGGTGACAGTGAGGCCTGATGCAAATCCTCCTGTAGTAACTGTGTGGATAGTTGGCACCAGACGCAGTGCAAGCCATCACCTCGAGGATCACCCCAAACAAAGTCCACCGAGCAGGCGATAAAGCCATGACTAAGGTATGAATGCACGCTCACAAAAGGAAGCTGAGTCTAAAACATATCTCATAAAATGCTGTTAAACAAAGAAATGAGCTGAAAACCTTGACATGGTCCTATTTAAATGAATTCCCACATTTCTAATAAAGATTCCTGGACTCAAATTACTTTAAATACTTCATATTTACTGGGACCACTGCTATTTTTGCTCCCTCCCATCATTTTTTTATTTTTTTTTCTGTTTCACCCTCCCTTCAAACAAAACTGAATCACATCTTAGTTCCACCTCCTCATCCTCTGTCTCGCCCCTATTGGTCCTCACACCTTTCTCTGGTTTCAAACATTTTCTCACTCACAGATTGTTGTTCATATGTCTAATCTTTGCAGGTGAACAGACTTCAGTTTCTGTAATACAGTAGTAGAGTAGAGTAACTTTATTGACTCCGCAGTGAGGAAATTTACTGTCATGACGGCTCAGATAAAGTGCAAGAAAAAAAGACAACAGAGAGAAAACCCCAAAAGACACCCAAAAATTAGTGCAACGAAGAACATAAAATACGACAATAATCGATGATTTATGACATTTTAGCATCTTTAGTCTGCTGTGTTTTTCTCTCGATAAATGAAAACGATTCATGAGAAGACATCACTTTATTATTAAAGATACATTAAAGTAAACTGGCAAGAGGATGCAGTTTTTACATTTTGTGCTAGTTTTGTCAATAAACTAAAACAATACAAGTCAAGTCTAAAATGTGCCAGAAGTTAGAGGATGTAATGCTAAACGTAAAAAAAAAGAAGAAGAAAAAAAATGTAGCATCATCTATTCAGTTGCTGGTCACAAGGCAATCTAATAGAAAATTAAAGCGAAACAATGAGTAAAGATGATTAAAAAAAAGGCATTCAAAACTCTTAAAACAAAGCTGCATTATAGTATCTGTAACATACAACCTGCACAAGTCAAGCCAACAAGTAGGAATTTAAAATGCTAAGCAGTGTCAGAACAAAGAAACATGCACTCAGAGATTTTAAACATATTTGAGGAGAAGCAGACTCCCCAAATGAGAAGCAAAGACAACAAAAGAGAACATTGTTGGCAGAGCCTTTGTTCCACTCTCCGTTAACACAGAAGACTGAAACTTAACGATTAGCCTTTATTAGGACAGGTGCTTGGCATCGCTCGCACTTTCACACATCGCAGATCCGACATGTGAAGCCCATTCGTCATGGCGACTAAAATGTTGACACTGCTGCGCTACACTCAGCAGGAAGACTATTACGGTTGGCAAATTACGCTTACATCGAAGCCATTGATATCACCAGGCTCAGCGATCGCAATAAATCAAAGCATTTCTAAAAAGTAATTGGCAGAGCGATGAGTTTTTCAAATAAATCACATTTCAAGTTTCAACAGAACAAAGGCGGTTACATTAAAAGTCCAGCACGTGTTGAATTATTGATTGTTGTCATGGTTTTTGGAGATTTTTCAATCTGACTAAATGCAACGCTAAATCTCATTTAGCTGGTATTAGCATGTCCCACATAGATTAGATTACATCTAATTGGTTGTTTTAACGTCATATTACATTTTGCTCTACACTAACCTAACCAAACATCAGAATTAACCACTGACTGGAAAAAATGACTTCTGATTCATGTTTTTCTTGAAGAGCATTTTTTGTAGCATTTATTTCAAATGACAAAAATATTACATTATACTTTATTCATAATAAAGTCATCATGCCTTTGGATAAAGAGTAAATCAGTTTACAGTATATGTAGAAGGATTCCAGGTCAGTGTTTGTGGATCACATTGTTACATCGCTTTCCACGCTGCTCTAAAAAGTTTGGTAGAGTCTGGTATGGAATTGATATTTATTATGTATCAGAACATTAATGGATGATCACAAGTGAGTGACTCCCTCACTCTCTTCTCATCAGTTCGTCAGAGAGCCCTGTATGTGCATTCACAGAGCCATATCTGTGTTCTCCCAGCTTCTTAGGCCGGGCTATCGGACTCTAAACGCCACTCACTTTGTTCCTCTTCTTCTTGCTGTGTACACTAGTTAAAATCACTACTCCTCTGTTATTCGTGAACGGATCAGGCTGAAATTTGGTAGGTATAACCTATGGATGTGTACGCATCGACGTTCAGAGACAACTTTTTTATTAAAAAAAAATGAAAGTCGATTTCTCATTTATTTGGGAGTCAAATATTACATGGGGCCCAATACGCCACGGGGCCCCATTTCTCAAATGACTACTTCTTCGCTAATGCTCGTTGAATCGGGCTGTAATTTGACATGGATATTCTATGAGTGAATGTCAAGTGCCTCTCAGAGACCTTTTTGAAAGGGAGGGTTGACGGGGGCCCGCCCCCTTTTCCGGTAATTTGTAAATTTATCGTAACATAGTCGTGTGACGTGTCGTTTCAAAGGCAATTCAACGTAGATTACAACTTTATGTCGCACAATTTCATTTGTTTTACTCGGTGGAACCGAGTTATTTCACTGAATTCTCTAGAATGTGGTACGTGTTATTCGGCGCGGAGACGTTCTGCGGTCCCGGCCGTAGTTCTTCAGAACTTGTTTTGTTCTGGATATGTTGTTAAAGGTACTACATGTAGTGCAATATTTTTATGACAACTATGAATGTTTTATTCTTGCAAAAAATAAATAAATACTGTTATGTTTTTTTTGTCACCATCACCAACGCTCTATAAGAAATGGTAAGAGAAAGAGAACAGTAAGAAAATAGAAGGCAGTGTTACACCCTAGTGGGGGTTGTGCAAGGGAAAGGGAGTTGGGGGGGGCATTACATTTTCTTGTGCTGGAAGTTAGTGTGATGTTACTGTTGTGCATATTGTGCAGTGGAGTCTAATATATGAAGTGATATATGAAGATAGACATTACACTGCTTTAGTACAATGAGGGTGACCATGAACAGAGGAAGTGAATGCTGCTTACATATATTATAGAGCTATTAGTTGGGATCCAATGTATCTAAAGTTATGCCCTAACAAAAGCTTTCCCAAAGCCCCAGTCATGCCAGTGCATCCACAACCATGTGTGTGGAACAGCTGCTATTGTGAACCATAGCTAGGCAGCGAACCATAGGCCGTCCCCAAGGGGAACCAAGAAGGCCCCAACTCTGACCCCAGGGACGGCAGCAGGCCCCCAGGCCAGGACACCTAGGAAGACGCCACCAGCTTCTCCCAGCTTTTAAAGCCATAGATGTCTTTATCCAGCTAAATATGAAAAAACCACGCCTTCCCCAATTCACGTCTGCATATTTCATGCCATTTTTAATGTTTGATATGCTGAGGCAGTAGTATTTCTCAATGGGGGTACGCGTACCCCTAGGGATACGTGATGGCACTACAGGGGGTACTTTAAAGAGAGAGAGTGGAAAAATTAACAAATAAAGTGTCAGTCTTGGTCCCACCCCAGACGTGAATGACCAGAAATTATTTAAAAAACGATAGAAATAAATCTGTTCAGGAGCCACTAAATCAGTGTTTTTTTTAACATTGGGGTCAGGACCCGGGGTCACCTGGAGTTTGAATGGGGTCGCCTGAAATTTGTGAAAAATTAGAATAGATTTTGGAAAATTTTGAATTTTTTTTTTTTTTTTATTAAAATAACAATATACTTTCATTTTGTGAAATATGAATCTTGTTCAAATAAAATGTAGTAAAAAAAATAAATATTTGAGCTCAAATATATGGTAAATGGTAAATTATTGATATAAAAATAGGATCACGATCCAAAAAAGATCGGGAACCACTGAACTAAATTGTGTTTCTTTCCACTTATTTACAAAATGAGATTCTTTAAGATGTGTGTTATCACTCGTTCATTGTTTTAAAATAGTTTTTCTACCAAAATATTGTCGTCGGACAAAGGGGGGTACTTGACAGAAATAAGAGAAAGGGGGGTACGTGAGCCAAAAAACCACTGTGTCTGTGCATGTGCCTCACAGTGTTTGTTAGCATACATTCAAAAAATAAAACTCCACATAGGTGACGTGTTCAGAGCTTCTTTTTAAAAAAAATAACATGCCTGTTGGGATGTGTTATATTAAAGCGTAGATAGTGACCCTTTAACGTGAAATCATGTGCAAACTCCCAAGCGTTACCGACCTTGACATGTTTTTCCATCTTCGTTGAGTTTCTGTCCTGGAGGACATCTGCAGTAGAAACTTCCTATAGTGTTGCAGCACAGAGCTTCACAGCCTCCGTTGGTCTCTTCACATTCATTCACATCTGGAGGAGGAGGAAACACTACATTATTTTCACAGTGACTAAAAATCACAAGTACACGGGAGCTACAACGATCAGGGAGAAAAACAGGAGTGTCAAAACTAAACAAGAGAGACATTTTCTTCTCTTTTATGTCAATCCCAATTGTTTCCATTTTCTTCTGAACGTACAATTAGGTATTGAGAAGTGTGAGAAGGTCACTGTGCTGAGGAGCTTTATGGAAACTACTGCGAGAAACAGCGCGAACAATTTCCATTCATCAGTTTTTGCTCCCTGACCCAGAACCACAATCGAACACACAAAGTCTCTACTTTATTCTGCACAAGCAGAGCACGCTGCCAAACCTGTCATCAACCAAACCACATAAAATGTCCTCCTTTCCAGCTCTTATACTACACACATTAGTTCTGGCAATCATTTGCACCATAAATACACATTTAAAAGTACAAGTTCTGCACTTTAAATAGTTTTTCACTTTGGTTTTCTATTCGAGTGAGGTCAAGTCAGAGCCCATCACTTCTGGAAAAGTTCTCGGTCATCCAATTCATCCTGGGAGTTTTTCCATTAAGAACTATAGTTCCAGCAAATGCACTCAATCAATAGGATTCCATCCATTTTCAGACCTGCTTGTTCCTGTTTTTCAGGGTCACGGGGGTCTGGCGGTGCCTATCTTTGGCTCATGCTGGGCGCTGTGTGGGGGTGCACCCTAGACAGGGCGCCAGTCCATCGCAGGGACATACACAAACACAAACAACCACTCAAACTCACATTCACTCCTACGGGCAATTTAGAGACTCCAATCAACCAAACAGTCTTCCGTGCAGCACAGGGAGAACATGCAAACACCACACAGAGGGAACCCGTGTGTCCACCCCAGGGCTTGAACCCAGGACCTTCTTGCTGTGACGTGGACGTGCTAACCACTAAGTCACCGTGTGCCCCCAATAAGATTTACATGTAGAAAATTCACCAAATAATTGACTTGGATATATTTAAATACATTTAAATGTACTTTATTTTTGTACTTCCTTGTTTTATTTGTGCAATGGGTTTCTTTTTATATCCCTGCATTTTGACTTTTTTTAATTGTTCTTTTTAGGTATTTTAAATCTGTTTCCTTATTTGAACACAAAGTGTCCTAACGGTTTGTTTCTTATGACATTTTGAAAGACTTGGACCTTATTCTTAGCTCTTTTTCCCAGCAGATGTGGAATGGTTGGATCAGCAGTCGGCTGGGTGCTGTTTTTCCATGTGTGTAGGAAAAGTGCAACACAAACACTTTTCACTCTATGTTAGCCTGTGACATACGTGGAGTTTGCAGGGGGCAGTGGTCAAAAGTTTTTGTTACAGTTTTCTCAAATTAATAAAAAAAATAAACTATTCTAAATATAATGTACATAATGTAAAAATATTTTAAGTGCCATAAAACACGGTGACTGTACAAAATATATGTGAATTAATTCGTTGTTCTTTTAAAAATACAAGTTACTTATTGGCGCTCGAGTCATGTGACATCATCTTCCTGTCTTTAGGTTGGTTCTTCTTCTGTTGCGCAATTCTTCTTCAAAATGTAAAAGGTGAAGCGACGCTGCACCCAGCAGCTCGTACTGCAGCAAAAATGAAGCAGAAAGTGGTCGTCGGCCTGATTTCACCATGAATTTACAACGTTAAACGACGTGTTGACACAAATGTTTGTCGTCATTATCGTATATATTAGACACATTGTGGTTGGCACAAATTTGGAGACGGTTGATATAATTTAAATTCTTTTAGCCCCCCACCCCAAACAAGAATCTCAAACTCTGCCTATGGCCTGAGACTGTATATATGTAGTTTTGTCAGGAAAGTATCAGGCCAAGGAGGTTTTCTTGTTATTATGTCGGGCCAACAGATGAATCTTGGATGGAACATCATCACGTAATTTTACCCACTGGGCATTAATCAGCTCGTAAACTGTCTCAGTGTTCATACGTTAAGAGGAGAAGACTGCAGAGAAAAGAAGTGTAAAGAACATTTTTTCTTGTAAAATGTCAAACGTTGCAGTGCCAGCATTAACCCTGCCAATTAAATGATTTCCCTCTCCGTTTAAAACATCTGGAAACAGTCATGCTATGGATATTTATTCTTCTTCTGAGTGCTTAACACGGCCATAAAGTTGAAAAGACATGTTGTGTCTGACAAGATTTTACCTTTACCATCAGGGAAAAAACGTTGATACACTAACAAAAAACGTAATTTATTAAAGGTTTAAGCCCAATCCTTAGAAAATGTAACAAAGTTTATAGTCTAACTTTAACTCTGGCACTGTACCACAAGTCACAGTGTCCTGGATGAAAGGGAAAATCTGTTTCTAAAACAGTACATTTACCTTGTAAAACTAAAAGAATTTAT